>NC_092155.1:58974350-59306850 GCF_045791955.1 Oncorhynchus clarkii lewisi | reverse complement strand
ACCAAAAAGTGATATTTTGGTTTCATCTGACCATATGACATTCTCCCAAACTTCTTCTGGATCTTCCAAATGCTCTCTAGCAAACTTCAGACGGGCCTGGACATGTACTGGCTTAAGCAGGGGGACACGTCTGGCACTGCAGGATTTGAGTCCCTGGCGGCGTAGTGTGTTACTGATGGTAGGCGTTTGTTACTTTTGTCCCAGCTCTCTGCATGTCATTCACTAGGTCCCCCCGTGTGGTTCTAGGATTTTTGCTCACCGTTCTTGTGATCATTTTGACCCCACGGGGTGAGATCTTGCGTGGAGCCCCAGATCGAGGGAGATTATCAGTGGTCTTGTATGTCTTCCATTTCCTAATAATTGCTCCCACAGTTGATTTCTTCAAACCAAGCTGCTTACCTATTGCAGATTCAGTCTTCCCAGCCTGGTGCAGGTCTACAATTTTGTTTCTGGTGTCCTTTGACAGCTCTTTGGTCTTGGCCATAGTGGAGTTTGGAGTGTGACTGTTTGAGGTTGTGGACAGGTGTATTTTATTCTGATAACAAGTTCAAACAGGTGCCATTAATACAGTTAATGAGTGGAAGACAGAGGAGCCTCTTAAAGAAGAAGTTACAGGTCTGTGAGAGCCAGAAATCTTGCTTGTTTGTAGGTGACCAAATACTTATTTTCCACCATAATTTGCAAATAAATTCATAAAAAATCCTACAATGTGATTTTCTGGATTTTTTTTCTCATTTTGTCTGTCATAGTTGAAGTGTACCTATGATGAAAATTACAGGCCTCTCTCATCTTTACAGGCCTCTCTCAGTGGGAGAACTTGCACAATTGGTGGCTGACTAAATACTTTTTTGCCCCACTGTATATAGTATGTATAAACTGAAAGTAAAAGCCTGCATATTGCTGTCCATGAATTTACTCAAATGATGGGGATTGGAAATTATGCAGACAATTACATTGATAGAACCCACAATGTATCTGCTGTATTAAAGCTAATCTACCCATAAATAACAAAATACCAAAGAAGAAGAAATCTTGCTTGTTTGTCGGTGACCAAATACTTATTTTCCACCATTATTTGCAAGTAAATTCATTAAAAATCCTTCAATGTGATTTTCTGGATTTAAAAAAAATAATTTTATCTGTCATAGTTGAAGTGTACATATGATGAAAATTACAAGCCTCTCTCATCTTTTTTAAGTGGGAGAACTTGCACAATTGGTGGCTGACTAAATACTTTTTTGCCCCACTGTAGGTGGAATTTATTTAAATAATTATGTGAATTCTGAAGGTTTCACCGGATCTTATTTAGGGGCTTCATAGAAAAGGGGGTGAATACATATGCACGCACCACTTTTTCATTGAATATTTATTTTATTTCCCTTCACCAATTTTGACTATTTTGTGTATGTCCATTACATGAAATCCAAATAAAAATCCATTCAGATTACAGGTTGTAATGCAACAAAATAGGAAGAAAGCCCAGGGGGATGAATACTTTTGCAAGGCACTGTACCATATCATGCATTTCACACATATTATCCAGATACTCACTGTTAGCACTTGGTGGTCTATAGCAGCTTCGGTCAAGAATGGCCTTTAGGTGTGGCAAGTGAACCTGTTGCCATATTACTTCAACAGCATTTGACAGAGGAAGACATGACAGTGATATTTAAGTTTGAGCTGAGAGTGCAGGGTGAGCTGCACTCAGTGGACTTCCTACTAGGGCCAACTGCCTCAGTGCTATCAATGTAACTCAGGTTCATAGGCACATGATTACTGCATACTGTCACACCCTGATCTGTTTGACCTGTCTTTGTGCTTGTCTCTACCCCCCTCCAGGTGTCGCCCATTTGCCCCATTATCCCCTATGTATTTATACCTGTGATCTCTGTTTGTTGCCAGTTCGTCTTGTCTCGTCTACCAGTGTTTTTCCCATACTCCTGTTTTTTTAGTCTAGTCCCTGTTTCCCCAGTTTTGATCATTCTGCCTGCACTGAGCTTGTCTGCCGTTCTGTACCTTGTGACACTGCCCTGGATTATTGACCTCTGCCTGTCCTGAGTCTGCCTACCGTTCTGTACCATTCGGACTCTGCTTTGGATTACTGACCTTGATCTGTCATTTGCCCCCTGTTTTGTAATAAACTTTTGTTACTTCAAACTGTCTGCATCTGGGTCTTATCCTGAGGTCTGATACATGCAATAGCTGTAGGATTGACAGAGGCATTCAGAGGAGTTAGGGGGAAATTAAATAGGTTACTTACATTGTGACTGCCAACGCCCCTAGGACAATGTACATTTGCAGCAGCACTACGACAACTCAGCAACACAATGGTAGAGATTTACTGAGCAGGGCTTGGGTCACTGATAAGCCATTGTCTCAATGCAGCCTTGAAATGCAGGACAGGGTCCAGGAGTCAAGATGATTTTGATGTACTTTGCATTCCTGTTTCTTAAAGGTGTCAAAGTTATCTATAAAAAAGTTAAGCCAACAAAGCTACAGATACATTGTTAAAAGCAAGAAAATAATATACTGTATAATTGAATCTTTTCCGCACCTGGTTGCAGGAAGAGAATAATAGAGAGTTGTTATAGCAGATCTGGGGAGAAGCAGAGGCACTTACTGAGATGGAACGGTGAGGCCCTGGGCCAGAAGGCAAAGCATCTGCTCTCCCAAGAGACTGTCATCAGCAGTTTGGGATAAAAGAATGGTGAGTTATGAACAAATGCATCTGTATGTCCTTTATTTTCTGCCTAAGATTGCACTACTGTATTCATCCCTTTCAAAATTGCATGTGCATGCATTGATGTTACTACTTAGGTGTAAAATGGTAAAGGTGTAAAAATGGGGGAAATTGACCCGCAATGATCTCAAAAAGACGACTTATACAGAGAGGCTTTGCATATTGCTCAGTCTTTTTATAGACCTGGGCCCTACTAGAAACCAAAAACCAGAGCGTATATTATGTAAACATCTTAAAGAGCGACTCCCCCTATAAAACAACTAATCCCTTTGAAAATGGCCTATGTGGCATCGATATGAGTCAGAAACATTTAAGATGAGGAAATACGTTATTTATAAGGATTGCCTGCTGCAGTTGTTTGAGAGCCAAACATGCAACATAGAGAAGACCAGCAAGAAGACCCTCTGCATCACACAGACATGCCCTCGCTGTGAGCATTCCTATATATTGAGCAGGGAGGACACTTTAATCAGGTTGGTGACATTTAACCTAGTCAAAGATCAAAAAAGTTTAGACTTTTGTTCCAATTCACCTTCATAACCTAGCCTGGAGGAACCAGCCTGATTTCTGCGTTTACCATTATATTTCACTTAATATATCACGATATCTGAACAGAACTAGAAAGGTGAATACAGCGATCAGGTTGGTTCCACCATGCTAATCATAACCATCATTGATAATGTAATCAGTGCTCTGTGTGTGTGACCTACCAGTATCTTTGATGAGGGGCCAGGAGCTGATCTATGCTGTCCTGCCCATAAATGGGGCACTGGCAAAGACCTTACCTTCAGCCTCACCTCTTGCCTGCTTACCAAGGTCGTCGATAGGGAGACCAGAATTAGGTAGGTTTAGTCTGACTTGTTCAAACTTAAACCTAGTATATGATTGTTTTTAAGATATCACCTATCCTAACTTCCATTGGTAATTGAACATTGACTGGTATGTGTTCACAGATGCATCTATGGAGCCAGCATTTGGAGACTTACAAGATGCTGTGATGAACTCCAGACTGACAGGCTTGATATTGATATCTCTAAATTTGTGAGCGACCTAGCACGTGGCATTCCAATTTTACTAGACACAACTTTTACTTAAATTGTATTTTTTTATTATTGAATTCAATGGTGCCAGTCAATATGGGGAGTGGGAAACCCTGTGTATTCTGCACCAGGACCAGGGAACTCCTGTTGTATACAGGACACTACACAGGAAGGTATGACCACTCTAACATGTTTGCCAGTGTAGCCCCATTACCACCAGACAAAATATTGATGTGCACAGTATCTGTATCGGCTAGGAATGACAATGAAAGGTGAAAGGTGCACATTGTTACATTAGCAGAACACTGATGCTATGGTATTATGTAAAGGGTTGTTTATTCTATATGTGTCACGCCCTGACCTTAGAGAGCTTTTTATGTCTCTATTTTGGTTTGGTCAGGGTTTGATTTGGGTGGGCATTCTATGTTCATTTTTCTATGTTTTGTATTTCTTTGTTTTGGCCGGGTGTGGTTCTCAATCAGGGACAGCTGTCTATCGTTGTCTCTGATTGGGAACCATACTTAGGTAGCCTTTTCCCACTGTTTTCTGTTTTGTGTCTGCACCAGACAGAACTGTTTCGTTTTGTTCAACTTTGTTATTTTTGTTCTAGTGTTCAGATTTTAATAAACATCATAAACACGTACCACGCTGCGCTTTGGTCCACTCCTTCTTCATTCAACAGCCGTTACAATAAGGATCTGTTACTACATTTGACATTTATCAAAACACTTAGTTTAGAATATCTAAATAAATTCCGCAATCTCATATTACTCTGTAGGCTACTGACCTATTCAAAGCTTCCTCCGGCATCTCACCATACATCTATCTGCCTGTAGCAATTGAACTCAACCTGCAGGAGGTTTGTTTGTTGTGATTGAGTGCGGGAAAACAGCTGCGGGCAAAGTTCTGACAGATGGGTGTGTCTTGGTGGTGGCAAGGACACACCCAAGAAACACCCACATCATATCACCTCCAAGCCAACTCACGTTTGGTTTCTGTCATGGCCACGAGCATTTCTTGAGGAGCAAGCCAACAAACAAGGCCAAATCAGCAGGTGCAGTTCCCCTTTAAACTTCTGTGTCTGTTTCCAACTGAAATCACGTCGGGGTAAGAATAGTGAAGTTTGTGCCTGGTAAGTTAATGAAGTGTTTGCTGGGGGAAAGATTACATCTGTGTCTCACTGTCATCCATAACAAAAATCTATTAAATGTTAAGATCATCAGGTGTAAAATGTAGCCACACTCAATTTCCATTAAACACGAGAAGGCAATACATTTAAAAATACCCAGCTTCTTCAGATCGAGACCAAAATTATTCTAATAGTGGTTTGACGGGATCCTACCCAACATTAGCACACCACAATATAAGATACAAGGCCCTGGCTTTCAGACTAGGTCTCCCTTTAAAGATAATCATATTTCTTACTTGGCTGAACCCGCAAGAGGGCTCATGTAGATGGACCAGCCCCTAACTGTTTGCCATTGACCTAAGAAACAAGCCACGATTGCCGCTTAAAACAGAATCACTCAATGAAAATGCTAATGATTGGAAGTTGAAAAGAATCACTCATCGTCTCATGCTGTCTTGTGGTTTATTGGCACTGGTGATTGATATGCCTCTGAGAAAATGCATTTAGATCAAACAATAAAGGAAAAGCTTTTCCCCCTCTTTAAAAAGCCTTGTGTTTTCTCAACATTAAAACGGCTTTTAAATGATACTCTTTATTAATGTCAGTTGAGGAAATGATAATTAGATTATGAATAGCAGAGCCTGGTAAGGTGGCCGGCACATTCACAGCTCAAGACTGCAAACATGTCTGTGTCCGTCTCGGTGTCTGTCTCCATCTCTGTTTTCGTCTCTGAATCCGTATCTGTCTGTCTCCATGGGCAGATTCGATTATGCTAAGCCACTGGGAACCGGCCTATGGCCCGTTACATCATCGGGCGAAAGCAGGGAGGGTGGAGCTCCCTTCTCAAATGGAACAGCAATCTGACATTTTGTCAACAAGGCAGTATGGTGCATCGTCCAGAAACATCTCTTTTCCATAAAATAAATGTTAAAATGTTCTAACTATATTTTACATTGGGTAGGCAGATAAAGAATTTTGCATGGGAAAACATTGAATCCTAATCGTACTTAATTGCATCACTTCTGTTTTGAGCGGACATCACCTTGGGCACCTGTTCACACAGCCCGGTTCCAAATCGAATGCAATCAACTTTCAGCTGATTCAAACGCGCCTACACGGGTACCCGGGGCAGGGTTAATCGAACCCCCTCCATCTGTCTTGGGAAAGACAGAGAAATGAATGCCCATTCCTGTTGCAAAAACAAAACACACACCATGAGGTTGGGAAACGTTGGGTGTGCCTGAATACACAGGTGACAATGAGTAAAGCACACAACCAAGACTAAAAAAAACAAGTTCACAGAGCCCTCAGGCAAGTGGTGGTTGAAGATCCTACCCGTTTGGCTTCCCTTACTAAGGCAGCGTCTTGGCTTCTCCGGAAGTGTTAAAATAGGTTATCCTTCTGAGGGACCTAAAACACAATTAGTGGTTCTGCTGGCACGCTGTGGTTGTGTCCTTCCAACTGCAACACTGGTGTGGAACATTCATGCCACTGTGTTGATTAGAGAATGCCTTGCAGGTGTGTTGATTATTAATGCTATACAGGTATGTTGAGTGACAAAGCGCTGTCCTTTGCCAGCATGGTGCTGTAGTGATTGGGGCTGTAGCTGTCCAGGTTGCTGAAATTGGGTTTCTTCACTGTGATGCAGTGAACAGAGCTGTCCATGGAACTAAACTAGAGCATCTTGATAATGCTGTAGTGAGTAGACCTGTCTATGGTGCTGAAACTGGAGCTGTTCAGTCACGGCTATACCCCTCACTGAGCTACACATGTGGAATAGCAATACATTTAATGGTGAGAAGATTTACAATTGTTAAAGTGTTTTATTTCAGTGTAAAGATATCAAGCTTTCCTACTATGAACTCTTTGTAGTAGGTTCGACATGTTGTATTGTTCTAATGAACTACAATACTGGTATAATTAAGAATTTTGACACACTCCATGAAGTCTTTAAACAATGAGCCTTCAGGAGTAAATGTCAATGTCAGCATTAATATCATTTCCAAATGTCATGTGCGGTTTTTGGAACACCAAAACCTTTCAGAATTTTGGTCACTCACGACAGCAGTAGACATTCCTGCAGCTCACAATTGCATCACTGTATATGCACTGTTCACTTTAGACCCACGTGCATTACTGCCACCATCTCACTGAGAGGTTTTGAGATAGAGCTAACTGCCAAAATAATAGAAACACTTGAGTAAATGAGGGACACAAAGTATAATTAAAGCAGGTGTTTCCACACAGGTGTGGTTCCTGAGTTAATTAAGCAATTAACATCCCATAATGCTTAAGGGCATGTATAAAAATGTCCAGTTGCCCATTATTTTGGCTATCATGGCTAGAAGAAGAGATCTCAGTGACTTTGCAAGAGGGGTCTCATAGGCGCATAGGGGGTTTAAAATGTGTGTGTGTGTGTCTCAGTCACCACATCTCAACCCAATTCAACACTTATGAGAAATTCTGCAGCGGTGCCTGAGACTGTTTACCACCCCCAAATTATGGAAGAGGGGTGTCACATCCCTCCAATAGAGTTCCAGACCCTTGTAAAATATATGCCAAGATGCATTTAAGCTGTTCTGGCATTTTATGTTGGTGTTTCCTTTATTTTGGAAGTTACCTGTATGTCATAAAGATATAGTCATATAAGTCATATAGTCACAATAAAGAAAAATAATAGCCCCTCGGAGACTAGAGAATTTACTAGCCTGGAGACTGAGCATTCAGATGTGCAGAAACTTAACGTGTGCTTGGTTGATGCCAGGACTTATTGTTTTTCAATGAGATCCTTGCATTTTTGCACTGCTTTGACAAAGTAGCTTAATCCAATGGAGCTTTGAAGCATATCGCTCGCTCCTAACGCTGTCAAAGACAAATCTCATTCATTCAATGTTAAAACAGCCCTGTTGTGGGCTGCATGCTGAAGATGTCTGAGGCTTGGAATGATTGTCTAACTCTGATTCTGCTCCAAGATATTTAAGTTGTCTCTGTTTGTTTCTCTGTTATCCTCTTCTTCACATCGTGTCTCCTCCATCCCCATCAGAGTGTTGATTATTACATAGCCTCGCAGCAGAGACGCTCATTCAAAGTGACATTATGCCCATAACCCCTGAGAGGAGTGTGTCACACTTTCTCCTCTTGCTCCATGTTTTTATTCACTCCTTGGCCTCCATGGGAATGAACCTCACCTTTCCAATCAAGCCGAAAATGTTTTCAACACTTTTAGAGCAGTGTGATTTCAGGGCCGGGGGCGTGTTCTGTATACCAGTGATAAAGATTCGAAACAATGCAGTGGAGGAGTGGAGCTGGCTTTCAGTCATACCGTGGGTATAGAGGAGGGAGGACATCCTCTCTCAGCCTCATTGTCTTCCACACATACTGATCAGGGCTGACTTACTCCTTGTAATGGCACTTACCTCTCCCTTATTTCCTATGGTAGCCATTAAACCATCACTTGACTGATGAACTTGACTATTTGAATATCCCTCTCTGCCGTCCAGTTTATGAACAGCCTAGGGTTAATGATCCTTCACCAGAAGGTTGATTTCAGCTCTCTTCTTTAAACTTCTTATTACTAATGAGTGGCGATTTGGTTATGAATATATATTATCTGCAGTCACCATGAAGAGGATCAAGCATATGAAATGAACAGGGCAATTAGATGGTAACAGAGTGATACTGAGACTTAGATTTTTCACAAAATGAATGCCAAACAAAAACCAATGATTACAAAGTTAAACAAAACAGCCAACTATGCAGATGCAAAGTTTGGTGACAAAATGACGGCACAACAACAGCACAAACCGGCACAGCACAACGTTGCATCTGCACCGTTCTTCAAGTAAATGTGTTTTGGTAAAATATTCAGTGGAAATTGTCAAAAGTAGCCCATGTGCATAGAGTTTTATGGTTTGTTTAACTTTTCAATCATTGTTTTACTTTTTTTTAACATACATTTTAAAGTGAAAATCTGAGTCTCAGCATCACTCTCTTTGCATGGAATTGCCCTACATGAAATGTAGCCTGGTTTGATTGCACCCACTTGCGTGTCATATTACCATGTTCTGCTGTGGGGAGAAGTGCATAAAAAAATGTGTGTAAGATGTACTAGGTAAATATAATCTATGTAAGTGTCTATAGGTGTTCTAAAGTGGGTGTTCCTATGTGAGACCACCTGTGTTGATTTCCAATGGTAAGAGGCTGATAATCAGGACTGGCCATAAGGTACCTTGCCATTTCAGTGTGATACTGGGGCAATCTTGCTTTAAGACCTGATAGTCTTTACACTCAGGCAGGCTGTAGAGGAACAGTCATTACTTAGTGCTCGCTGAGGGGGACAGAGCTAGAACGTGTGCTCAGAGACTGCCTGTCAATGGGAGGAGGACGCAGACGGACAGAGCGAGAGAGAAAGCGAAAGAGAGAAAGAGAGAGCGAGAGGGGAGATTCTACAGCAGTTAATTAAGGATCACTCTGTATGTGCCTGTAAACGCAAAGAGGCAAATCTATTCTGTGTCAGTGCCAGGGTCTCCTCGAGGGAATACAGTGATATTTCAAAGGAGGAAATGGCAAGGCTCTAAATCTGTTTCAGTCTCTGTGCTCATTGTTGGTCGTCCTCAGACAAAGTGAAGAAGGGCAAGCCGTGAAGTGTCAGAGGAGTTTGGGAGTCTCGACACCTAAATCAAGGATAAAGTTGTGGGGGGATTCACATCAGCTTTGGGATGGATGGATTTAAGATAATGTGATAGAAGAATTATTTACTCTACCAGGATTACCAGGATCTTTACTCAGGTAGGAGATTTACTGTATAAAGGAGGAGAGATGTTTAAGTGTTTCGATGGAAGTATAAATAAAACTGTACCCAAGGGACTTTACATGAACAAATATGGAGACCGTTTCATAAAATCTGCATCACTTAGATTTAAGTGAGTTTGTACGTAGTTATGCATTAAGCAAATTCCTTAAAAGTACTGTGCTCTGTTTTTATGACATACATTTGCTTGCAATTTGTAGTAACATTTCTTTTACAATATTTACTGTTTGCATAATCTTGTGGATTTCATGTTCCTCTTTTATTCCAAGGCTGATTTATTCCAAAGGTTACATCCAGTCTGTTGAAACACATAATGTTTGAACTATCAAATGTACTGACAGTTTTTGGAAATTTTCTGGGCCAATTATGTTATGTACAGTACTTTACTGTACATGAACACATATGAGAACATCGATAGTGCATTAGAAAGAAAATACATGTACTGTGTTTTGCAGACTATGCCACCTTTTTACAGACGTAAGGTCCTTTAAACAGGGAAAACAGAGACTGTAATATCTAGGCTGAACTACGATAGGATCTTAATGTGATCACCCTGTTGTTTCTCCTGCAATGTAGGAAATGTAACACTTCTAATGTATTTAAGGTTTAAAAAGACTTATGAAGTTTTTAATTTGAATTTAGACATTTCAGCCAGTTACGAAAAATGTATCAACCCCTACAAAAATGTTAATTAATTATAATCCACATAATAATTCAATTTCCTGTTACTGCAGGAAGGTTTTATTGCTGTAGCAAACTGGCTCAAATGAAGATCCTATAGCTATACTGTAGGATCTGTGGAATGAATAACAAAAGGCCAGCTACATTTTTTCTCTGAAGCACTATCATTGAAAGCCAATCCAAGGCGGAAGCACACTCTACTCAAATTTCACACAGACACAGTAGGCTACATTCCAAAAAATATCTAAAACCTAATCTAATACAAAATCTCATTACCTATTAAAGCCACCTGGATAAAAGCAGATTTTCCTTTGACATGCTCCCTGACAAAAATGCACATTTTGTAATGTGTTGAACCGAAACACTGCTTGCAGGCAACACCTCTAGTTTGTTGATGTAAAGATATGTTGACAGTGGTGATTATTTAGATTATAACTGAGAAAAAAACAACACTGAAACTGAATCTAATAAAAAATTGTACTACATGACAAAGGCACCTGCCCAAAAGCTATTTTCTCTTTCACAAGCTTCACTAAAAATGAATAATTTTGTAATCTGTTGAATACAATCACAATGTAATGCTATCACCACGTTTGTTGATGTCAATATATTTTTACAGAGGCAATTATTTACAATATTGAATCATTCTCAACCCAACCCTAACCTTAACCTGGGATCTGCATGTGTCTTGAAGCCCCTTATCTAAACAGCTTTGTGAGAGACATTACATGATTGTTGATTCCCATTATGGTTCTATCACTTTCACAACCTTGTGACATCCAAAAGACACCCATAGAAAAGAGATGGCAGCTAACTGCCTGCGAACCAGGAGAGAAATCTTATTTTTTATTTCTAATTTTGGTTTAAAGGCAGGCAAGAAGAGATAGTCAGGTTGAAGAGGGGGATTCAGCCTGTCAGGGGAAATCTCAGCTGCATGGAATAAGTCTCCAGGGACCATTCCACATTTTCTGCTGCGCTGTGGCTCAGGGACAAAATAGGGCAGGAATTAAAAGATCACAAACGAGCAGTTGATTATCACGCTGAGTGATACACTGTTTATTATGAGGTTTATGTGGAAGTTCATTGGGTCAATGTGCCAGGACATGGTTTTGTGTGTTTCTGTGTGTTTCTGTGTGTGTGTGTGCGTGCGCGCGTGTGTGCTTTCATTTGGTCATGAGGGCATCTGTGCTTGCGTGTGTGTTTCTGTGTGTGACATGATGACCTTTGACTGTGCCCCCCCACCCCGCTATAGCAGATGTGTGCTGTCATGTCCTGGCTGCTTTGCCTGGTCCTCTGGGTCAGTGGGACAGCCATCCAGCTCTGCCAGGCCACCTTCTATGAGACCATACAGCTACAGCCGCACCATGTGACACGGCCTGGAAGGACTTCCATTCACATGATTGGTGAGTCATCAACAACACCCTCCTCCACTTCTACCTCTGCTTTGTTCCACTTTTGAGCTGTGTAAATGTAGGTCTAATGGAACATTGCAAAAGGTTTTGTCCCTTTTTATAGCCTTTGTATGGATAATTGCGGTACAGAGTAATGGTTATTTACTGGAACAAAACAAGATAGGGAGGAGGGCTTGGGCAATATACGTATATTCTATTTAGAACTTTGTGTGTTCTTTGTAAATAGTCACTGAAAAAAATGAACAACTTTCCCTAACCTCTTGCAGGTTAATGTATTTCGTCATGAATCTTGTTCTGGAGGCAGCTCTTGTAATGCCCGGAGTGTAGTGGAGGAAGAAGTCAGGCGCAGGAAACAGAGAATTCAGGGTAGCAATACTTTTAATTCACCACACAGGTGAAACCGACGCCAACCCAAACAAATGCCCCAAAACACGGGGAACTAAACAGTCCAGAAAATACACACATACACGGACAACCATGGCCTACAGTCGTGCACAAAATGTACACAGAGAATAATCCCGCACACCCAGTAGGCGGGCCGGCTGGATAATAAAGCCCCACCAATAAACCTAATTAAACACAGGTGTAACTAATAAACAGACAAGGAGGGGGAGGAAAAGATCAGTGGCAGCCAGTAGGCCGGTGACGACGACCGCCGAGCGCCACCCGAACAGGAAGGGGAGCCACCTTCGGTAGGAGTCGTGCCAGCTCTGCAGAGTGGTCATACAATCTGATTTTAACCCTAACTTTAACCCTAACCTTAACCTTAACCACATTGGTAACCCTAATACCTAACCCTGACCTTAAATTAAGGCCAAAAAGTGAACTTCTGTTGTCATACATTCTTACAATTTAGCCAATTTTCACTTTCCAGCTGGCCCATCTAGCTGAAGTCGCTACGTTCTGCCTCCAGGACAAGACATCCCAATAAACTTCAACCTGTTAACCACTTTAGAAAAGGTTATGGTGTGTGTGGTGTCACTGGGGGCTTCTTTTGACAAAGCCATTATTTTCTAATGGATGACAGGCTAATTAGCTAGGACTAATCACCCATTAGCTATCTAGCATGCACATTGCACTGTGTTACATTTGTCTTTTGTGTACAGAGGGTTTGCTTCAAAAGTCCAAACCAAAGTGGCAAGACTGTGTGTTTATTCATTTTGAGCTACAGTTTGCAGGATCTGGCGGAAATATTTACTCTTGGGTCCACCTCAGCCCCAATAACTCTCATGCTGATATATGAGTTAATTTACCAACAAACGATTCTCCTCCTTTTGGTTCGGGTGATTACAATCTCTATGAAATTGTGCTGAATTGAAATTGGACCAGCGGTACTTTTGTTTTCAGGAAGCCTAAGTTATGGATATTGTGAATGGAAGTATACATAGGAGAGAATCATTCAAAAGCTACATAGTGAATCTTGTCAAGGCTTTGCAAAGAGAGCTGTGCCAGTGCTTTTAACTGAGCGTGCAGCACTCCTCAGTGGCTGTTCTATTTCCAACGCCTTAGTAGTGGTAAAGCAGGTCAACTGCTTCTTGTATTCAACATTTGATGTCAGTGTCAGGACAGTAATTCTCGCTACACCACCTTTGTTTCATCGCTCAGTCACACGTGAGTATAATATAGTATGTGCTATCAAATGTGGACAAATACAGCCCAAACATATTCCAGGGTATAATAACATGTGGACAAATGCAGCCCAACCAAAACCCAGGGTATAATAACATGTGGACAAATGCAGCCCAACCAAAACCCAGGGTATAATAACATGTGGACAAATGCAACCCAACCAAAACCCAGGGTATAATAACATGTGGACAAATGCAGCCCAACCAAATCCCAGGGCCTTATAACATGTGGACAAATGCAGCCCAACCAAAACCCAGGGTATAATAACATGTGGACAAATGCAGCCCAACCAAATCCCAGGGCCTTATAACATGTGGACAAATGCAGCCCAACCAAAACCCAGGGTATAATAACATGTGGACAAATGCAGCCCAACCAAAACCCAGGGTATAATAACATGTGGACAAATGCAGCCCAACCAAATGCCAGGGCATTACAACATGTGGACAAATGCAGCCCAACCAAATGCCAGGGCATTATAACATGTGGACAAATGCAGCCCAACCAATCCCAGGGTATTAGAAGATTCCATGTTTGTGTCCTGATGTCTACAGAGGCTATTGAGGCAGCAATAATGACAGGTTCAAAAAACACTGTCACAATATAGCCTCGAATGCACAATTTCAAAGGTTTTATACAGTACATCCTCCTACTGTATTTTTAGACTACTAAAAGTACTGTTTGTGTGTTAATTATATGTTTTTCTTTGGTGAATGTAATGTCAGCACAACATACAGTAGACTAAATGCTTATTGGGTTCTGTTCTTTTCCATGTCAAATCTCCACTTTAGTGAGATTTATTTGGAGAAAGCTGTGAGCCTGATTGGAGTTACTGCTCTCTCGTGAGTCTTTGTTGTTTAGACGTCCCTGATCATAGGCTTTCCTGAAAATATTGATTGTGCCGGTACTGAAAACAGCTAACTGGCCTAGCTGGTCCAATCATAAAGCAATGACGGAGGAGTAACCCAACATGGATGTCATGTTAGTACAGTGGCTTGCGAAGGTATTCATCCCCCTTGGTATTTTTCCTAATTTGTTGCCTTACAACCTGGAATTAATATGCATTTTTTGGAGGTTTGTATCATTTGATTTACACAACATGCCTACCACTTTGAAGATGCAAAATATTTTTTCTTGTGAAACTAGCAAGAAATAAGACAAAAAAAACGGAAAACTTGAATGTGCATAACTATTCACCACCCCAAAGTCAATACTTTGTCGAGCTGTCTTTTGCAGCAATTACAGCTGCAAGTCTCTTGGGGTATGTCTCTATAAGCTTGGCACATCTAGCCACTGGGATTTTTGCCCATTCTTCAAGGCAAAACTGCTCCAGCTCCTTCAAGTTGGATAGGTTCCGCTGGTGTACAGCAATCTTTAAGTCATACCACAGATTCTTAATTGGATTACGGTCTGGGCTTTGACCAGGACATTCCAAGACATTTAAATGTTTCCCCTTAAACCACTCAAGTGTTGCTTTAGCAGTATGCTTAGGGTCATTGTCCTGCTGGAAGGTGAACCTCCGTCCCAGTCTCAAATCTCTGGAAGACTGAAACTGGTTTCCCTCAAGAATTTTCCTGTATTTAGTACCATCCATCATTCCTTCAATTCTGACCAGTTTCCCAGTCCCTGCTGATGAAAAACATCCCCACAGCATGATGCTGCCACCACCATGCTTCACTGTGGGGATGGTGTTCTCGTGGTGATGGGTGGTGTTGGGTTTGCGCCAGTGTTTTCCTTGATGGCCAAAAAGCAACATTTTAGTCTAATTTGACCAGAGTACCTTCTTCCATATGTTTGGGGAGTCTCCCACATGCCTTTTGGCTAACACCAAACGTGTTTGCTTATTTTTTCTCTAATCAATGTTTTTTTCTGGCCACTCTTCCGTAAAGTCCAGCTCTGTGGAGTGTACTGCTTAAAACGGTCCTATGGACAGATACTCAAATCTCCGCTACGGAGCTTTGCAGCGCCTTCAGGATTATCTTTGGTCTCTTTGTTGCCTCTCTGATTAATGCCCTCCTTGCCTGGTCCATGAGTTTTGGTGGGTGGCCCTCTCTTGGCAGGGTTGTTGTGGTGCCATATTCTTTCGATTATTTTATAATGGATTTAATGGTGCTCCGTAGGATGTTCAAAGTTCCTGATATTTTTTTATAACCCAACCCTGATCTGTACTTCTCTACAACTTTGTCCCGGACCTGTTTGGAGAGCTCCTTGGTCTTCATGGTGCCGCTTGCTTGATGGTGCCCCTTGCTTAGTGGTGTTGCAGACTCTGGGGCCTTTCAGAACAGGGGGTGAATACATATGCACGCACCACTTTTTAGCTTTTTATTTTTATATATATATTTTTAAACAAGTTATTGTTTTTCATTTCACTTCAGCAATTTGGACTATTTTGTGTATGTCCATTACATGCAATCCAAATAAAAATACATTTAATTTACAGGTTGTAATGCAACAAAATAGGAAGAACGCCAAGGGGGATGAATACTTTTGCAAGGCACCGTAGCTCTAGTCCTTGAGAGTAAAAACTAAACAGAACGCCATTTAAAACTACACAGGGTGCCATTTAAAACTAATCACTGCACCATTTGAAACTAAACAGGGCGCCATTTAAAACTAATCACTGCACCATTTAAAACTACACAGGGTGCCATTTAAAACTAATCACTGCACCATTTAAAACTAAACAGGGCGCCATTTAAAACTATACAGAGCGCCATTTAAAACTAATCACTGCACCATTTAAAACTACACAGAGCGCCATTTAAAACTACACAGAGCGCCATTTAAAACTAAACAGGGCGCCATTTAAACATACACAGAGCGCCATTTAAAACTAATCACTGCACCATTTAAAACTACACAGAGCGCCATTGAAAACTAAACAGGGCGCCATTTAAACATACACAGATCGCCATTTAAAACTACACAGAGCGCCATTTCAAACTTAACAGAGCGCCATTTAAACCTAAACAGAGCGCCATTTAAACCTACACAGAGCGCCATTTAAAACTAAACAGGGCGCCATTTAAACCTAAACAGGGCGCCATTTAAACCTACACAGAGCGCCATTTAAACCTACACAGAGTGCCATTTAAAACTAAACAGGGCGCCATTTAAACCTAAACAGGGCGCCATTTAAACCTAAACAGGGCGCCATTTAAACCTACACAGAGTGCCATTTAAACCTACACAGAGCGCCATTTAAAACTAAACAGGGCGCCATTTAAACCTACAGAGCGCCATTTAAACCTACACAGAGCGCCATTTAAACCTACACAGAGCGCCATTTAAACCTAAACAGGGCGCCATTTAAACATACACAGAGCGCCATTTAAAACTAAACAGGGCGCCATTTAAACCTACACAGAGTGCCATTTAAACCTACACAGAGTGCCATTTAAACCTACACAGAGCGCCATTTAAAACTAAACAGGGCGCCATTTAAACCTAAACAGAGCGCCATTTAAACCTACACAGAGCGCCATTTAAAACTAAACAGGGCGCCATTTAAACCTAAACAGAGCGCCATTTAAACCTACACAGAGCGCAATTTAAAACTAAACACGGCACCATTTAAACCTACACAGAGCACCATTTAAACCTACACAGATCGCCATTTAAACCTACACAGAGTGCCATTTAAACCTACACAGAGTGCCATTTAAACCTACACAGAGCGCCATTTAAAACTAAACAGGGCGCCATTTAAACCTACACAGAGCGCCATTTAAACCTACACAGATCGCCATTTAAAACTACACAGAGCACAATTTAAAACTTAACAGAGCGCCATTTAAAACTACACAGAGCGCCATTTAAACCTACACAGAGCGCCATTTAAAACTAATCACTGCACCATTTAAAACTAAACAGGGCGCCATTTAAAACTATACAGAGCGCCATTTAAAACGAATCACTGCACCATTTAAAACTATACAGAGCGCCATTTAAAACTAAACAGGGCGCCATTTAAACATACACAGAGCGCCATTTAAAACTAATCACTGCACCATTTAAAACTACACAGAGCGCCATTTCAAACTTAACAGAGCGCCATTTAAACCTACACAGAGCGCCATTTAAACCTACACAGAGCGCCATTTAAACCTACACAGAACGCCATTTAAAACTAAACAGGGCGCCATTTAAACCTACACAGAGCACCATTTAAACCTACACAAGCGCCATTTAAAACTAAACAGGGCGCCATTTAAACCTACACAGAGCACCATTTAAACCTACACAGATCGCCATTTAAACCTACACAGAGCACCATTTAAACCTACACAGAGCACCATTTAAACCTACACAGATCGCCATTTAAACCTACACAGAGCACCATTTAAACCTACACAGATCGCCATTTAAACCTACACAGAGCACCATTTAAACCTACACAGAGCACCATTTAAACCTACACAGAGCACCATTTAAACCTACACAGAGCACCATTTAAACCTACACAGAGCACCATTTAAACCTACACAGAGCGCCATTTAAACCTACACAGAGCGCCATTTAAACCTACACAGAGCACCATTTAAACCTACACAGAGCACCATTTAAACCTACACAGAGCACCATTTAAACCTACACAGAGCACCATTTAAACCTACACAGAGCGCCATTTAAAACTAAACAGGGCGCCATTTAAACCTACACAGAGCGCCATTTAAAACTAAACAGGGCGCCATTTAAACCTAAACAGAGCGCCATTTAAACCTACACAGAGCGCCATTTAAAACTAAACAGGGCGCCATTTAAACCTAAACAGAGCGCCATTTAAACCTACACAGAGCGCCATTTAAACCTACACAGAGCGCCATTTAAAACTAAACAGGGCGCCATTTAAACCTACACAGAGCACCATTTAAACCTACACGAGCGCCATTTAAAACTAAACAGGGCGCCATTTAAACCTACACAGAGCACCATTTAAACCTACACAGAGCGCCATTTAAACCTAAACAGAGCGCCATTTAAACCTACACAGAGCGCCATTTAAACCTACACAGAGCGCCATTTAAAACTAAACAGGGCGCCATTTAAACCTACACGAGCGCCATTTAAAACTAAACAGGGCGCCATTTAAACCTACACAGAGCACCATTTAAACCTACACAGAGCGCCATTTAAACCTACACAGAGCGCCATTTAAACCTAAACAGGGCACCATTTAAACCTACACAGAGCGCCATTTAAAACTAAACAGGGCGCCATTTAAACCTACACAGAGTGCCATTTAAACCTACACAGAGCGCCATTTAAAACTAAACAGGGCGCCATTTAAACCTAAACAGAGCGCCATTTAAACCTACACAGAGCTCCATTTAAAACTAAACACGGCACCATTTAAAACTAAACAGGGCGCCATTTAAAACTAAACAGGGCGCCATTTAAAACTATACAGAGCGCCATTTAAAACGAATCACTGCACCATTTAAAACTATACAGAGCATAGAGCATAGACTTATTTTTCTACTGTATTATTGAATGTATGTTTGTTTTACTCCATGTGTAACTCTGTGTTGTTGTATGTGTCGAACTGCTTTGCTTTATCTTGGCCAGGTCGCAATTGTAAATGAGAACTTGTTCTCAACTTGCCTACCTGGTTAAATAAAGGTGAAATAAAAAATAGTTTAAAAAATAAAGGTGAAATAAAATTTTAAAAAAAATAGATACACACATTAGATGGGACTAATATAGCACTGTAATGCTGAATGTTTCAGTTGTGTGTCTGTCCCATAAACATTTCTAAACAACAATGAAGGGGAACATGTTTTCTGAGCTCGAGATTCCCAGCTATCGAGTAATGGCCTTATGAAATCTCCTCTGAGACATCAGTGCTGCTGTTCTAGGAGCTTTGTGATGGTACAGCCCATAATTACATTCTCCCACTGAAGAATCAATCACTTGGGATGTTGGCATACAGCTGTAAAGACAATACACTCGACAAACACACATTTCCGACAAGGATTTGAGAGAGATTTCAAATTCAACCAAAAATATGAATAGTGGTTAGTTAATCTTGTAGAAAGCATACAATCGTTAATTTTCTGGATCAGGGGAAAGAGTAAAAACCTTGTTATTCCTGAATACCATAATTTGTCTTGTCCTCATGCCAGGATAAATGGGATGCCAGTATTATGAGAGCAGAATGGGATGCCTGGATTGACTGTGACATCAGGGCATTTGTTCTGCGTTGTGTGTTGTGTGGCTGTTGGATTGGTAGCAGTATTGGGGTTGACGGGTCATGAATTGGTGGCAGGAAGGACATTGGCTGTGGACCGTTGGGCCAATCATTGAAGCTGGTGACATGCCTTAAATTCTCAGTGACTGGTACTACCACAGGAAATTGAGATCACAAGGGGCTGGAGATCAGTTTTTTCCTTGCCAATGAAAAGTGTTGGGCTGTAGAGGTAAACAGGTTCTCTAAGCAGAATAAATGGTAGGCATAGTGCAATGAAAGGTTTTAATATGCTGATTACGGCTAAATGCAACTCACATGGTCCAATATGAACATGAACAACGCTTTATTCCAAACAACTGACATTGATTTTGAAAGCCTTGAACAAAGGTAGGTCTATGTGTATAATTGCCTTGAGCCAATTTTAAATGTATTGCAAAAACAACACAAAGCATCCCAAGGGTTCCAGTGTCCCAGGCCCAGCACGCACTAACTCTAGCTGGAGGTAGGATTCCTGAATAGCTGATTATGTATGTCCAGTGAATCAGGAGGAGGTAGTGTACTCCTCTCCACCCTTCAGCTGTACTTATAGGATGCAGCAGCAGCCGGAGCTTCACTCTCAGACGTGCTGTGGGCTGTTTTATGCTCCTCTGGTGAAGACGGACAGTGCAGTTTGCGAGCTACGGGTTGCATGATTCACAAGGTGCCTTATTTATTCCGTGCAATGAGCGTGAACAGCAGCAGGAACAGATTGTGGTTGTCGTGCATGCAAAAGGGGCGTCGGCTTTGTTTTTAGGGTCCTGAGTTGACATGCCACCATCCACCCCCAACAGGGATCACAGGAAACACACTAGAGCACTCAAACGTAAAGCACTCTTGCCACTGTTACAAAGTTTTATTGTGTTTTTCTGATCACACATTATCTCTAGAACTCATACACTTTAACTCATACATAAGGCTTTGACCCATGGTTTGAACTTACTTTACAAACTGAACCATATTGCTCAAAACAAACAAGCAATGCCACCTACAATTAATCTGTAGTGATATGGTTATATAAATGATAAGGTTATATAGTATTTAAGTGTATGAAAGGGGTGTGTTGACAGGGACTTTTAAATGCTTAATGCTATCTGTCAGACAGTCCATTTTCCCATGTGGTGTGTGTGCACTTAAGAGTAATGCATATAGAGAAGAGGGAAACATAATGCTATCTTAAAATAATCTGGAGTGATTGTATTGTAATTTTGTACTAACTTCAAATAGGAGGAAAGATTTGTTTTTAAATGGTAAGAATTCTATTGAGTGTTTGGCCTGAATCTCAGTTCCATCTGAAGGTGTCAACAGAGCCGCCTCTTCCTATAAGCAGACTAGGCGCTGAGTGTAGGGCCCCACACACTCTAGGGGGGCCCAACCCCCCACACACAAAAAAAGGAACTCAGTCAAGGTCTCAACTTACTGTTGAGAGTTAGAAAAGTAGAATACACGAGGTGCAATTTCGAAATTTGGTAGTGCATCAGCAGTTTTCCACTTGTTATGTCAGTCCCTCAATTAGCCCATGGCAGCTACATTTTGTGGGGATTGCTAGGTAATTGCTAGCCCCGGCCAAATCTCGCTTGGGGCCCCCAAAAGGCTAGAAGCGGCACTGGGTGTCCACAGAGAGACAACAAATAGGAATTAGGAGGACACAGAAGCCTGAGGTGGTCTCACTCATCAACTCCCTCTCACCTACACTATGACTGGCAGGGTTTGAACTCAGACAATACTGGATTTGAACTTCACTCGGCTGAATGTTTTTTTCCTAATTGCCCTGAAAAAACATCAACATCGGGTTTGTGTTCTCGACTCCCAGTATGTTCATTTGAATTCTCAGTGCAAATAAGTACTTAAATTGACAGACACCCAAACATTACACCCCAAATGATATAGAAATCAGACACACACGTCAACATATAATATATAGGTAAGGGGCAGTGGTTATACGTAGGCTATTCCATTTTAATGTTGCTTGCAAGCTACATGTTTTTCATTGTGTATCTTTCTGTCAAAAGGAGCGAGAGAAAAAAAAGGAGCAAAAACATTTCCCCATGCTCTCTAACAAAGGAGAGACATAGTACAGTGCTACTTCCTCGCCAGAAACAAACATGAAAAATTGATTTTCAGCGGTCGCAAACAAAGGTTGCATCCTTCTAGACAGTGACAGTTTAATAGCCTTATATAATGCCTCTTGCAGGAACATTCTTTTGACTTACATGTCGCTCATCCTCCCCTCAGACCTCCTCTAAGGAGACTTGGGTTCAAATACTATTTGAAATATGTCATATACTTTGAGCGTTTGATTCAGTCTGCATGGAGCGCCAGGTGTTATAGGTTCACACTTTTGAGACTTTGCATTCCAACAGGAAAGGTTAATCAAGCACAGGTACAATATTTGAAAAAATAAATCCAATATTATTTGAACCCAGGTCTGCCTCTGAGCCAGGAAGCCATGCCTTCACTAGGTCTCATCCCAGCCTACCTGCAGTGTCTATGGGAAGTGGCATGCAGCCTGAGTCTACTACATCTGGTGCCTGCCAAGCCCACTTTGTCCCAATATTCTCCATACATGACAGTGTGACCCCAGGGGACCAACTCTCCATACAATTCCATTATGCAGTGGTGGAAAAAGTACTAAATTGTCATACTGGAGTAAAATTAAAGATATCTTCATAGAAAATGACTGAAGTCAATGAATCAATAAATCAATCAAATGTATTTATAAAGCCCTTTTTACATCAGCCGATGTCACAAAGTGCTGTACAGAAACCCAGCCTAAAACCCCAAACAGCAAGCAATGCAGATGTAGAAGCACGGTGGCTAGGAACAACTCCCTAGAAAGGCAGGAACCTAGGAAGAAACCTAGAGAGGAACCAGGCTCTGAGGGGTGGAGATTATAACAGTACATTGCCAAGATGTTCAAACGTTCATAGATGACCAGCAGGGTCAAATAATAATAATCACAGTGGTTGTAGAGGGTGCACAGGTCAGCATGTCAGGAGTAAATGTCAGTTGGCTTTTCATAGCCGATCATTCAGAGTTAGAGACAGCAGGTGCGGCAGAGAGAGTCGAAAACAGCAGGTCCGGGACAAGGTAGCATGTACGGTGAACAGGTCAGGGTTTCATAGCCGCAGGCAGAACAGTTGAAACTGGAGCAGCAGCATGACCAGGTGGACTGGGGACAGCAAGGAGACTTCAGGCCAGGTAGTCCTGAGGCATGGTCCTAGGGCTCAGGTCCTCTGAGAGAAGAGAGAAAGAGAAAAAGAGAGAATTAGAGGGAGCATACAGACACCAGATAAGACAGGAGAAATACTCCAGATATAACAGCCCCCTGACACAAACTATTGCAGCATAAATACTGGAGGCTGAGAAAAGTGAAAGTCACCCAGTAAAATACTATGAGTAAAAGTATTTGGTTTTAAATATACTTAAGTATCAAACGTAAATCAAATTACTATAATATACTTAAGTATCTAAAGTTCAAGTATGTGTTTTGTATGTGTCAAATCAGAGGGAGTAGGGATGTGATAAGTGTGTGATTTGAACCATTTCCCTGTGCTGCTAAGCATTCAGAATGTAACAAGTACTTTTGGGTGTCAGGGACAATTTATGGAGTAAAAGTATATTAATTTCTGTAGTAATGTAGTGAAGTAAAAGTAAAGGTTGTCAAAAATATAAATAGTGAAGTAAAGCACAAAACTAAGAAAAACTACTTAAATAGTACTTCAAAGTATTTACACCACTGCCATTATGCAAAGGTACCTTCTTAGACTAATTTCCAGTCAATAAAGTAGTATTTCCATGTCATCTGATACATTTTAATACATTTGTATTACTTATGTAACCTTGATTGAACTAGGCAAGTCAGTTAAGAACAAATATTTTTTTCCAATGACAGCAGTATTTGTGGTAATTATTATTATTTTTCAAATTTTTTTATTTCACCTTTATTTAACCAGGTAGACTAGTTGAAAACAACTTCTCCTTTACAACTGCGACTTGGCCAAGATAAAGCAAGCAGTGCAACACAAACAACAACACAGAGTTACACATGTAATAAACAAACATACAGTCAATAATACAATAGAAAAAGTCTATATACAGTGTGTGCAAATTAGGTAGGATAATGGAGGTAAAGCAATAAATAGGCCATAGTGGCGAAATAATTACAATATATCAATTAAACACTGGAGTGATAGATGTGCAGAAGATGAGTGTGCAAGTATAGATACTGGGGTGCAAAGGAGCAAAATAAATAAAATAACAGTATGGGGATGAGGTAGTTGGATGGTCTTTTTACAGATGGGCTATGTACAGGTGCAGTGATCTGTGAGCTGCTCTGACAGCTGGTGCTTAAAGCTAGTGAAGGAGATATGAGTCTCCAGCTTCAGTGATTTTTGAAGTTCGTTCCAGTCATTGGCAGCAGAGAACTGGAAGGAAAGACGGCCGAAGGAGGAATTGGCTTTTGGGACCAGTGAAATATACCTGCTGGAGCGCGTGCTACGGGTGGGTGCTGCTATGGTGACCAGTGAGCTGAGGCGGGGCTTTACCTAGCAAAGACTTATAGATGACATGGAGCCAGTGGGTATGGCGACAAATATGAAGCGAGGGCCAGCCAACGAGAGCATACAGTGTGATTGTGATAGACTGCATCCAATTTGCTGAGTAGAGTGTTGGAGGCTATTTTGTAAATGACATCGCTGAAGTCAAGGATCTTTAGGATAGTCCGTTTTATGTTTGGCAGCATGAGTGAAGGATGCTTGTTGCGAAATAGGAAGCCGATTCTAGATTTTTTTTTTTTTTTTTTTTTTACCCCTTTTTCTCCCCAATTTCGTGGTATCCAATTGTTGTAGTAGCTACTATCTTGTCTCATCGCTACAACTCCCGTACGGGCTCGGGAGAGACGAAGGTTGAAAGTCATGCGTCCTCCGATACACAACCCAACCAGCCGCACTGCTTCTTAACACAGCGCGCATCCAACCCGGAAGCCAGCCGCACCAATGTGTCGGAGGCTACACCGTGCACCTGGCAACCTTGGTTAGCGCGCACTGCGCCCGGCCCGCCACAGGAGTCGCTGGTGCGCGATGAGACAAGGACATCCCTACCGACCAAGCCCTCCCTAACCCGGACGACGCTAGGCCAATTGTGCGTCGCCCCACGGACCTCCCGGTCGCGGCCGGTTACGACAGAGCCTGGGCGCGAACCCAGGGACTCTGATGGCACAGCTGGCGCTGCAGTACCACTGCGCCACCCGGGAGGCCGATTTTAGATGCTTAATGTGAATCTGGAAGGAGAGTTTACAGTCCAACCAGACACCTAGGTATTTGTAGTTGTCCACATATTCTAAGTCAGAACCGTCCAGAGAAGTGATGCTGGACGGGCGGGCAGGTGTGGGCAGCAATTGGTTGAAGAGCATGCATTTAGTTTTACTTGCATTTAAGAGCAGTTGGAGGCCACGGAAGGAGAGTTGTATGACATTGAAGCTCTTCTGGAAGTTAGTTAACACAGTGTCCAAAGAAGGGCCAGAAGTGTACAGAATGGTGTCGTCTGTGTAGAGGTGGATCAGAGAATCACCAGCAGCAAGAGCGACATCATTGATGTATACAGAGAAAAGAGTCGGCCCGAGGATTGAACCCTGTGGCACCTCAATAGAGACTGCCAGAGCTCCGGACAACAGGCCATCCGATTTGAAACTCTGTCTGAGAAGTAGTTGGTAAACCAGGCGAGGCAGTCATTTGAGAAACCAAGGCTGTTGAGTCTGCCGATAAGAATGTGGCGATTGACAAAGTTGAAAGGCTTGGCCAGGTCGATGAATACAACTGCACAGTATTGTCTCTTATCGATGGCGGTTATGATATCGTTTAGGACCTCAGTGTGGCTGAGGTGCACCCATGACCAGCTCAGAAACCAG
This sequence comes from Oncorhynchus clarkii lewisi, assembly GCF_045791955.1. Taxonomy (NCBI): domain Eukaryota; kingdom Metazoa; phylum Chordata; class Actinopteri; order Salmoniformes; family Salmonidae; genus Oncorhynchus; species Oncorhynchus clarkii. The sequence continues at coordinate 59,281,275 of NC_092155.1, read as the reverse complement.
AGATTTTGGATCTGGGCCACATTTTCTCAGTTATTGTGTGTGAGCAGTAATCATATTTGGATACAACACCTTGCACATGCCTGATTATGTTCAGCATTGGTGTGATATTGGATTTTACAACACTAAATACTACATGTTCTCTCTTGGACTCCATTGATAATTCCATTCACGAGACCCACATGTACTTAGTGCTTGTAGATATTGGTTTATACAGCATGTTTATAGAAAACGTACATGCAGCAGCATTGTGCAATGGGCTATGGTTTTGTGTGTGCAAAATGAATTTCGGAGGCCTAAAGCTTAATTAATTACACAGCACTGACTCTCCTCTGACTCTGCCAGCTGTTATCAGCCTTAGATACTCTGTATGAGGATCCTCATGCATTAATAACCATGCTACATCACTCCCACCAGGCTCAGTGGCTGCTGGCACAGGGGGTTCTCCAAGAACATACACACACACTTGCACACACACACATACACAATCACACACATACATTCACAAACACACACATAAATAGTGTAGAGTGGAGGGGAATTGTTTTGTTTTGCATGTTGGAGTCAAGGCCACCAGCCGCAGAGAATAGCAATCCATCAACACTGTGTCAAACAGCCCCCACATTCAATTTGATCATTTTCTATTCACTTTTCACAATTTCTTCTCCACAACATACTGTGTGAGGATGTCGGGCAGAAGAATACTGTTCATCCTAACCTTGGATAAGATCTGATTCTGAAACAGAGTAAAGTGATAATCCTTCCATTGAATTGATCATGCCTCAATGACTGATCCATTAGCCACAACATCCACATGACATAACAACAACAATATGTTGTCAGCTATAGCAAATTCAGTACACAGTGGTTGATGTGATTGGATAAAAAGGAATGCAGGAATCACAAAAAAACTTTACACGTGTGACCTTATATCAAACATATTTACATTTTCACAAGTCAGACGTGGTTTGCAGACACGTGTGAAGTTTCACATGTTATATAATTTTTTACGTTTTTCCCTTCACATGTTTTTCCCTCACTTCCAGCTACATCTAGAGTCCCATCCAGGGATTGACCAGGGCCAACCATGCACTCAGGCTCCTGAGTGGCGCAGCGGTCTAAGGCACTGCATCTCAGTGCTAGACGTGTCGCTACAGACACCCTGGTTCGAATACAGGCTGTATCACAACCGCCCGTGATTGGAAGTCCCATAGGATGGCGCACAATTGGCCCAGTGTGATCTGGGTTTGGCCGGTGTAGGCCATCATTGTAAATAACATTTTGTTCTTAACTGACATCCCTAGTTAAATAAAGGTTAAATTAAAAATAAATCAAATGGAGGCGATCCAGCAGAAGAACTGTAAACTCCTATGTTTCTCAGAGGCTGAACAAGAATATGGATAACATACATCTAGTTGTTTTTTCTATGCATTGGCAGGACAGAACGTCTGCGTTGGGTAAACTCAAAGGGGAGGTGTGTGTCTCTTGTTAACAACAGCTGTTGTGCGATCTCTGATATTAAGGAAGTCTCGGGTTTCTGCTCGCCTGAGTTAGAATACCTAATTTTTATTTATTTTTTTATTTTTATTTTAACTTTATTTAACCAGGCAAGTCAGTTAAGAACAAATTTTTATTTTCAATGACGGCCTAGGAACAGTGGGTTAACTGCCTGTTCAGGGGCAGAACGACATATTTGTACCTTGTCAGCTCGGGGGTTTGAACTTGCAACCTTCCGGTTACTAGTCCAACGCTCTAACCACTAGGCTACCCTAGGCTACCCTGCCGCCCCATGATAAGCTATAGACCAAACTATTTACAAATTTTCAGCTATAATTTTTTATAGTTGTCCATTTACCATCACAAACCGATACTGGCACTAAGATAGCACTCAATGAGCTGTATAGGGCCATAAGCAGACAAGAAAATGAAATGCTCATGCAGAGGCGTCACTCCTAGTTGCAGGTGATTTTAATGCAGGAAAATTAAAATCAGTTTGCCTCATTTCTACCAGCATGTCTCCTGTGCAACTAGAGGCGAAAATATCCCCTTTACTCCACACACAGAAAGGCATACAAAGCTCTCCCTCATCCTCCATTTGGGAAATCTGACTATAACTCTATCCTCCTGATTCCAGTACCAGTGACGCGCTCAATATGGAAGTAGTCCAATGAAGCAGATGCTAAGCTACAGGACTGTTTCGCTAGAACAGACTGGAATATGCTCTGGGATTCATCCGATAGCATTGAGGAGTCACTGGCTCCAAGTGCATCGAAGATGTTGTCACCACATTGACCGTACGTCCGTACATATCCAAACCAGAAGCCATGGATTACAGGCAACAACCGCACTGAGTTAAAGGCTTGAGCTGCCGCTTTCAAGGATGAGACACTAATCCGAACGCGTATAAGAAATCTCGCTACGCCCTCCGACAAACCATCAAACGGACAAAGTGTCAATACAGGACTAAGATCGACTCCAATGGGAGAAAAAAAACTGCTTGGTTATAACACTATAGATTCAGAGAGAAGAGAAAGGGGTTTTGGAAGGAAGACTAAGGAACATGGGTCTCTATTGGACCTGGTAAGCTATTCTCACGTAAATACATATGCCACTAACGATCGCTCATTCAGAAAATAATGTATCGTATTTACGTGACGCTGGCTTCAATAGTTGAGCTGGTGATGTGAGGCGCTGGTTTGCCCAGTCGATGTCGCCATTTTCCTTTGTAGATTATTCCGCGTTGTCATGTGAGAGGTTCACGTGGTCTGAAAGGTTCATCTCCCTGTTGAGATTCTTCCGGTTCGGTCAGTGTTCTCGTACTAGATTTGCTACCTTTCCAGCTGCAGTCTGTTAGGCTGTCATCTAGGACTCACTTATTCTTGAGTGATCAATAGTTCACAGTTCATACCATTTCACATGTGGAGCAAGCACTCTCGTTTCCTGGCCTGTAGAGTTGAAATTAGCCCTTTTCAAAGTGGAGGACAAGTCCTCCCGTTATTTGGAACTGAGTTGACTTTTGATCACGGAGGCTTTTATTCAAGAGTAGAAAAGGGGCTGGTTCATCATTTCTAACCAATATCTATTCACTTGGGTGTTGCTACTGACTTAGTTAAACTTTACATTGGAGGCCAATTCTTTCATTTTAAAGGTTAACATCACATTACATAATTTCGCAAATAGTTTAATCTTTACTCATTAATTTGATACAAGAATTAGATGCAAGCCTCACAACTGAGGAACCTATGTAAACAGAGTTAGGGTAATGTGGCTGTATTGTCTTTCATGAGGTCACAAACATGAAACAAAACAGACCAGGTCATAGCTGGCTTCTCCACCCAACGTTTACACATTCTCCAAAATAGGAATATTGTTCAATTCTCAAGTAGAATTTGGCGGGAAAGTTCCTTTGTTCTACTGTGACCCTCTCTCTCTCATACAGCATGGTTAGGGAGACAAGAGTCTGCCACATTTCTGCTAGCCAATTCACTGAAAGGGCTAGCGTCATGACACCGGCCAAACCCGAACGATGCTGGGCCAATTGTGCGCCTCCCTATGGGACTCCCAATCATGGCCGGTTGTGATACAGCCTGCATATCGCCCCAACAAATCCACGGATGATGTAATCGCCATTGCACTGCACACTGCCCTTTCCCATCTGGACAAAAGGATTACCTATGTAAGAATGCTGTTCATTGACTACAGCTTAGCCTTCAACACCATAGTTCCTTCCAAGCTCATCACTAAGCTCGGGGCCCTGAGTCTGAACCCCGCCCTGTGCAACTGGGTCCTGGACCTCCAGACAGGTCAACCTCAGGTGGTGAAGGTAGGCAACAACACTTCCACTATACTGATGCTCAACATGAGGGCCGCACAAGGGTGTGTGCTTAGTTCCCTCGTGTACTCCCTGTTCACCCATGACTGTGTGGCCATGCACGTCTCCAACTTAATCATCAAGTTTGCAGATGACACAACAGTGGTAGGCCTGATCACCGATGACGATGAGACAGTCTATAGGGAGGAGGTCAGAGACGTGGCAGTGTGGTGCCAGGAGAACAACCTCTCCCACAACATCAGCAAGATAAATAAAATGATTGTGGGGAACAGGAAATGAAGGGCCGAGCATGCCCCCATTCACATCAACAGGGTTGTAGGGGAGCGGGTCAAGAGCTTCAAGTTCCTCGGTGTCCACATCACTAGCTATCTATCATGGTCCAAACACACCAAGACAATCGTGAAAAGGGCACAGCAACCCCTCTTCCCCCTCAGGAGGCTGAAAAGATCCTCAAAACATTATACAGCTGCACCATTGAGAGCATGTTGACTGGCTGCATCACCACTTGGTATGGCAGCCGCTTGACATTTGACCACAAAGCACAACAGAAGGTAGTGCATGCGACCCAGTACATCACTGGGGCAAAGCTCCCTGCCATCCATGACCTCTATACCAGGCGGTGTCCCTAAAACTGTCAAAGACTCCAGCTACCCAAGTCATAGACTGTTCTCTCTGTTACTGAACGGAAAGCGGTATCCATGCACAAAGTCTGGAACCAACAGGACCCTTTTAACAGCTTCTATCCCCAAAACTACTAAATAATTCATCTGTGTAGCTATTGGTGAACTATTTAGCTATCTGCATTGACCTTTTTTGCACTAACTTTTATGACTCATCATACACTTCTTCTACTGTTTATTATCTCACTTTATTCCTAGTGATATGTACATACACTATATATACAAAAGTATGTGGACACGCCATCAAATGAGTGGATTTGGCTTTTTACACAACAGGATGACATGGAGAAGGGTACGAGTAATGGAGGATTGGAAACACCCTGTATGGCTCACCAGCGTACTCTTAGCTACTGATGAGCCTGGTCTTTTAATGCACAGGTAGATATGTAATGGCCTGTAGTTCCACAATACAGACAGCTCTTGGCGCTCGGTCTGCGTAAACGTTCAGCAGGAGACAATCTAGCCCTGCCCAGTTGCATCGGCTCCGGAGAAGGCAAGTTGACAGCCCTCGTTGACTCCCAAGGGAACTCGGGTGACATCGGATTCTCTTTAACCACCTCTGATAATCCATGAAGGAAAATGTCGAACAGAGACTCCGGATTCCAGCCACTCTCGGCGGTCAAAGTGCGAAAATCCACTGTGTATTCTGCCACAGTACTTGACTCTTGACACAGTTGAAGTAGCTTCTGAGCAGCCTCTCTCCTGGAAAGCAGAGAATTGGATACCCTTCTAACCTCCGCAATGAACTCCACCAGACTGAGGCAAATTATGGATTGTTGCTCCCACACCTCCGTAGCCTAGGCGAGTGCCCTCCCGGACATCAGCGTTATCAGTTACGCTATCTTTGAGCGATCTGAGGGAAACGAAGAGGGCTGCAGCTCGAAGATGAGGGAGCATTGGGAGAGAAACGCCAGGCAGGTTCCTGGATCTCCAACGTAGCGTTCCGGAGGAGTTAAGCAGGGTTCTCTGGAAGCCGGGGTAGGCTAGGGAGAAGCACCGCAGGTAGCAAGGTTACTGAGAGTCTGGGGGGTTACCGTAGTGACTTGCTGCCTATTAGATAATCTGCGGAATTGCTCCAGCAATGTATTGAAAGTGTAATCCTGGTGTTCCGCCAAGGTCGGGAGTCCTATCATAAGGTTTTGAAGTAGACCCTCATGTCTTCCAATGCTGGCTCCTTGGGAGTTGCGAAGCTGGTCTAAGTCTGCTGGGTCAGACATGGCCAGTTCGTACAATCACACCTCAGGATAATACTCAGATGCAGACACAAGAGGCGGATAGTTTGATTCTCAGAATATTTAAAATAACAAAAGTGTCAGGCAGAACAGTTATAACCAGGAAGACTAGAAAACAAAAATTTGAGAACAGGAGAAATGGGAAACATGCTGGTAAGACCTGACAAAACAAGACAAACTGGCAACAGACAAACAGAAAACGCAGGTATAAATGCACAGGGGACAATGGGGGAAAATGGGAAATACTTGGTGGGGGTGGAGACAAGCACAAGACAGGTGAAAAAGATCAGGGTATGACACTAGGGCTGTTTTTCATGGTCTCGCAGCCAGCCGCGACTGGGAGACCCATGAGGCGGAGCACAATTGTCCCAGCATCGTCCAGGATGTCCAATCGCACTCTAGTGACTCCTGTGGCTGGCCAGGCGCATGCACGCTGACTTCGGTTGCTAGCTGGACGATGTTTCCTCCGAGACATTGGTGCGACTGGCCTCCGGGATAAGTGAGCAGTGTGTCAAGAAGAAGTGCAGCTTGGCGATGTCGTGTTTCGGAGGACGCATGGCTCTCGACCTTCGCCTCTCCCATGTCCGTATGGGAGCTGCAGCAATGAGACAAGACTGTACTAACAATTCAATATAACAAAATTGTGGAGAAAAAAGGGTAAAAAGTACAAAAATAAAAAATAAAGAATTTAATAATGGTTTGCCGAAATTGGTGTGGAGGAACATGACTGGCCTGCACAGAGCCCTGACCTCAACCCCATCAAACACCTTTGGGATGAATTGGAACGTCGACTTTGAGTCAGGCCTAATCTTCTGTGGCGCAATGGATGTCCCCGCAGCAATGTTTCAACATCTAGTGGAAAGCCTTCCCAGAAGAGTGGAGGCTGTTATAGCAGCAAAGGGGGGACCAACTCCATATTAATGACCATGATTCTGGAATGAGATGTTTGACAAGCAGGAATCCACATACTTTTGGTCCACCTCAATTATCTCGTACCCCTGCACATCGACTCGGTACTGGTACCCATGTATATATTCAAGTTATTGTTAGTCATTGTGTATTTATTATCACTTTTATTATTATGTTTTACTTTTCCACTATTTCTGTAAATTGTTGGGAAGTGCCCGTAAGTAAGCATTTCACTGTCTACACACCAATGTTTTATTTATTTAGATTTGGGATGCAGAGTACTATGTTGCTGGAATGAATGTGCCAAAACATGTACCTGGAAAAGGGTAGTGAAAGCGAAGTCCAGGGTAACTTAACCAACGATGTGGAAAATTGCAGGAAGTGGGAGGCGTTTAATTTATTTGCGTTATTGTAACATATACCCTAAGAATCGGGAAACAAGTACAGGGAGTGAATTTAGTAAATAACGGAACATGGAACAAAACAAGAAACACAAGTAGCGTACAGTCATGAAACACAGGAACAGAGTCAATAACGCCTGGGGAAAGAACCAAAGGTAGTGACAGATATTGGGGAGGTAATCAGGAAGGTGATGGAGTCCAGGTGAGTCTCATGAGGCGCAGGTGCGCGTAACGATGGTGGCAGTGTGCTTAACAATGAGTAAACTTTCGACGTTGAGCGCCGGAGAGCGGGAGTGGGAGTAGACGTGACGGTTATCGTTAAATAAAATCACTGAAAAGTCCATTTACAATTAATTTGCTCTCACATAAAAAATATTTAGTTTTTCTATCAATACTTTTGAGTCGGTTTTGCTTTCAATTTCATTCAAATGTAATTTTCACATGTGAAAGTGAGATTTTCACGTGTAGTTTTCTTACATGTGAATCTGCAAATTTCACGTGATTGATTTTCACGTGATTGATTTTCTGGTCACACTTTATTTGGATAGTCCAGATAGTCCATACTATCAACAAACTATCTGTTGTTAAGCAACTACTTACTGCGGTTATGGTTAGGGTTAGGTTTTGAATAAGGGTTAGGATAACGGTTAAAGTTAGGGCTAGGACTAGGGTTAGGAAGTAGATATGAAGTTGAAGTGTTACTGATAGTCAGTAGAGCATCTACAGATGGACAATCCAAATAAAGTGTTACCGAGTTTCCTTACATGTGATTGATTTTCACGTGAACTTGCATATCCACATGTGAAAGTGATATTTTCACATTTGGAATGTGAATGTTTTTCTGATTTGAAAATGCAATTCCACGTGTGAGTTAGATTTTCACGTGAACATTTTTACATGTGAAACTGCACATCCGAATTTCACGTGAAAGTTTTTAACATATGAAGCCAAAAATGTCACATGTGAAACTGCAATTCAAATATGAGGTGAAAACATGTTATTCTCCTCACATGTGAAAAGGTGGTGTTAATGTTAACATGTGAATTATGGTTCCATATGTGAAAATGCCATTTTTATATGTAAAACTGCAAACTTTTTTTTGTAAGGGAGGATATGCTGTATGAATGATTTACACATACACCATGTTCATTTGAACATACTATACTAAAGTGGCATATTAACAGTGATACCTTTCACACCACCTGACCAGTTGATGCGAGTTTCTGAGTAACACTAATTTGTCATTATACCAGCATCAGCTCTAAATCAAATCAAATGATGTTTGTTACATGCTTCGTAAACAACAGGTGTAGACTTACTTATGGGCCCTTCCCCCCCAAAAACAAAATAACAATTAGAAATAGTAGAACATTTAAAAATAATAACACAAATAATAAATAGAAACATTATAGCACAAGGAATAAATACACAATGAGTAACAATAAATTGTCTATACACACTGGGTATCAGCACAGAGTCGATGTGCAGGTGTACGAGGTAATTGAGGTGGATATGTACATACAGGTAGTAATAAAGTGACCAGGCAATGGGACAGAAAATAAACAGTAACAGCAGCGTATGTGAGTCAAAAAAGGGTCAATACAGATATTCCGAGTAGCTATTGGTTAACTATTTAACTAACTATTTAGCAGCCTTTCAGCTTGGGGTAAAAGCTGTTCAGGGTCCTATTGGTTCCAGACTTGGGGCATAGGTACCACTTGCCATGCGGTAGCAGAGAGAACAGTCTCTGACTTGGATGGCTGGAGTCTTTGACAATTTTTAGGGCCTTCCTCTGACCTCCTGGCATAGAGCTCGGCCCCAGTGATGTACTGGGCCGTATACACTACCCTCTGTAGCGCCTTGCAGTTACCAAGCAGTAGCCATACAGTTGCCATACCAAGTGGTGGTGCAGCCAGTCAACATGCTCTCAATGGTGCAGCTGTAGAATGTTTTGAGGATCTGAGGGCCCATGCCAAATATTTTCAGCCTCCTGAGGGGGAAGAGGTGTTGTTGTGCCCTCTTCATGACTCTGTTTATGTGTGTGAACCATGATAGTTCCAGAGTGATGTGGACACCGAGGAATTTTGAAGCTGTCGACCTGCTCCACTACAGCCCCATCGTTGTGGATGGGGGCGTGTTTGGCCCTCCATTTCCTGTTGTCCACGATCAGCTCCTTGGTCTTACTGATGTTGAGGGAGAGGTTGTTGTCCTGGCACCACACTGCCAGGTCTCTGACCTCCTCCCTGTAGGCTGTCTCATCATCATCAGTGATCAGGCCTACCACTGCCGTGTCATCTGCAAACTTAATGACGGTGTTGGAGTCCTGCGCGGCGACGCAGTCGTGGGTGAATAGAGAGTATAGGAGAAGACTAAGCACGCACCCCTGAGGAGCCCCTGTGTTGAGGGTGAGCGTGGCAGATGTGTTGTTGCCTACACTCACCACCTGGGGGTAGTGCTAATCAGTATTCCAATGTTAATGTTGTTTGTCTGGTGTTTATCCCAGTGAGAAGTCAGAACCCTTAGGCCTTCCTCAAAAAAGACCCCACCCCCAATCAGATTCTGTTTGGGATATTAAAAAAATACAGAATTTGGGATTTTCTTATGTATTTTTAAATCGGATGTGTATTTTCTTGCCCTTGTCCTGCCTATCCCTTGCAAAAAAAAGGTGTTAAGCTATTTAATCCTAATCCCCAACCCTAACCTAGCTTCATGTCCAAACCCCGGCTCAACCCCAACCATTGCCATACCCCTAACCCTTGCTTCATGTCCACACGACGGTTCAACCCTAACCATAACCCTAACCCTTACCTTAATCCTAACCCTAGCTTCATGTCCACACGACGGTTCAACCCTAACCCTAGACATAACTCTAACCCTTACCTTAATCCTAACCCTAGCTTCATGTCCAGACCACGGTTAAACCCTAACCCTAGACATAACTCTAACCCTTACCTTAATCCAAACCCTAGCTTCATGTCCAGACCACGGTTATACCCTAACCCTAGACATAACCCTAACCCTTACCTTAATCCTAACCCTAGCTTCATGTCCAGACCACGGTTAAACCCTAACCCTAGACATAACCCTAACCCTTACCTTAATCCAAACCCTAGCTTCATGTCCAGACCACGGTTAAACCCTAACCCTAGACATAACCCTAACCCTTACCTTAATCCAAACCCTAGCTTCATGTCCAGACCACGGTTAAACCCTAACCCTAGACATAACCCTAACCCTTACCTTAATCCAAACCCTAGCTTCATGTCCAGACCACGGTTAAACCCTAACCCTAGACATAACCCTAACCCTTACCTTAATCCTAACCCTAGCTTCATGTCCAGACCACGGTTAAACCCTAACCCTAGACATAACACTAACCCTTACCTTAATCCAAACCCTAGCTTCATGTCCAGACCACGGTTAAACCCTAACCCTAGACATAACCCTAACCCTTACCTTAATCCTAACCCTAGCTTCATGTCCAGACCACGGTTAAACCCTAACCCTAGACATAACCCTAACCCTTACCTTAATCCAAACCCTAGCTTCATGTCCAGACCACGGTTAAACCCTAACCCTAGACATAACCCTAACCCTTACCTTAATCCAAACCCTAGCTTCATGTCCAGACCACGGTTAAACCCTAACCCTAGACATAACCCTAACCCTTACCTTAATCCTAACCCTAGCTTCATGTCCAGACCACGGTTAAACCCTAACCCTAGACATAACCCTAACCCTTACCTTAATCCAAACCCTAGCTTCATGTCCAGACCACGGTTAAACCCTAACCCTAGACATAACCCTAACCCTTACCTTAATCCAAACCCTAGCTTCATGTCCAGACCACGGTTAAACCCTAACCCTAGACATAACTCTAACCCTTACCTTAATCCAAACCCTAGCTTCATGTCCAGACCACGGTTAAACCCTAACCCTAGACATAACCCTAACCCTTACCTTAATCCAAACCCTAGCTTCATGTCCAGACCACGGTTAAACCCTAACCCTAGACATAACCCTAACCCTTACCTTAATCCTAACCCTAGCTTCATGTCCAGACCACGGTTAAACCCTAACCCTAGACATAACCCTAACCCTTACCTTAATCCAAACCCTAGCTTCATGTCCAGACCACGGTTAAACCCTAACCCTAGACATAACCCTAACCCTTACCTTAATCCTAACCCTAGATTCATGTCCAGACCACGGTTAAACCCTAACCCTAGACATAACCCTAACCCTTACCTTAATCCAAACCCTAGCTTCATGTCCAGACCACGGTTAAACCCTAACCCTAGACATAACCCTAACCCTTACCTTAATCCAAACCCTAGCTTCATGTCCAGACCACGGTTAAACCCTAACCCTAGACATAACCCTAACCCTTACCTTAATCCTAACCCTAGCTTCATGTCCAGACCACGGTTAAACCCTAACCCTAGACATAACCCTAACCCTTACCTTAATCCAAACCCTAGCTTCATGTCCAGACCACGGTTAAACCCTAACCCTAGACATAACCCTAACCCTTACCTTAATCCAAACCCTAGCTTCATGTCCAGACCACGGTTAAACCCTAACCCTAGACATAACCCTAACCCTTACCTTAATCCTAACCCTAGCTTCATGTCCAGACCACGGTTAAACCCTAACCCTAGACATAACCCTAACCCTTACCTTAATCCAAACCCTAGCTTCATGTCCAGACCACGGTTAAACCCTAACCCTAGACATAACCCTAACCCTTACCTTAATCCTAACCCTAGCTTCATGTCCAGACCACGGTTAAACCCTAACCCTAGACATAACTCTAACCCTTACCCTTTTTTTATTTGTACTTTTATTTAACTAGGCAAGTCAATTAAGAACAAATTCTTATTTACAATGGTACCCTACAAAAAAGGCCTCCGGCGTGGACGGGGGCTGGGATTAAAAATGAAAAAAATATAGGACTAAACACATCACGACAAGAGAGACACCACAACACTACATAAAGAGAGACCTAAAACAACAACATAGCATGGCAGCAACACAACATGACAACAACATGTTAGCAACACAACATGGCAGCAGCACAACATGGTAGCAGCACAAAACATGGTACAAACATTATTGGGCACAGAAAACAGCACAAAGGGCAAGAAGGTAGAGACAACAATACATCACACGAAGCAGCCACAACTGTAAGTAAGAGTGTCCATGATTGAGTCTTTGAATGAAGAGACGGATATAAAACTGTCCAGTGTGGGTGTTTTTTGCAGCTCCCTCCAGTCGCTAGCTGCAGCATACTGAAAAAAGGAGCAACCCATGAATGTGTGTGCTTTGGGTACCTTTAACAGAATGTGACTGGCAGAACGGGTGTTGTATGTGGAGTATGAGGGCTGCAATAGGTATTTCAGATAGGGGGGAGTGAGGCCTAAGAGGGTTTTATAAATAAGCATCAACCAGTAGGTCTTGCGACAGCTATACAGAGATGACAAGTTTTTCAGAGGATTATAGAGTGCAGTGATGTGTCCTATAAGGAACATTGGTGGCAAATCTGATGGCTGAATGGTAAAGAACATCTAGCCGCTCGAGAGCACCCTTACCCGCCGATCTATAAATTACGTCTCCGTAACCTAGCAAGGGTTGGATGGTCATCTGAATCAGGGTTAGTTTGGCAGCTGAGGTGAAAGAGGAGCGAGGACAACAGAGGAAACCAAGTCTAGATTTAACCTTAGCCTGCAGCTTTGATATGTGCTGAGAGAAGGATAGTGTACCATCTAGCCATACTCCCAAGTACTTGTATGAGGTGACTACCTCAAACTCTAAACCCTCAGAGGTAGTAATAACACCGGTTGGGAGGGGGTCATTCTTCTTTCCAAACCACATGACCTTTGTTTTGGAGGTGTTCCGAACAAGGTTACGGGCAGAGAAAGCTTGTTGGACTCGAAGAAAGCTTTGTTGTAGAGTGTTTAAAAACCTCTTTTAATCTTGTAACTAGGGGGCAGTATTTTCATTTTTGGAAAAATAACGTTCCCAAAGTAAACAGGATATTTTGTCAGGACAAGATGCTAGAATATGCATATAATTGACAGCTTAGGATAGAAAACACTCTAACATTTCCAAAACTGTAAAAATATTGTCTGTGAGTATAACATAACTGATATTGCAGGCGAAAGCCTGAGAAAAATCCAATCCGGAAGTGACTCATGTTTTGAAAGCTCTGCGTTCCGATGCGTCCCTATTGAGCAGTGAATGGGCTATCAACCAGATTACTTTTTCTACGTATTCCCCAAGGTGTCTACAGCATTGTGACGTAGTTTTACGCCTTTATGTTGAAGAATACCCGTAAGCGGCTACATTGTGTAAGTGGTCACCTGATGGCTCTCAGAGTGATTTGAGGATTGATTATAAACAACGTTTGCCATGTTTCTGTCGATATTATGGAGCTAATTTTGAATATTTTTCAGCGTTTTCGTGACCGTAATTTCCGGTCGATTTCTCAGCCAAACGTGAAGAACAAACGGAGCTATTTCGCCTACAAAAATAATATTTGGGGGAAAAAAGGAACATTTGCTATCTAACTGGGAGTCTCGTGAGTGAAAACATACGAAGCTCATCAAAGGTAAACGATTTAATTTGATTGCTTTTCTGATTTTCGTGACCAAGTTACCTGCTGCTAGCTGGACATAATGCTATGCTAGACTATCAATAAACTTACACAAATGCTTGTCTTGCTTTGGCTGTAAAGCATATTTTGAAATTCTGAGATGACAGGGTGATTAACAAAAGGCTAAGCTGTGTTTCAATATATTTCACTTGTGATTTTCATGAATAGGAATATTATAGTAATATCTAGTAATATTTATGTCCGTTGCGTTATGCTAATTAGTGTCAGTCGATGATTACGCTCCCGGATCCGGGATGGGTAGTGTTGGATCCGTCCCTTTTTTAAATTTTCACCTAAATGTCATATGTCATAGCCAAATCTAACTGCCTATAGCTCAGGACCTGAAGCAAGGATATGCATATTCTTGATACCATTTGAAAGGAAACACTTTGAAGTTTGTGGAAATGTTAAATCTAAAAAAGATAATACAAAGAAAAAAACGTGCGTTTAAAAAAAATTGTACCATCATCTTTGAAATGCAAGAGAAAGGCCCTAATGTATTATGCCAAGTTCATAACTGTGCACTCTCCCAAACAATATGGTATTATTTTACTGTAATAACTACTGTAAAGTGGACAGTGCAGTTTGATTAACAAGAATTTCAGCTTTCTGCCAATATCAGATATGTCTATGTCCTGAATTTTTTTTTTTTCTTACAACCTCATGCTAATCACATTAGCCTACATTAGCTCAACCGATCCTGTAGAGGTTTTAACAACTTGGGGCTAGCCATTGTAAGTTCAGAGTCACTCGCCCCAACAGAGCGGAGAGGGGTGGGGGTACCTGTAACAGACAGGGGGAGACAGGCCAGGGTAGACGGTGAACAGATCGCCAGGTGGAATCCAAGCAGCAGTGCAGCAGGCAACGGGAGTAGGTGTCACACCCACTTGGGAGAAGCTTTTTTCGGGAGACAGATTCCTTGTAGAATATCCCAGCTAGCTAGCTAACGTAGCTATCAAGTCTCTGTCCACCATTTTTTCCCACATGGAAAAGGAGGTCATTAGTTGGCTATATCTCTTCAGTTATGGCAAATGGTCCTTTACGACATCCAAACAAAGTTGTCCTGTGGCTGTTGTATTTTGTAGATTGTGAGGAGTATATTTTCTGATGTGATCAAAGCCACAATATTGTTTCTTATTGAGGTAATTTACAATTGAAGTGTCATTGCTGCATATCAGTTCAAAATAGAGATGAATCCAGGGGGTACTGTATTGTAACGACCTCTGCATTTGGGTGGGAGAGGCTGTGAAACTCTCCTGCCATTGTTGGGCTCAAGGGCTTTGACATCTCTCACTTCACACCTCAGTGCTAATCGAAGTTGCAGCCAGATCTGTGCTGTCCTTTACTTAGCATTCTGTCCTTATAAAGTAATATATATCATTGTAATTTATTTTTCTTCTTGGCTTTAAAACTAGCTTCAGACTAACATTACTCACTCAGTTCCAGGTTGGATGGTATTTTCAGGGTTCTTGTGCTTCTTTTAGTGGTTGTTCGTTTGCCGGAGCATTTGCTGTATAGACCTTGGAAATAAGAATCTTTGGTAGTAGGAATCCTTCAAAGTCATTTTGTCCAAAATCAGGTTGTAGGTTTAGAGGTTTGATTTGAAGTGAAGGTTATGTTGTACCCTAACCCTAGCTTCATGTCCACATCCTGGTTCAACCCTAACCCTAGCTTCATGTCCACATCCTGGTTCAACCCTAACCCTAGCTTCATGTCCACATCCTGGTTCAACCCTAACCCTAGCTTCATGTCCACATCCTGGTTCAACCCTAACCCTAGCTTCATGTCCACATCCTGGTTCAACCCTAACCCTAGCTTCATGTCCACATCCTGGTTCAACCCTAACCCTAGCTTCATGTCCACATCCTGGTTCAACCCTAACCCTAGCTTCATGTCCACATCCTGGTTCAACCCTAACCCTAGCTTCATGTCCACATCCTGGTTCAACCCTAACCCTAGCTTCATGTCCACATCCTGGTTCAACCCTAACCCGAGCATCATGTCCACATCCCAGTTCAACCCTAACCCTAGAAATATATATTTTTATTTATTTAACCAGGCAAGTCAGTTAAGGACAAATTGTAATTTACAATGAAGGCCTACCCCGGCCAAACCCGGATGGCGCTGGGCCACTTGGGCACCCAATAACACTAACGCTTACATAAAAATGAATGACTTGTCAATAAGGGAAACTATATGTCCAGTACACCTACAGTATTTCTGCAGGATGATCCCTTACTGAGTTGTTACCCTTCATTCTTACTTATTTCAAATGCCCGACAGGGATTTTCAATTCATTATCATGACTTAAACCTCATTAGCTAGTAAAATAGCATCTTGAATTCCTAATTGGGTCCAAGGGGGAGAGTTGGTATTATAAATAAGCAAGGTAATTAATACTGTGAGTATCAGGGTCTATTGCAGATTTCAGCTTCTTATGCCTCTAATACCTCCTTGGTTTGCCACAAATCACTTTGCATATTTAAACCACAGATCCAATTACAGCAGGTTCAGAGTTGGTGATAAGCATGCAGCATGCCGATGTCATGACGTTGGCCTCTTTGGGTATAGCAACACCCCCCCCCCCCCCCCCCCCCCTTGCCTCCTTCAACTAGGCTGCTGTGATCAGAGGTCGTAAATTCCTGAGAAGACCCTGCCACATGGCCACATAGTAGAGAGAGGGTAAACTTTCATAGAGGACAAAGGAAATCCTTCCACCTCACAGAACTTGAGGTACGAACAAATTTCATGTTCCGGAGAAAGTGTAAAGTTTGTCACAACTTGGGAAGCTCATGGGAGACGGTGTGGCCACATTACCATAACACTGTTTATATAATAGCCCCAGATATAAGGTTTACATCTAATTGTTGTATAAGATGAATGAGTGAGTATGATACTGTTACCACAATTTTACAATGTGATTTTGGACTGTTTTAATGAAGGAAAACTCAAAAAGGGAATTGGATTTGAACTAAATCAGAGGACCGCCCCTGAGCCCAGTTAGGATCAGACATCCTGGGACAGCCCTTTTCTGCCATTCTGAATAAAACCCAATTTTGAGAAATTATCACCAGACCATGTTTCTCTCAATCACGGGAGTACAAAGGTTGTAGACCATTGCTGAATCTTTTAACCATACCACGTGGTTAAACTCTTAGACTATCGATACCGACAGAATGAGAACAAGTCTTTGATATGAATTACTAGTCTGCAGCTAGGAATTCGGTTTCATTGAACGCGAAGAACGACAACCGCCGAAACATCCATTCTATAACGAATGTCACTCTGAACAATCCCCTCTAACCACAACCGAGAGAGAGAGAGAGGGAGAGAGACGGACAATTCTACAAAAGACACTAACTTTTCACCAGCGATCAAGACGACACACTGAGCGTAAATATATATATTGATTGCAATTGTTCCCGAATGAGTGAGCGTTCATGTGTAAAGGATTAGCATTTCAATTGTTATAATTATTAACTCTGTAGTGACTTCTTAGTTGACCCCCACTTCCCTTTTGTCTAACAAGCCTCCATGCCGGTTTAGCGCACTAGAGCACATCCGCCTATCACCACATTTACCTTGTTTGTTTTTTTATGCATTTCTGTGAATTACTTAGTTAGTAATAAATAAATTATTTAAGACAATTGATGTATGGATGACTCATAGTGAAGACTGGGTTCGTGCAGATAACCAACCATTTACGACGTTTGGAATGAGACTAACGTGAGGTAAAGTAAATAATTCATTTAATTCGAAGACTAATTGATCAGATAAAATATCTGAAAAGTTATTTTAGGAAATTATAACTTTGTAATCTGAATATTTTTCCTCGGTGCCCCGACTTCCTAGTTAATTAGCTACGTGATTAATCAGTTGATCGCACAGTAACTAATTACAGAGAATGTTTGATAAAAACTACCAGCCTTCAGTTAATGATAGTAAAGACACGACACCGAGGTAGAGTGGTGTGGTATGATAGAAATGACTGCTCTGTTGCAATAATGAGAACCCTACCATAGGTTGAGTGATGGAGTTAGGCTGGAGAGCATCAATTGGGGCAGAGAATGAGTAGTGTGTGTTGTTCTCACATGGGACATGTGATAAGAAAACACCTACACAATTTAAATAGAGATGATAACTGGTGTACTGTCCCCTCACAGTAACCAAGTGGTATACTAATAGCAAGCATAAAGAGTGCAATTATTGTACTTTCATACAATAGGCTGCATACGTCACCAACACCCACATATCTAGTCTATTCACAATGCACAATAAAGATAATTGAAAGTGATTATTACCTAAGACATCTCTGCACAACACCAGCATATTGGGTTAGTAATTAACCATTTCCTTCAACTCCCATTACCAGCCCTGTCACCCTGCAAAGCTTAGGTAAATCATTACTACCCAACCCAGGAGAGTACATGTATGACAGGTAATTTAAGCATTCTATTGTGCTGTATATTATTTATACAGAGCAAATGTTGCAGAAGAGTGCATTTTACAGGGCAGCCAGACACACTCGTACCCTGTACCAGACTACTGCCACGTCCGTCCGTTCAACCCTGAGAGGAGAGGACCTACACTCAAACTAAAAAAGTGATATCTAGAACCTAAAATGGTTATTTGACTGTGCCTATAAGAGAACCCTTGTTTGCGTTCAATGTAGAACCCTTTCCATAGAGGGTTCTACATGGAACCCAAAAGGATTTCCCTGCAACCAAAAAGGGGAACAGAAGAAGAACCCTTTTGGGACCTTTTTTTCTAAGATTGTAGCCACGGATACAAGCTCAGCAGCTTTCCACTGACAACTCTTTGAATAGTGCCCACCTTTCATCTTCCCTCTTTTTTTAAATGTCTTTTTTTTTAATGCAGACTGGAAGTGTTTCATCTGGGAAGGCTATATACTGATATTAAATACCTGGAAATGTAGAAGGCAGCGAGAGCTAGGGAAAGATGGATAGATAGGCAGACAAAGCATTGACATCACATTTTTGGAAAAAGAATAAAGAAGAATAGAGACTCATGTTCCATGTTTTTTGTCCTATTTTTACCAAATGGAACGATTTTGTTTCATTGCATGATTTCTGCTGTAGTTTGTTGTCATACCCAACAACACATATAGTATATCCATAGCAAAACGAAATCACCATGGGCATTTTGTCACATAAGGATCCTCCTCCTCAAGACTGAGAATATGAATTTATGCCCTTGATCAATACCAGTTTTACAGCAGCTTTTGCGTCCCTGTGTGACAGCTGTGGAGACAGGTTTTGAGGCTCAGATGCAAATAGAAAACCCATTCCCTTTCTCTCTCTGGTTGCTCTCCTCGCTTTCTCTTATTTTTAAACATTTTTTTACCCCTTTTTCTCCCCAATTTCGTGGTGTCCAATTGTTGTAGTAGCTACTATCTTGTCTCATCGCTACAACTCCCATACGGGCTCGGGAGAGACGAAGGTTTAAAGTCATGCGTCCTCCGATACACAACCCAACCTAGACGCACTGCTTCTTAACACAGCGCGCATCCAACCCTCTGGATCCTCTCCTCCCTTCCTCTCTGGATCCTCTCCTCCCTTCCACTCTGGTTCCTCTCCTCCCTTTCCCTCTCTAGTTCCTCCCTTTCTCTCTCTGGTTCCTCCCCTCCCTTTCTCTCTCTGGTTCCTCCCCTCCCTTCCTCTCTGGTTCCTCCCCTCCCTTCCTCTCTGGTTCCTCTCCTCCCTTTCTCTCTGGTTCCACTCCTCCCTTTCTCGCTGGTTCCACTCCTCTCTTCCTCTCTGGTTCCTCTTCTCCCTTCCTCTCTGGTTCCTCTCCTCCCTTCCACTCTGGTTCCTCTCCTCCCTTTCTCTCTCTGGTTCCTCCCTTTCTCTCTCTGGTTCCTCTTCTCCCTTCCTCTCTGGTTCCTCTCCTCCCTTTCTGTCTCTGGTTCCTCTCCTCCCTTCCTCTCTGGTTCCCCTCCTCCCTTCCTCTCTCTGGTTCCTCTCCTCCCTTTCTCTATCTAGTTCCTCTCCTCCATTCCTCTCTGGTTCCTCTCTTCCCTTCCTCTCTGGTTCCCTCCTCCCTTTCTCTCTGGTTCCACTCCTCCCTTTCTCTCTGGTTCCACTCCTCCCTTTCTCTCTGGTTCCTCTCCTCCCTTCCTCTCTCTGGTTCCTCTCCTCCCTTCCTCTCTCTGGTTCCCTCTCCTCCCTTCCTCTCTCTGGTTCCCTCTCCTCCCTTCCTCTCTCTGGTTCCCTCTCCTCCCTTCCTCTCTGGTTCCCCTCCTCCCTTTCTCTCTCTGGTTCCTCTCCTCCCTTTCTCTATCTAGTTCCTCTCCTCCATTCCTCTCTGGTTCCTCTCCTCCCTTCCTCTCTGGTTCCTCTCCTCCCTTCCTCTCTGGTTCCTCTCCTCCCTTCCTCTCTGGTTCCTCTCCTCCCTTCCTCTCTGGTTCCTCTCCTCCCTTCCTCTCTGGTTCCTCTCCTCCCTTCCACTCTGGTTCCTCTCCTCCCTTCCACTCTGGTTCATCTCCTCCCTTCCACTCTGGTTCATCTCCTCCCTTCCACTCTGGTTCATCTCCTCCCTTCCACTCTGGTTCCTCTCCTCCCTTCCTCTCTGGTTCCTCTTCTCCCTTCCTCTCTGGTTCCTCTTCTCCCTTCCTCTCTGGTTCCTCTCCTCCCTTCCACTCTGGGTCCTCTCCTCCCTTTCTCTCTCTGGTTCCTCCCTTCCTCTCTGGTTCCTCTCCTCCCTTCCTCTCTCTGGTTCCCTCTCCTCCCTTCCTCTCTGGTTCCCCTCCTCCCTTTCTCTCTCTGGTTCCTCTCCTCCCTTTCTCTATCTAGTTCCTCTCCTCCATTCCTCTCTGGTTCCTCTCCTCCCTTCCTCTCTGGTTCCTCTCCTCCCTTCCTCTCTGGTTCCTCTCCTCCCTTCCACTCTGGTTCATCTCCTCCCTTCCTCTCTGGTTCCTCTCCTCCCTTCCACTCTGGTTCCTCTCCTCCCTTCCACTTTGGTTCCTCTCCTCCCTTCCACTCTGGTTCATCTCCTCCCTTCCACTCTGGTTCATCTCCTCCCTTCCACTCTGGTTCATCTCCTCCCTTCCACTCTGGTTCATCTCCTCCCTTCCACTCTGGTTCCTCTCTTCCCTTCCACTCTGGTTCCTCTCTTCCCTTCCACTCTGGTTCCCCTCCTCCCTTCCTCTCTGGTTCCTCTCCTCCCTTCCTCTCTGGTTCCTCTGTTCCCTACCTCTCTGGTTCCTCTGTTCCATGCATCTTTAACACACGGGGGTTAAATATATGGTCAGGTGCAACGGGCCACTGAGAATGGACAATACTTTATTGAAATGCAAAACAACTACTAAGAGGAGGGAGATGCTACTGCTGTTAAGTGACAGTGCTGCCAGTCATATATTTCATAAATGTCCTGGCTTATATTAATTTTCTCATGGGTCGTACTTTTTCTGAGTAGCAATTTATATTTTTCTTCAGCCATGTGTAAATTGTGCATGCTATGAAAAAGTACTTTGCTGAATCCAATTCAGAGGGGGAGAGTAATTATTTCTGGTCTGGGAGGGTAAATGTAAACACACACACACACACATGCACTTGCACACCACACACACTCAAGAAGGGACTGTCAAATCCCGATTTAGCTTTCTTGATCAGTGCATTATTAGGACTTCTTAGTGCTTTTCAAAGCCATGTTATTTGCTCTAAGAGAGAAAAGAAAACATTGATCTTACATTGTTCATAACATTCAGCTATTCCATTTTTGTTTTCTCTCCCATGACTCACACAATTCATCTAGATGTAATTTTGTCTTTTGAATTGCAAAAGACAAACTTATGATTGGCATCATATCATGTTATCATCCGTTTTTCTTTTTTGCAGAAACAAATTTGTCATGATTGGCACACAATTTATCATGTAATAGTTCTCTCCATGTTTTTCCCAAGCATTTGAGACCAGAATAACAACGGCCCTGCAAGGACTTTACTGTGTGGGAAAACCTAGTCTTTCAATTTGACACCATGCTGGCTTGTGTTTTGTGACTCTCACTGTCTTCCATCTGCATTAATTTGACATTCTCTAATCTGGTTGTCTCATTTCCTGCCAGTGACAGGGCTGTGGTAGCCTGCTGGCATGGACACAGAGAATGAACTGTGAGCGCGGCCTATTACAGGTCACCTTGAGCGAATCTTCTATTTAATGGTGAGAGGCTGGCTACTTCCATTCCAAACATGGGCTATGGTTTGCCAGAACTTGTGGAGATGTGTGTGTATATGGGAAAGAACCATTCACAACGTGGTATGTGTGCATCCACAGAACCTCGGAAAAGAACCATGTTACCTGCTAAATTGAGCGTCTAGGGCTTTCCAAGTGGATGGCAGTGTGAAACACAGCAAAGAGAGCACAGTACATTCAATTGCAGTTTCATATTTCGTTTTAGACTAGCACAGCGCACGCACGCACACACGCACACACACACACACACACACAGCACAGATTGCTTGAGAGGGAAAGAGTGTACCCACTACCCATTGAGATAGAATACATGCGGTCAGATCCTCTGGAGACTACTTCACACGTGTTTATTACAGTAGACAGCAAGTCTTGGCATGCTTACGGCACATTTCTAATGAGATGTAGAGAACATTTGCGTCTGAGCAATAGCAGCTTCATCACTGGTGAATAGCCATTTATTGGTCCCATATGGCCCCTGTTCA
The DNA here is from genome assembly GCF_045791955.1 of Oncorhynchus clarkii lewisi. Classification (NCBI taxonomy): domain Eukaryota; kingdom Metazoa; phylum Chordata; class Actinopteri; order Salmoniformes; family Salmonidae; genus Oncorhynchus; species Oncorhynchus clarkii. The sequence goes on along the minus strand of NC_092155.1, from coordinate 59,258,877 downwards.
CATCCATTAGGCACAGAGAATCTTAGATCCACGCAATTGTAGAATGTCAATGTTGTGTGTAATTGTCATACATGGGTTGACACTACAGTAGGAACCTCTATAGCAGGGGTAATAAGTCCTAATTCCTCATTTCTCCTGGCTTTCATCGCTTTCCAGACTCCAAAGAAACTGATTTACTACTCTGTTACTCCTCAGAAACTGATTTACTCCTCTGTTACCCCTCAGAAACTGATTTACTCCTCTTTTACTCCTTAGAAACTGATTTATTGTGGACACCAGGTGTTGTGTCCAAATCATGGGTTCCTAAAATATTAAGAGCTCACACAAACGTCTTTCTCTGCAGCCCCCACGAACCAGGCCTCCCAAGCCCCTTTTACTCTGGTTTGAAGTGTTACAACCATCTCCCCTGAATGCCACAGAAAGTACATTGTCAAATATCAGGACAGTACCTTATCTTTCCTCAAAATGCAATGAAAAATAGTTTATAACCTCAGCAAACTTGCAGGAGCTTTCAAAAGGTCAATGTCTCTAGCTAAAAAAAATGTGACCCAGACCTGTCGGGTTGCAGGTTGTGTGGCACCTGTGTTCTAACAAACCCAATGTTTAGATTACTGTACAAGACAGGAAGAGGGCACTGGCAGGAGCGTGGCATGGTATGGCAACTTAAATAGTGCGTTACTAACAGAGCCCCTCCTGTTCCTGCCTGCATTACCCCTCTACCCCCTGGAACGACTGTCTCAGCAGGATTCCTGTTCTCTGCCAGTCAACACAATAGTGGGAGAAACAATAAGGAAAGAGATCAGGAACTGGCTCATGACCTGCTTAACATAATGTGCTTTTCAGGGAGAGATGGGATATTTTGTGCTTTTCAGATAGCACACCATCCCACCCAACCTTTATACAATATCACAGCTTCCATGAGACACATAACTACACAAACACGCACACACAAGTTCTGAAGCCATTTGTCATTAGGGCAGCTGACTTTGTTCTCAGTGATTGATAATGGAAGAGGGAATGGAAATACAGAAAACAATTATATCCTGGCATGGCTCCAGCAGCCGTCACCTGATGAGACACTATTCATCTCCAGCCATGTTATTCTCCATCTCCCCCTGATATATTCATGACGCAGAGATGTGGTCTCTGAGCATGCAGCGTGTGTGCGTAGAGATGGAGTCTCGGAGCATTAAGAGTGTGGCAGTCACAAACTGAGCCACACCGACTGAGCTTAAAGAACGCTCATCAGTTTCACATTACTTTTGTTTAAAGCCACCGAAAACACCTACCAGCTGGAAATAACCAAGCCTATTTGCATTTTTATTTGATTTTAATATATTCTTCAGAGGTGACGATTTCCAAATATAGAGTATATCCAGACTCAAACTTCTCCTGTTCTCGTTGCTGCTCCTCTCAACAAGCAACGTAAGCAACGAACAAAGTGGATTCTGTTGAGTAGTGTGGTTTTTAATGGATCAAAGGATTAATCTGGGTCTTGTCTTATGCAATTAAGAAGATGCATTAAAGAGAACAAACCCCTGTGGGCTGTTGTTGTTTTAGCTGATGGCCTACTGCTTCCACTGCTAAATAAAATCAGGATTATCATTGTGCAAACATGCCCCGTTGTCATACAGGTTCAGAGATAAAGTTTATGTCTCTCCTCAACTCCTGCCAAAGGCTGTTCTCAACCACCAGCCTTGAGTGACGTAAATCCCACTGAAACCACACGGTATTATTGAGAAATCTGGTCAGACAGAGAGATTTGGAAAGCGAAGGTCTTTAATTTGTTTCCTCCCATTCAATTAAACTTAGTCAATTACCATTGTTTAATTATTCTATTACAATTATTTCTGCCAATTAAACCTCTAGGCTGTCTCCAACGGAGCTTCCAATCTCTATTGCTGTTATTTGCAGTCACTTCTCAGTCAAGCTAGGCTGAAACAACACTTCAGATAGCTGACAGGGTGATGTACAATGCACACTCTGAAAAACAAAATGTTATGCAAAAAGGCTGTGTGTGGGTGAAGTATATGAAAAATCCTAATTAAACCCTAACACATAACGGTAACATTTGGCAGTCTCCACAATTCTTTCCATGTTGTATTGAAAATGTTTAAACTATATCCTCTTGCTATTGAGATGAGGTGGTGGAATGATGGAGTCAGTCATTGGTAGAGGAAAATGGGCTGTGTGGTCTCCTTTCAATCAGGGGTCAGGAGGTCATCCAGGGTTCAGGAGAGGTCATGTTAGATCATCTCTCCAGGCTTTAACATGATCGCTCAATTATAGCATGAAGCTGACACCACCTCCTCTCCAACCTGAATTTAAACTCTTTTAAATGTCTATCTGGGTTTTGACTCTGAATATGGGTCTCACTTGAAATCTTATATGTTAGAAGACAAATCTACATTTCTATCTAGTTGGGAAAAAGTCCATTGGCTGTATTTGACTAATCTTTGGATATTGCACAGGGTAAGGTGATAGCATTATTATTCAACCCAGTCTCATGGGTTATCTGTTCCATGGTATTACTTTCATCAGCTGGTGATATCCACTGCTGCTCTGCAATTACATTCTCTAGTCGTAACACATTTTGAAAACGTAATGGCATATCCGTTTCTCTCTAAAAACTCCACCAAATGGGGAACATTTCATATTTGCCTCCTGATGCACATATAAACTTTCCTTGTCTTTGGTCGACAGACAGGCCTAATTATTGGATTGGTCATACTTGTTGTGTTGTTAGTGTTAGTTGTAGGGGGGGGCATCCTGATAGGGAGAAGTTCCGTAGGCAGAATAAGACAGCCACCCTGATGAGGGGGATGGCGGGGGACGGTGTCCTGTAGGCAAAGTGAACCAACCTCCTGATAATTACATGAAGGGACATTATTCAGACTAAGACGGAGGGAGGGCCCCTGGAGGCCTTCTCATCCTGATGATGTCTTTATCTAGTCTCTCACACAAGCTAGGGACTTCTGGGGCCTCACTCAATTAATGTGCAAAACGCACGACAGACATTACTCACATGTAATACACTTGTGATATCTTGCATAAAGAGATACCATCTACAGTATGTTGATATTGAGATAAAGCCTAGAACATACACAGGAATTTAACAGGCCAACAACGGGCCTACCAACATACAGTAGCTACATAAATCATTGTTGATTGTGCTAACTTTGCCATTGACTAACCTAAGAAGTTATTTTGAACAGTTTTTACTTGTTTGCTTTTGTTGATCTTTTCCTAGAAGGAGGAACGTGTGAAGTGATTGCGGCTCACAGATGTTGTAATAAGAACAAGATTGAGGAGCGGTCCCAGACGGTCAAGTGTTCCTGCCTACCAGGGAAGGTGGCAGGGACCACCAGGAACAGACCCTCCTGTGTTGATGGTGAGTAGAGTAAGACTAGCATCCCAACCCCCATTGGTATTGCAGGTGCAAGGGAAGTGTGTGCCCTATCACTGATTGGACTCGCACACACAGATGCTTCTTATAGAACCAGTTCTTGAATATTTTTTTATCAGGGTTGCATTAGAGTAGTACAATATAAAACTTGGATTGTATATAATGATTCAGCCTTTCCCAATAGATCTGGGATGGCATTTCTCACAGCAGGTGGCCAGTAGAGACGGAGATGCACCATCCCTTTCTTTTGATTAGCTCACTGCAGAAGTATTAAGAGAGAATTACTGAGAGAATGTATAGAATGTATATAGAACACACGCATTCATCAATGACATACAGTACATTCCCTAGAGAAGTTGCAATGGTTCTTTGTGTATTATGCACCCTGCATTGATTCGTGCCAGGTCTAAGACAGAGCAGCCTATGGAGTTGTTGTTTAATAGATGCACTATAAACTTTGTTCGATCAGACTCCTGGCAAATAACCACAGTGACCCTCTTCACCGTAAGGAACAGGTCCAAGTGGAAAACCACTTAGACTAGGACAGCCAAGAACACAAGTTGTGGTCATACTCAACTACCTCATTTTGTACTGTGGAAATGTACTGTTGCTTTATGAATTGTATGTATTGGTTTTTTGACAGATGAGACACAATTTTAGCATCTCTAGTAAAGATCCAACAGAAGACAGTAGTAGCCTATATTACTGCCTATATACTGTATTTTTTCCTATGCTGTGGGGCAGAGAGAAAATGCTAAAATTGTATACTCATTTTGCCATGTAGTGAAGCTACATTTTTGCAGTTTTAAAGCTAATCTCCTGCAATTCTGCACATTTTGCAATGACTTATACCATGTTAATGATCTCTGAGTGAAAGTGACTAACAAAATAGTACCCAGTCGGTATTCGGCTGTAATTACTATAGTTAAGTGATAACGCCCGAGAAGCCGGTTTTGGAGGATATATTGGCAGGGGTGTTGTTTCATGTCAGGCTGGCAAACAATGCCAATATATCCTCCAAACACCAGCTTCAAGGGCATTATCACTTTTATACAACAGGTTATCAACATATTCAAATAATGATTGACATATTTTCATTAAAAACGTTATTTGGATACTATTTCAGATATAGTCCCGACACAAATCTAAGGTTTCTACCCAGGTTCTTCACACTCAACAGTTTCCCATGTGTATCAAGAATGGTCCACCACCTAAGGGACATCTAGCCTATTTGACACAACTGTGGGAAGCATTTGGAGTCAACATGGGCCAGCATTCCTGCGGAAAGCTTTAGACACCTTGTAGACTCCATGCCCCAACATATTGAGTCTGTTCCCGAGTGCAAAGGGGGGGGGGGGGGGAGCAAGTCAATATTAGGAAGGTGTCCTTAATGTTTTGACCACTGTTTTAACATTTTTTGGGGTCACTTATGTCGCTTATGCCTGGGGCCGGCCCTGACAGCAAGCATCACTTCTCACCTGCTTGTATGCTTCTTTAGATTCTAACCATTAGGAAATGTTTCCACAATTACTGAGCAGAGTACACAGACAGAGTGAGGGAATTTGAGGTGTCTTTTGTCTGTCAGGACTGACAGGGTATTTTTCTCTGTCAGACGTCCAAGATGTGTTGGACATTTACCCTGTATTTAAGGCAATTTTCTCTTTCCAGAGCAAGAATATGTCCTGCATTAGTTACAGCTATGCCCCCTCTTTCAATTAACATGTCTAGACGTCTGGCTTTCTCTTTGATTTGAAATGCATGTAAGAAATGCTTTACAGTGCCTTGCAAAAGTATTCATCCCCCTTGGCGTTTTTCCTATTTTGTTGCATTACAACCTGTAATTTAAATGGATTTTTATTTTCAGGCGGATTTTTATTTGGATTTCATGTAATGGACATACAAAATAGACCAAATTGGTGAAGGGAAATGAAAAGAAAAAAGTGAAACTGAAAAGTGGTGCATGCATATGTATTCACCCCCTTTGCTATGAAGCCCCTAAATAAGATCTGGTGCAGCCAATTACCTTCTAAAGTCACATAATTAACAGGTCCGGGACAAAGTTGTGGAGAAATACAGATCAGGTTTGGGTTATAAGAAAATATCAGAAACCTTGAACATCCCACAGAGCACCATTAAATCCATTATTAAAAAATTGAAAGAATGTGGCACCACAACAAACCTGCCAAGAGAGGGCCACCCACCAAAACTCACAGACCAGGCAAGAAGAGCATTAATCAGAGAGGCAACAGAGACCAAAGATAACCCTGAAGGAGCTAAAAAGCTCCACAGCGGAGATTGTAGTATCTGTCCATAGGACCACTTTAAGCCGTACACCCCACAGAGCTGCGCTTTACGGAAGAGTGGACTGAAAAAAAGCCATTGCTTAAAGAAAAGAATAAGCAAAAATGTTTGGTGTTTGCCAAAAGGCATGTGGGAGACTCCCCGAACATATGGAAAAAGGTACTCTGGGCAGATGAGACTAAAATTGAGCTTTTTGGCCATCAAGAAAAACGTAATGTCTGGTGCAAACCCAACACCTCTCATCACCCTGATAACACCATCCCCACAGTGAAGCATGGTGGTGGCAGCATCATGCTGTGGGGATGTTTTTCATCGGCAGGGACTGGGAAACTGGTCAGAATTGAAGGAATGATGAATGGCTGTATTTATACAGGGAACTTCTTGGGGGAAACCTGTTTCAGTCTTCCAGAGATTTGAGACTGGGATGGAGGTTCACCTTCCAGCAGGACAATGACCCTAAGCATACTGCTAAAGCAACACTTGAGTGGTTTAAGGGGAAACATTTAAATGTCTTGGAATGGCCTAGTCAAAGCCCAGATCTCAATCCAATTGAGAATCTGTGTTATGACTTAAAGATTGCTGTACACCAGCGGGACACATCCAACTTGAAGGAGCTGGAGAAGTTTTGCCTTGAAGAATGGGCAAAAATCCCAGTGGCTAGATGTGCCAAGCTTATAGAGACATACCACAAGAGACTTGCAGCTGTAATTGCTTGTCATGATCGTCGTTGGAAGCATACTCGGACCAAAGCGCAGCGTGATCTGGGTTCCACATGTTTATTGACGTGAAACTTTGAACAAGACCAAATAAAGAAACAACGAAACGTCATGTCAAATGAAGTGCTCAAAGGCAACAACGCAAAAACAAGATCCCACAAAACACAGTGGGGAAAAGGCTGCCTAAATAGGATCCCCAATCAGAGACAATGATAAACAGCTGCCTCTGATTGGGAACCATACCAGGCCAACATAGAAATAAAACAACCTAGATTACCCACCCTAATCACCCCTCGACCTAACCAAAATAGAGAATAAAAAGGCTCTCTATGGTCAGGGCGTGACATTGCTGCAAAAGGTGACTCTACAAAGTATTGACTTTGCAGGGGTGAATAGTTATGCATGCTCAAGTTGTCCTTTTTTTGTCTTTTTTTTGTGTTTACAATCAAAAATATTTTGCATCTTCAAAGTGGTAGGCATGTTGTGTAAATCAATTGATACAACCCCCCCCCCCCCCCAATTTTTTTTTAAATTCCAGGTTGTAAGGCAATAAAATAGGAAAAATGCCAAAGGGGGGTGAATACTTTCGCAAGCCACTGTAAATACACCTAAGGTTGCTTCAGTGCTAGCCACCAATCCATCTTCAAGTCATATACTGCTCTCTCATATTGCCTCCGTTTCCACTGGGTAAGACATACTCAGGTCACCTTATGGTTTTGTTGCCTGCAGCATCCATAGTGATTGGTAAGTGGTGGTGCGAGATGGAGCCCTGCCTGGAGGATGAAGAGTGCAAGACGCTGCCTGACAACTCAGGCTGGATGTGTTACGCTGGGAACAAGATCAAAACCACCCGGGTAAGATAACCTCTCATTACAATTTGAATCAGAGTTATATTGGAGGAGGGGGTACAGTCATGGGAGATTTGCACCAAGAGACCAATATAGAGTTTTATATTGACAGACAAAGGCACAAGGTATTGACTCAAGAATATGAGAAAACTGTCGCTTTTCCTTTTTAGAACACCCAACAACCTGCAAGCAAAGAATACCTCTAACTTTAGATGGGCCAACTGCAAAGGTCAGCTTTGACATGTTCCATCTTTATAGAGCTGTTAATGTATACCATCTTACCATAACCCATCTAATAATCAATACAATGATATCTGCACTGTAATACACTGTATCACAATATCTGAGTGCACTCCCTTTTGTTTGTTTCAGATCAATCCAAGGACCCAGGCATTCAGCTTACCTTACAGTTATACGTGTGAACATCCCTGTATAGAAAGGTGTGAATTCTCAAAGAAACTGCTGCTCAAGGGCACTGAGGAATGATGCAGCTGAAGCATAGCAATGGGGAACCCAGTGATTTCACAATGTTGTAATTTGATGGAACACTGCATTTGGATGTACAGCACATCTGAACTGTGTCTGATGTTCGTCTGAGTATCTACTGCCGCCACTGTCCCAGCTCTTCGTTCTCTGGTATCAGCAAACTTAGACTCGGCGAAAGAGAGACATTTCTGGGTTACTTTGAGGAAAACTTGCCGTGGGGCCTCAGGATTCTGTATATACCATGTTTCAGTATCTTCATGTGAACAAGAACATTGTCTACAGTATGATGGTGGTGAGATGTAAATGATTCCAAACTCTGATCTGTTCTGTTCTTGTCCATGTGTTCCAGATTCCAGACCACAGCCAAAGGTCTAGTGTTTCTTAAACATACAATAACCTATAGGTGTAGATCATGTGAGGATGCAACTGTACATTGGAATCATTTGGCCAATAACAAGACATGTTTATTTTATCAAAACCGTTTTTGTACTTGAATTCCTTAGGTCATCAGTGTTGCTTCCTTTTATAGTTCAGTTATCCATCAAACGGTTGAATGTTTACCAAAAAACACAGTAGGCCTATTTTGTTGTTTTTTACTTCTTTAGATGCCTTATGTGTGTCAAATTCTTCAACAACATATTAAAAGTCTACCATTGCTTTGTGCATAAATATTAAATTAAACTATGGTGTGTTATGTAATTTAAATATCTATTTAGCATTGGCTGCTTGAAGTATCAACAAAATCAGCTTATCATAAGTGATGAAATCTGGATAATAATTGCCTCCACAGTGCACAGATGTCAGAAATCACAACGATCACAATCAACTAGCCTGCTAATTGGGTTAAGTAAGTAGAGGAAATCACATGACCGGAATGCCAATGTTTAATTTGTACATTCAGAGGTGAAAGTAGATTTATTTTCTTACCGCCCAAGTAGCGGTAAAATAAATGACACCACCTATACTTTCAATGCATTTTTCTGCAAAAGGTGGGTAAACTGTCCAGCCCCCTAAAAATGTGGGTAGGCTGCATTGTTTATCCTCCACTACACCACTGTGGTAATGTTAAATAATGGTTTAATAGCCTATAGTTTTATTGGCATTTTGTGTAAATTATTGTGATAGACTCAAGTTTTACCGGTATAGCGTACCCCCATCATTTATTTTGCCGGGACGCCATAATGGACCATACCGGCCTACTTTCACCCGTGTACATGCATCTTTTGTATTGGGTAGCCTACTTGACCAGTTGAATCCATAAAACAGTAGCTACAGAACTGCAGCACTCTGGGAATTCTACCCTAACAGACTGGGGTTTTGAAGTGTTCTGCTCGCATTGTAAAGAAGAAATTAACTTGACGAATAAGGACAGTCAATAAAAAACAGATTTACTCTGAAGTCTTCCGCTCAACAAAGGATGCCCAATGGAGCACGAAGCAGATTATAGAAAATATTTTTATATTACAAAGCACCAGCAACCTAGCAGTCAGCAGGCAGATGTAAAACCACCAGACACCCTGAAGGGATCTTCTGAGTGTTGCTCTCTGGCACATGTTGTCTGGAATCTCCATCTGTGCTTGTGGGTCAAACACAGCATATAAACACACACTGAAATCACATCGCACCAGCGGCAGGCAAGGCTAGTGACAGCAGAAAGTAACATGCAAGTAAAGGCACTGTATCCTAACTGTATTCTGAAATCTGTTCTAAAGTGTATTCCAATCTGAACAACTATTGATGAACTGCTAGTCTGCATACAGTACCAGTGTAAGCGCACAGCCTAAGAAATTAATGACTAAACCACTGTTTAATGGAGGTGGTGCTTCCTTTAAAGGCTCCCTTTACAATCATGCTGAAGATGAAATGATTAAGCTGGTGGGACTGGGCTACTGGGATTCTGTGAAAAAGATAAATGAGACAGAGGTGAACAGTAGCTGAAGGTGAAACCACAGTATGCAGCATTGTGCCTCATGGAGGGAATCATCGGCTAAATTGAAGCACTCTGAAAAGTTATCATCTTCAATTATCTGTGGAGGAGCTGTTGAAACTGAGGTCTTGACTCAGTGGTCATTAAAAATCTTGTGGCTAGAACAGGGGTAATAACCTCGGTGCCCTGGCCTGGAAAGATTCCCAACATGGCTGCTCATCTTACCAATGGCTACTCAACCGCAGCTTCCAATTGTCTCATTCAGCTCTCCTCTCCCTCTTACCCAGAATCTGACATTCAGCCATATTCTGTTTCTAACTAAAGTTGTTTGTTTGACAGTAAAACAGATCCTCCATCACACTACCAAACACTATGACACTAATGATAATGTAATGTTAGCTAACTGCAGGAGATTCTGAAGAAGCACCAGCTCCATAAAATCAGACACACTCCAGGCTGCTCCCGCGGGGCCTGATGGCTCACATTGTGGTGCAGAACTGTGACAAATACGTGACAACTGACGTTGATCCACCTTGACTTTCTGTCAGGAAGTAAGTGAGGCATCAGGGGACAACAGTGAGGTACCCATAGGACCCCTTCTCTGCTGGATCCCAAGGGGCCAGGGTTCTGGTCTGGAAGCAGTTTTGACTACTCCTACAGTTTTGCTTCAGTACTGCAGTTTAACTGATGCCCGCCCCAGAAAGACAATTTCCATAAACAGCAACATAGAAAAGTCAGATTTGAAAATTCCTAATAAGACACTTTAGTCATCACCTTCGTGCACAAATGCAGATTTTTTTTCACATCACTCACAGCCAATGATATTAACAAATTATATTCATCCAATGTCTGCCTTGTTTTTGGATGATGTGATGATGTCGTCGCTACTCGCGCTGCTCCATGTGCGCTAGTGCACGTGATGTTGGTCGGTATAAACCGGATGCAACCCGGATGCAGACGGTCCATGAATCGACATCTACGAGCGTGAGTAGATTACCTTGAAAACAATAGTTGAACATCTTGGATGCAGACGGTCCATGAATCGACTGTCTACGAGCGTGAGTAGATTACCTTGAAAACAATAGTTGAACATCTTGGATGCAGTCTCCAGTTCTTATTACACCTCAGTGCTGGATCCCCATGGGATATTCTAGATATAAACATATTCAAACTGGGTGGCACTGACAGTGCTCACACTCAACACCTGCACCCACCCATTTACACATTTTGTAAGTCAGCCAAACTCAATATCATGATGAGTAGTGTCAGATATTAAGTCAATGATTGTACCAAGATCGAGTCAATTAATAAGTGTGTACCACCACTTCAGCCACCACTACATTAGGTGGTTGTGCAATGTACAGTAGTTTATGTGGACAACTGGCAAGAAAATTAAGCACGGACCCCGTACATAGCCTACAGTAGAGTAAAACAAACTGCTCTAGTGTTTGCCATTCTCTCCAAGTACAACAGGCAGCAGCCAGCCACCAAGATATTACCAAGTCTAATCACATCCTCTCAAACCAGGCACTGTCTCCCTGTGGGATGCAGGGATTTCAAAGTCAAGGTAATGCGGACCAAACTCGATTCTAATTAAAGTTGACATCAGGTTCCTCTCCAGGCTCCTCCAGCGTTCATCTAAATCATTCATGCTGAGAACGCCGGTGCCGCCAAACCATTTGGGCTCCATCAATGATTAAAGACTTGATCAGGCAAACAAAAACAATAACACATTTACAAACAGTGATAAATCTACAGGGTTAGTAGTGTGTCAGTGGTGACCTGCTTTGACATGTGTTGAAACTGACTGACTATAACCTCACTTATACCTAGTTCTAACATGAGTCATTTGTCCTGATCTTATCCACATTCTGATTGTACCCACATTGTAGCTGTTGCATCTACACATGGTATTAAAATGTGTCTGTGGCCTCCCGAGTGACACAGTGGTCTAAGGCACTGCATCGCAGTGTTGCGGCGTCACTACAGCCTGAGGTTCGATCCCAGGCTATGTCATTACCGGCCATGACTTGGAGTCCCATAGGATGGAGCACAATTGGACCAGCGTCGTCCGGGCTAGGGAAGGTTTGGCCGGGGGGCTTTACATTGCTCATCACGCTTTAGTGACTCCTTGTGGCAGGCCAGGCACCTGCAGGCTGACTTCGGTCATCAATCAAACAGTGTTTCCTCTGACACATTGGTGCAGCTGGCTTCCAGGTTAAGCGAGTGGGTGTTAAGAAACGCCGTTTGGCGAGTCATGTTTCAGGGGATGCATGACTCGACCTTCATCTCCCTAGCCCGTTGGGGAGTTGCAGCAATGAGACAAGATCGTAATCACGAAAAAGGGGTTAAAAGATAATATAATTTTAAAAATGGTCTCTTATCCGTCCACTGTATCCGCAATGTGACCAGATTTCCTGGGGCCACACTGTATGCAGATTATTTAACACATACAGTGCCTTGCGAAAGTATTCGGCCCCCTTGAACTTTGCGACCTTTTGCCACATTTCAGGCTTCAAACATAAAGATATAAAACTGTATTTTTTTGTGAAGAATCAACAACAAGTGGGACACAATCATGAAGTGGAACGACATTTATTGGATATTTCAAACTTTTTTAACAAATCAAAAACTGAAAAATTGGGCGTGCAAAATTATTCAGCCCCCTTAAGTTAATACTTTGTAGCGCCACCTTTTGCTGCGATTACAGCTGTAAGTCGCTTGGGGTATGTCTCTATCAGTTTTGTACATCGAGAGACTGACATTTTTTCCCAATCCTCCTTGCAAAACAGCTCAAGCTCTGTGAGGTTGGATGGAGAGCATTTGTGAACAGCAGTTTTCAGTTCTTAGCAATTCAATGGTGCTACCCGTCAATGATTTTAGAGACCAGTATAATTATGATTTAAATGGTTAGATCATCCAGATCTGTTTAAAATGGATTGATATCCAGATACCAATGGTCCCTGACAACCTCTGGAGGTGGTCGTCTACACTTGTCTAAAAATGTGGGCACATTCAGAATGTGGATAAAATCAAGACAAAGGATGCATGTTAGAACCAGGTATAAACGGGGCTAATATGTTGTGGGCCTGTCTTATTTACCTTGTAAACTCAGTATACCTTACATCAACATTACCCCGCTGATGTTCAGGAGGTAAAACGTTTAAACGTACAGTTTTCCCCTTGTAAAGTAAACCCACCCCATTAACAAAGGTTAATAATTGATTAACTGTAAAATGCATGTTGAGGGATTTTCTGAAGAAGATACATTTTTCTGTGGATAGCATACTCGTGTTTAGGACATAACAACGTTACACCAATATTACTCATGAAAACAGGCAGTGCCTGAGTCTTTGTGTGCTCTCCCTATCTGTTGTGTCTTGCTGTGAGGTTATTTTATTTCCTCTGTTGTGAGCTCAACATGTTTACTTTAAAAGAGTGTGACAGTAAATTACAATATTCCACATGCAAGATACTTTCAAAGTAGTTCAGGAAATTAGGCTGTACTAATAGGACGGTTGCTATATAAGTCAAAGTGTATTTACATCATGCATTTTAAATATTAAATCATGTATACCCATGTTAACTGCAGAGAATGTCATAGTTACCATATGATATCATTAACATCACAGCACAATGAAAACAAGGAGAGACTAAACTATGGTTTCATGTATTTGATTACAAGTAGCTACAGTATGCATCAATCTGCCTACAGAACAACTATGACGCATGACCATGCACACACTATATATTAATTAAATACAGGCAGATGAACCAACATTGTTATTCCAATTAATATTATATTCATTAAAATATAATTGTTCAACTCTCTAATTATGTTAAATGCAATTTCAATTCTAGACATCATGCACATGACAAGACACATGGAACATATCTTTGAGCCATAACCAAATTACACTCAGTCTATCGCACTGAGTAAGTTGAAGGCATTTTAAAACCAGTTGGATTTTAATTCTTGTCTCCCCAGGCAAAACACGCACACCCATCTGCATGCACACAAACACACAGCGTAATAATGGTTGGTATTTATCATATTCACACTTTATTAATTAGCTGTGTCCTCTCTAGGTCATTAAGAGAAAGTTGTGCTGAATAAATTAGGAAGATAAATATTTGTGTTGAGTAAAACTGTAGGTTAGGCATCATGTGCACTAGCATTAATTATTATGTCATAAACACAACATTACATCTGATCCTTTGTGACAGCTCAAAAGATATAATTGCCAAATCATTTTACAGGGTAATAATTTTGGCGGAGGTGAGCAAACACCTCTTATGTTAGGTTTGACAAGCTGAATTTGAATGGCTGTTTGGCATGTTCTGATGGGATGTTGCTTTGGGAATAAGTAGGTTTTTATCAGTGAAGCTCTGTAACATTTCTGCATTGTCATGTTAAACTGTAAAAAACTCTTCTGCTTTCTCAAACTACTTTAAAAGAATGAACAAAAGAATGGCAATTATTATGAGTAAGCATAGATGTACAAAAAGTGTTGAGAGGACAGAAACTGAGGAAAGTAAATGACAGTAGAGTGAATGTTTTATTTTGCTTGTAGCCACAATTTGCTTGAAGGCACGGGCAATTCTGCACCATTTCACATCATTACTATAACAGAGGTCCTCTCAACAGGAGACAGCAGTTAGAAAGACAAACAAATGCGTGATGTAAATACTGTCGGCATTGAAGAAGCCCCTTTTCTCTCTCCTCCTCTCCTAGTGATTAGCATTTCAAACAGCCGTTGTTTTGCATCTGAGTTCCATGTTCATTTCCATGCCATCATATCCTTGCATGTGTGTGTGTGTGGCTGAATCTGGAGTAGCTCGAGGAATGGCCCAGGTTTATCCAACCCTTTCCTCCAAAACGTTGGGACAGGACAAATCAAATGACAGTGTCTCTACACAAAAAGTATCGATAAGAACGCCCAAAACAAATGAAGACAGCGTCTCCCCACAAAACATATTGAGAAGAATGCCCAAATCAAAATGTGCTTCCATTCATCAATAGCTGGGTACATTGCTTCACTGAGACAGTCAAGACAAGAGCCTCTGTTCATACAGTCTTTGGTCCAAGTTCACAATCTATTTCAAATGTCCAGTTGTCTCTCTGGGTGTGACTCATCCAAACAGACAATACATACAGCAATCACCAGCTCAGCATTTATCTCTCACTGAAAGACAATGTCCCTCTGACAGAACACAATATGGAATCCAACTGAGAGATGTGCGAAGCAATATTTTTTTTTTTATCTGCCCCCCCCCCCCCCCATCTCTGTCTCTCAGAGGACACAGACAGGGGAGTAGGGATACATACTTTATTGCACAGGCTCCTTGAATTCCTCGAGTTCTCCTTTTCATTCACACCAGTCACTTTATTTATCTGGTAGAGCTGCTCATTTGCTAGTGTATTCCTAATTGTATCCCAGAAACTGAACACGATCTTCACTTTGTTCAAAGAAAAAAACTAGTGAGATTTACTGTAGGCCAGGGCACATTCAGGGTCTCAGTCGATTGGCTGAGATGGGTTTTTGCTACTGCGCTACCTGGAAAAGGTAAAAGTAGTACAGATGTAGAATCTTAATTAGAGCCCGTTTGCTACAGCAGGAAAATAATCCTGCAGCAACAGGAGAAGTTAATTGTGTGGATTCTAATTAATGGACATTTTTGTAAGGGTTGATACATTTTTCATAAGAAAATTTAAAGACTGACATTTTTAATTGGAATTTACAAACTGCAGAAGCCTTTTTAAACCTCAAATACACTTAAAGCAACAACAACAACAAATCCTGCAACAGGGTGCAATCCAAGAACTTCTGAAAGGTCTATTAAATGCTGGGTGACCCTGTACCAACAGCCTTCACTAGAAATCATTATTTCTACTGCCTGATCCAAATCTTAGACATACTGTACGTAGTGGACAGGGAAATGGCAGTTTCTTCCTGAGGCAACTATAACATCAGATGGGTATAGTATACCTATCCAGAAAGATTCATGTTGGAATGTTTGTTTCGGTTTTTATTAATTAATTACTTTATGCAGTATATGTTCAGCTGTTTTTCTATTCTCTTCAAGTTGACTCATGATAGGTTTCCCTACTGCATATCTATTTCAAGCTGATAAAAGGCAAGACATCACAGATTTGCACATTCCTAAAGGCAGCAGTTTGTCCACTGGCATGAAGGCTGTCAGATTGAATTACATCCCATTTAGATCTCTGTATCAGCTGGTTTACATGTATAAAACGGTCTCATTTCATGTTTGTCCTTTTGGCCCCATCTTCCACAGAATTACCAAATGAAGCTTGCTTAGCCCTCTGTGACTGACTGGGAGCAGTAATCATGTCAGATTGTGGGATATTTTATAATTAAAGCAAGGCTTATTGCAAGTACTGTAAACACGTGTGATGATTCTGCACAAATGCTGTCATTCAATCTTTGCATTAGTTACATGTGCAAACATAATTAAGCTTCATGGGGAGGGGCGCAGAGAGAGAGAGAGCGCGCTTACATTCCTTCTTACTTTTATCAAAACAATCAATCATTTCATTAGGTTATTTATCATCATCTTTACACAGGGACCACTTTGAAGCATGCATGTATCATTGGTGCCATTTCCTTGATGTAATACTAGTTGGAACAGATAGTATCGTTTGCTTGTCATTTAATGATTGTTTTCTGAATAGGTTGGTTTCATTGCCTTCCAACTGTACTGTAATAATGCATGAATTCAAGGTCCTTAATTTAATTTCCTTTGCTGTCCCTTCACATAAACTCACCTTGGTGGTCTTGACTTTGTTTCCAGAGCTACAGGACCAGCCATTGAGATCCGGCAGTACTTTACACTCCTCTCCCTTTAAGACAGGGCTGCATCTGGCACCACCACTTCTGAAGCATGATGGATGCTGAAAAGAACAGGAGAGAACACAGCACAGTGGGCAGTCAGTCACTTGAAATGAGATGAGTTGCAGCGTGTTGTTTGGAGAGCACTTCAATAAACACTGATTTCCGCCTGGAAAAACGGGCGAGATAACTGTAACATTGACAATATGTTGGTGTAATAAAAACCCTTGAAGTACTGAAACTCTACCATCTTATATGAAGCATCCTACCTTCAACACAAGAGGACTATGCTCTTGTTTTCCCGGCGACCTGGCCAGGGAAGCAGGAACACTTGACAGTTTGAGAGCGCTCCTCAATCTTGTTCATATTGCAGCAGTGATGGGCATCCACCACTTCAAAGGTACCTGTCTTTACCTGTGATGAACCTGAGACAAAGGGTTTAGGAAAGGTGGTAACCTAACTAGCCTGCATAGACATGGATGAAAAAAATGAAATCTGTCAAAAAGAGGTGAAGTTTTTTGTGCACATCCCTGCCTACACATACAGATGTAGGATCTTCATTTGATCACTCTTTTGTTGTTGAGCATTTTCTTGTAGTGTATTTGAACACTTGGTCATTAAAGGGAAGAGAATAAATTACTGACAATTACCTGTTTGTTATTTATGAATGTGTAACTGATTATTGTAGTATTTTGAAGTCTCTTCCCACAGTCGCTGTAGGAGAACCATGAGTTTTGGCCTTTCTAGGGAGTTTTTCCTAGCCACCGTGCTTCTACACCTGCATTGCTTGCTGTTTGGGGTTTTAGGCTGGGTTTCTGTACAGCACTTTGAGATATCAGCTGATGTACGAAGGGCTATATAAATACATTTGATTTGATTTGATTTGATGAGTCTGGCAACAGACTACAGTAATTGTAGCATCAGCATATGCTGTGTTTAAATTCTACCATGCAGACCAGACCAAACATCTCTTTTCACCTCATTAGTTTTGGCCGTGCTCAGTTCCCAGTAGAGCTAGGCATACTGGTGGCCAGGAGCCATAATGAGTCTTTTGGGGGCCAGGGGAGGGGCTGGTGTGGGCTGGCTCTGGTACATACCCGACTGCCCCAGGGGGCTGTGGTTGCCGGTGGACACTGGTTGGCAGTAGAGGATCACTATGCAGAGCAGGAGGCCGCCCCAGTGTACCGGCCACGCCATCTCCCAGCTAATAACCTTCATCCCGTCAGCCTAGCAACAACGTAGTTAGTGGGAAGATATGATACATCAGCCATCGCACAGTATGGGGGATGGGGTCTGAAACCTCTGTTAGAATATTCAGTATTAGTTCAAATACTTTGCGTACAGCTACTTCAAATATTTGATTTCTTAAAATAGAAAAATGTTGGTTTAACACTTTTATATCTACATATTGTGTCTACATTCCATCATGAAGTTTTATGAAAGCTTGATGAAAGACATACAATACAATATGACATACAATTACTGCCACCCAGTGGTTAAAAAAAACAGTTATTGGGACAAAAGTTGAGAAGGCCTAAACTCATGAGGGGCATGGACCAAACATTTGTATTCAATCAACAGTTAGCCTGTGGAAAAAAATGGTGTCATACCCTCCTACTATCTGACTGCACCCATGAGTGGTGCACCAACGGTCAGACTGAGCCACCAATTGGTATAGTGTTTACAGTTCTGCCATAGTATAGGCCCATTCAGCGCTGCAGGTCCTTGAACTTTTGATGTCTGATGGCCTGCTCTGTAGCCAATTCCGTTGTCTCTCTCGTTGATATATAGGGTATTTTAAAGTGATTCCACATTCAAACACCCTATGTTACACGAGTTTTAAACTTTAATATATATCTTTATACAGTATGTAAGGATTTCCTGACCCAATAACCTAGGCCATACCACTCTTTCACAACTCTCTGAGAACGTTTACCTCACAAACCCCCTCACCCAGTCCACAACAATACCCCAGACAACCGCAAGTATTCCAACACAACCAAGTCGTCCCAGAAAAACTAGGACAAGGATTTCTTCTTTTACATTTAATTACAGTGATGAATAATGCAGAGACCATTGGGAGAAAAACAGTTTCAACGTACCGCTGTTGCTCAGAGATTCTCCCAGAAGAAGTATATCAGGAGTATTAACTACTGTATTTTTAACCAGCATCTGTTCTTCAACAAGGTCTTAAACCCGTCACTGTGTCTGTATGCAGTAGGTAGCCTACCTCAGTGATGCAAACTACTAAGGTGATCACATTCTGTAACAAACACCACAGTGATCAGGCAGGTTATCACATTACCACTCTGTGACCAGATGGACAAGACTAGCATTAGATAGACAAGAGGATGAATTCATGTGGATTTATGGCAACCAAAACTAATAATTATGTCCCCCTTGGTCCATATGTGTATCTGCTACCATTGTATAAAAATCTCGGCCACCTGTCAAACTCAATATTAAAGAGAAAATCTGCTTTGATATTAGGCCTACAGTATCTAAAAGAGTGTGTTCTTCAACACCTGGGGAAATAGAGTTACGCTACATGACCAAAAGTATGTGGACATATTCTCATCAAACATCTGATTCCAAAATCATGGGCATTAATATGGAGTTGGAAGGGGAAGGCTTTCCCCTAGATGTTGGAACATTGCTGCTGGGACCTGCTTCCATTCAGCCACAAAAGCATTAGTGAGGTTGGGCACTAATGTTGGCGGATTAGGCCTGGTTCGCAGTCGGCATTCCAATTCATCCCAAAAGTGTCCGATGGGGTTGAGGTCAGGACTTTGTGCAGGCCCGTCAAGTACTTCCACACCAATCTCGACAAACCATTTCTGTTTGGACTTCGCTTTGTGCACGGGGACATTGTCATTCCGAAACAGGAAAGGGCCTTCCCCAAACTGTTGCCACAAAGTTGGACGCACAGAATCATATAGAATTTCATTGTATGCTTTAGCGTTAAGATTTCCCTTCACTGGAACTAAGGGGCCTAGCCTGAACCATGAAAACAGTCCCAGACCAATTACAGTTGGCACTACACATTGGGGGAGGTAGCATTCTCCTGGCATCCTTAAAACCCAGATTCGTCCAGCGGACTGCCAGATGGTGAAGCGTGATTAATCACTCCAGAGAACTCATTTCCACTGCTCCAGAGTCCAACGGTAGCGAGCTTTACACCACTCCAGCCGACGCTTGGCATTGCACATGGTGATCTTAGGCTTGTATCCAGCCGACAGAGATGGCCGCCTCGCTTCGTGTTCCTAGGAAACTATGCAGTTTTTTGTTTTTTTACGTGTTATTTCTTACATTAGTACCCCAGGTCATCTTAGGTTTCATTACATACAGTCGAGAAGAACTACTGAATATAAGATCAGCGTCAACTCACCATCAGTACGACCAAGAATATGTTTTTCGCGACGTGGACCCTGTGTTCTGCCTTACAAACAGGACAACGGAGTGGATCCTATGCAGCAACCCAAAAAAACGACTCCGAAAGAGCGGGAAACGAGGCGGTCTTCTGGTCAGACTCCGGAGACGGGCACAGCGCGCACCACTCCCTAGCATTCTTCTTGCCAATGTCCAGTCTCTTGACAACAAGGTTGATGAAATCCGAGCAAGGGTAGCATTCCAGAGGGACATCAGAGACTGTAACGTCCTTTGCTTCACTGAAACATGGCTCACTGGAGAGACTCTATCCGAAGCGGTGCAGCCAACGGGTTTCTCCACACATCACGCTGACAGAAACAAACATCTTTCTGGTAAGAAGAGGGGCGGGGGCGTATGCCTCATGGCCAACGTGACATGGTGTGATGAAAGAAACATACAGGAACTCAAAGCCTTCTGTTCACCTGATTTAGAATTCCTCACAATCAAATGTAGACCGCATTATCTACCAAGAGAATTCTCTTCGATTATAATCACAGCCGTATATATCCCCCCCCCCCAAGCAGACACATCGATGGCTCTGAACGAACTTTATTTAACTCTCTGCAAACTGGAAACGATTTATCCGGAGGCTGCATTCATTGTAGCTGGGGATTTTAACAAGGCTAATCTGAAAACAAGACTCCCCAAATTTTATCAGCATATCGATTGCGCAACCAGGGGAGGAAAGACCTTGGATCATTGTTACTCTAACTTCCACGACGCATATAAGGCCCTGCCCCACCCCCCTTTCGGAAAAGCTGACCACGACTCCATTTTGTTGATCCCTGCCTACAGACAGAAACTAAAACAAGAGGCTCCCACGCTGAGGTCTGTCCAACGCTGGTCCGACCAAGCTGACTCCACACTCCAAGACTGCTTCCATCACGTGGACTGGGAGATGTTTCGTATTGCGTCAGATAACAACATTGATGAATACGCTGATTCGGTGTGCGAGTTCATTAGAACGTGCGTTGAAGATGTCGTTCCCATAGCAACGATTAAAACATTCCCTAACCAGAAACCGTGGATTGATGGCAGCATTCGTGTGAAACTGAAAGCGCGAACCACTGCTTTTAATCAGGGCAAGGTGTCTGGTAACATGACCGAATACAAACAGTGCAGCTATTCCCTCCGCAAGGCTATCAAACAAGCTAAGCGCCAGTACAGAGACAAAGTAGAATCTCAATTCAACGGCTCAGACACAAGAGGCATGTGGCAGGGTCTACAGTCAATCACGGACTACAGGAAGAAATCCAGCCCAGTCACGGACCAGGATGTCTTGCTCCCAGGCAGACTAAATAACTTTTTTGCCCGCTTTGAGGACAATACAGTGCCACTGACACGGCCTGCAACGAAAACATGCGGTCTCTCCTTCACTGCAGCCGAGGTGAGTAAGACATTTAAACGTGTTAACCCTCGCAAGGCTGCAGGCCCAGACGGCATCCCCAGCCGCGCCCTCAGAGCATGCGCAGACCAGCTGGCCGGTGTGTTTACGGACATATTCAATCAATCCCTATACCAGTCTGCTGTTCCCACATGCTTCAAGAGGGCCACCATTGTTCCTGTTCCCAAGAAAGCTAAGGTAACTGAGCTAAGGTAACTGAGCACTCACATCCGTCATCATGAAGTGCTTTGAGAGACTAGTCAAGGACCATATCACCTCCACCCTACCTGACACCCTAGACCCACTCCAATTTGCTTACCGCCCAAATAGGTCCACAGACGATGCAATCTCAACCACACTGCACACTGCCCTAACCCATCTGGACAAGAGGAATACCTATGTGAGAATGCTGTTCATCGACTACAGCTCGGCATTCAACACCATAGTACCCTCCAAGCTCGTCATCAAGCTCGAGACCCTGGGTCTCGACCCCGCCCTGTGCAACTGGGTACTGGACTTCCTGACGGGCCGCCCCCAGGTGGTGACGGTAGGCAACAACATCTCCTCCCCGCTGATCCTCAACACTGGGGCCCCACAAGGGTGCGTTCTGAGCCCTCTCCTGTACTCCCTGTTCACCCACGACTGCGTGGCCACGCACGCCTCCAACTCAATCATCAAGTTTGCGGACGACACAACAGTGGTAGGCTTGATTACCAACAACGACGAGACGGCCTACAGGGAGGAGGTGAGGGCCCTCGGAGTGTGGTGTCAGGAAAATAACCTCACACTCAACGTCAACAAAACTAAGGAGATGATTGTGGACTTCAGGAAACAGCAGAGGGAACACCCCCCTATCCACATCGATGGAACAGTAGTGGAGAGGGTAGCAAGTTTTAAGTTCCTCGGCATACACATCACAGACAAACTGAATTGGTCCACTCACACAGACAGCATCGTGAAGAAGGCGCAGCAGCGCCTCTTCAACCTCAGGAGGCTGAAGAAATTCGGCTTGTCACCAAAAGCACTCACAAACTTCTACAGATGCACAATCGAGAGCATCCTGGCGGGCTGTATCACCGCCTGGTATGGCAACTGCACCGCCCTCAACCGTAAGGCTCTCCAGAGGGTAGTGAGGTCTGCACAACGCATCACCGGGGGCAAACTACCTGCCCTCCAGGACACCTACACCACCCGATGTCACAGGAAGGCCATAAAGATCATCAAGGACATCAACCACCCGAGCCACTGCCTGTTCACCCCGCTATCATCCAGAAGGCGAGGTCAGTACAGGTGCATCAAAGCTGGGACAGAGAGACTGAAAAACAGCTTCTATCTCAAGGCCATCAGACTGTTAAACAGCCACCACTAACACCGAGTGGCTGCTGCCAACACACTGACACTGACTCAACTCCAGCCACTTTAATAATGGGAATTGATGGGAAATGATGTAAATATATCACTAGCCACTTTAAACAATGCTACCTTATATAAATGTTACTTACCCTACATTATTCATCTCATATGCATACGTATATACTGTACTCTATATCATCGACGGTATCCTTATGTAATACATGTATCACTAGCCACTTTATACTATGCCACTTTGTTTACATACTCATCTCATTTGTACATACTGTACTCGATACCATCTACTGTATCTTGCCTATGCTGCTCTGTACCATCACTCATTCATATATCCTTATGTACATATTCTTTATCCCCTTACACTGTGTACAAGACAGTAGTTTTGGAATTGTTAGTTAGATTACTTGTTATTACTGCATTGTCGGAACTAGAAGCACAAGCATTTCGCTACACTCGCATTAACATCTGCTAACCATGTGTATGTGACAAATAAAATTTGATTTGATTTGATTTGAGCTGCTCGGCCATGGAAACCCATTTCATGAAGCTCCAGATGAACTGTTCTTGTGCTGACGTTGCTTCCAGAGCCAGTTTTTGTTTTGTTTATACTTTTACAGTCTTGTCTTATTGCTGCAACTCCCCTTCTAGGCAGAGTTCCTCTGTCCATGGTCTGTGTTCTTTTGCCCAACTTAATCTTTTCTTTATATTGGCCGGTCTGAGATATGGCGTTTTCTTTGCAACTCTGCCTAGAAGGTCAGCATCCCGGATTTGCCTCCTCACTGTTGAGACTGGTGTTTTGCGGGTACTATTTAATGAAGCTGCCATTTGAGGACTTGTGAAGTGTCTGTTTCTCAAACTAGACACTAATGCACTTGTCCTTTTGCACAGTTGTGCACAGGGGCCTCCCACTCTTTCTATTCAGGTTAGAGATAGTTTGCGCTGTTCTGTGAAGGGAGTTGTACACAGCACTGTACAAGATCTTCAGTTTCTTGGAAATTTCTCACATGGAATAGCCTTCATTTCTCAGAACAAGAATAGACTGAGGAGTTTCAGAAGAAAGTTTCTTTGTTTCTGGCCATTTTTAGCCTGTAATCAAACTCACAAATGCTGATGCTCCAGATACTCAATTAGTCTAAAGAAGGCCAGTGTTATTGCTTCTTTAATCAGAGCAACAGTTTTAAACTGTGCTAACATAGTTGCAAATGGGTTTTCTAATGATCAATTAGCCTTTAAAATTCTAAACTTTGATTAGCTAACAACGTGTCATTGGAACACAGGAGTGATGGTTGCTGATAGTGGGCCACTCTCTGTACGCCTATGTACAGTCGTGGCCAAAAGTTTTGAGAATGACACAAATATTAACGTTCCCAGTCTGCTGCCTCAGCTTGTATGATGGCATTTTGCATATACTCCAGAATGTTATGAAGAGTGATCAGATGAATTGCAAAGTCCCTCCTTGCCATGCAAATGAACGGAATCCCCCTCAAGAAATTCCACTGCATTTCAGCCCTGCCACAAAAGGACCTGCTGACATCATGTCAGTGATTCTCTCGTTAACACAGGTGTGAGTGTTGACAAGGACAAGGCGGGAGATCACTCTGTCATGCTGATTGAGTTCAAATAACAGACTGGAAGCTTCAAAAGGAGGGTGGTGCTTGGAATCATTGTTCTTCCTCTGTCAACCATGGTTACCTGCAAGGAAACACGTGCCGTCATCATTGCTTTGCACAAAAAGGGCTTCACAGGCAAGGATATTGCTGCCAGTAAGATTGCACCTAAATCAACCATTTATCAGATCATTAAGAACTTCAAGGAGAGCGGTTAAATTGTTGTGAAGAAGGCTTCGGGGCGCCCAAGAAAGTCCAGCAAGCGCCAGGACCGTCTCCTAAAGTTGATTCAGCTGCGGAATCGGGGCACCACAAGTACAGAGCTTGCTCAAGATTGGCAGCAGGCAGGTGTCAGTGCATCTGCATGCACAGTGAGGCGAATACTTTTGGAGGATGGCCTGGTGTCAAGAAGGGCAGCAAAGAAGCCACTTCTCTCCAGGAAAAACATCAGGGACAGACTGATATTCTGCAAAAGGTACAGAGATTGGAATGCTGAGAACTGGGGTAAAGTCATTTTCTTTGATGAATCACCTTTCCGATTGTTTGGGGCATCCGGAAAAAAGCTTGTCCGGAGAAGACAAGGTGAGCCCTATCATCAGTCCTGTGTCAATCCAACAGTAAAGCATCCTGAGACCATTCATGTGTGGGGTTGCTTCTCAGCCAAAGGAGTGGGCTCACTCACAACCACAGCCATGAATAAAGAACAGTACCAACACATTCTCCGAGAGCAACTTCTCCCAACCATCCAGGAACAGTTTGGTGATGAACAATGCCTTTTCCAGCATGATGGAGCACCTTGCCATAAGGCAAAAGTGATAACTATGTGGCTCGGGGAACAAAACATCGATACTTTGGGTCCATGGCCAGGAAACTCCCCAGACCTTAATCCCATTGAGAATTTGTGGTCAATCCTCAAGAGGCTCTGACAAACTCCAAGCATTGATTATGCAAGATTGGGCTGCCATCAGTCAGGGTGTGGCACAGAAGTTAATTGACAGCATGCCAGGGCGGATTGCAGAGGTCTTGAAAAAGAAGGGTCAACACTTCAAATATTGACTCTTTGCATCAACTTCATGTAATTGTCAATAAAATCCTTTGACACTTGTTATTATACTTCAGTATTCCATAGTAACATTTGACAAAAATATCTAAAGACACTGAGGCAGCAGACTGTGAAAATTAATTTAGTATTTTGTTTGAGTGTTTTTTGAAAATAAAAATCATCAACACTTTCCACGCTGCGCTTTGGTCCACTCCTTTCGACGAGAGCCGTTATAATTCCATTAATAATCTGCCGTTTCCAGCTACAATAGTCATTTATAACATTAACAATGTCTACACTGTATTTCTGAACAATCTGATGTTTTTTAATGGACAAAAAAAAAACGGTTTCAAAAACAAGGACATTTCTAAGTGACCCCAAACTTTTGAACGGTAGTGTGTATAAAACCATATACTTTCCAAGGTGTTTAGAATTTAATGAACAATGCTGCAGCTTCAGATCATTTGACTGACACTTGTTTGCAGATAAAGCAGTCTGTCATTTTCTGATCACGATAGTATTTCATCACATTCATGAAACAATGGATTCAATTTAGATATAAATACTCACTTGCCTATAGAGCCATATATCATTGTGGTGACAGCTAGCACCTAGGCTACTTTCCTGATTGTTTCTTGAAGTTGCCGTCCATCAACCAGACAGTTTATCGGTCCAAGAATGCACTCACTATTGAGAGGAACACATTCTCATGCATGATAAAGTATGCCAACACTTCACTCTGTTCGTATCTTTCTTTGCCTTTTACAGAGCTAATTTAGTATTAACCCCTAAAAACCATGGTTCCTACGTCAAAAAATGTTGTCCACACCAATGCGCAATCGGCTAGAAATAATGCTGGAAATAATGGTTGAAACAGTCCCCTCCTCAATAATTATTGATTTCCTTGAGTTTGTTTCTGTTCAGTATCCGCCTCACATTTGATCTGAAAACTGAGACGAAACCGCGTGATAAATCACTCCAATTCAGACTATTAACGTTGAACAGGATACAGTCCGAGGCAGAAAAATAGAAGGGTTAGAGAGAAATATCTCTCACAGCTGTTGAAATATATTCCAGCCCATGCTTCAGAGCTATCCTCTCATCATTGATGGACTAATTTGGAAACTTACAGGTATCATATCTTCATGCAGTCGCTACTGGGGCAAAACGTGTGAATGGGTATGATGTACTTCCCCAGAGCTAAATGACTACATGAGGGCACAACACACCAGTTTTCACATGATACTGACTGTTTAGCATGCCATGAGGCTTTCGCATCATTAAATAACTTAATCAAGAAAACCAAATGTCTCCATACCACACCAAACCTCATTCAATAAGATATTATGGACTAAGGACATTATGCTGATTGAACACAGTGATAGTGTGTGGGTACATTTGATCAGCTCACTCACTGCGGGGTATGAATCCTGTACCAGGGCTGCATTCAGTAATTGAACGGAAATGGTGCTGTACTGAAAGACAAGTTGAAAACGGGGATGGGTTGGGGAACAATGTCAGCATGACCACTGTCCTTTAAATACATCACTCATTGCTTCTGCTTCAAGCCAATCCACACCATCAAATGGGAGCAAACCAGTGGCGGTCAGTGCATTTAAGATGAGGGAGGATGATTATATTTTTTATGAGCATGGCCTTATTTCTATTACAGCATATTGGATGACTGTCATTCATATTCCATTCACCCAGCTCAAAGTAACAGTGATAGGTTTAGTCTACTACCTGATACTAAAATCATAGCAGCCACATATAAACAGCATGATCGTTGGATAATTCTCTCTCGCATCTACGCACTCTCCTCCGCTCACCTTTTCCCCTAGCTTCTGGACTAAAGTGCAGAACACAACAGTGGTCTGTGACCAGACGAAAAAACATTTCCTAGTCAAACCTAAATATCATAACCGCTACACACAGCCTACATCGTTGTCACCATGTTAGCTAATGTCAAGTCAACATAGCTACTAGAACTAACATGTTAGTAAACTCTCTACAATCATGGAGTACAGTGTACAGTTATCAAGCAGTTTAGCAGTTACCGGTGGGTACCAAAAGCTTACTTGGAAGAGTTCCGGTGTTGGATAGCCATAGCCAGCTAAGTAACATAGCAACCCTCTGTTTGAGCTGGGTGTTTGAGTCGGCTAAACTAGCTAGCTGCATTCACTAGGTAAGTAAGTGGAAGTGAAAAATATATAGCCATCTCTCTCGCTTCTCATTCATTTTTGAAGAAATTAATTTAAACTATTGTCTTTCTCTTTGTCAACTACTCTCCACATTTTATGCACTGCAGCGCTAGCTGTAGCTTCTGCTTTCATTACTAGATTAATTCTCTGATTCTTTGATTGGGTGGACAACATGACAGTTCATGCTGGAAGAGCTCTGATAGGTTGGACGAGGTCCTCCGGAATTTGTCATAATTACTGTGTATAGTCTATAGCCCTATTTGGACAGGATTAGTTTTACTGGGGGATGTTGGGTAATGTAATTATGTGCATGAGCACAAAACACCACATCTGTAATTTTACTCCTGTCCGAATTTGCCATGGCAGTAATTTTTACATGGCAGGAGTATATCAATTCCAGCCAGAATAACCTAGTTTTTTGGCGAACTCCAATATCCTCTGATAATACTAGTCCTGTGTGAATTGCCATCTCTGTGTTTTGAGAGAAATGTCTGAGTTTGACATGTGATGCTCGCGGTTTAAGCAAGAAAACAATAACTGCTTAGATAAATTGAACAAAGTGCTGTGCATAGCCAATATATGAATGTAGCAACTTTCACAGTGAATACTTTTGTTAATATGTTTTGTGCGAATTAATTTAATATTGTGAAATGTATCCGTAAAACATATTGTGCCGATTTAATCTAACCACCTAGTGGTTAGAACATTAGACGAATAACGGATAGGTTGCAAGATCGAATCCCCGAGCTGACAAGGTAAAAACCTGTCGTTCTGCCCCTAAACAAGGCACTTAACCCACTGTTCTCAAGTGCACCATTTATTTTACATCTGCGGACATTTAGGACATGAAATATCCTAATGATTATGATCACACTTCCTCAATTCAAATATTATGGTGACACTATACCAAAGATAGTTTAGTATGATTTAGAAACTTGGGAAACAAACTCTGTATGTAGCAAACCTGAACGCACCACTGAAGTATTTTACAGCCGCTAACCCCATGTGCAGACCATGGTACTAGTCCTCCTATTGTGCTTAGTAAAATAGGTGTCAACTCGTCATTTCTTTAAGTCGACTACAAAATGCCCCATTTACAATTTATTTAATTGAAATCTGGGCTACAGTATATGACTAGGAAGTTTAGCCATAGAGTCCAGGAACTACTAAACCATATACAAAAAAAAAAATCTAATGATCAATATCCTAAAAAGTTAAATGAATTTGGGTTGGTGAAACCACCTCTAATCAAATCATGCTATGTCAGTGGTGTGTTAGGTGTATAGCGTCGATCTAGTGCAGACGAAGGAAACCCTCTTTGCGACAACTTTCATTAACAAAACACTTTATTGCAGCACAGTTTGTCATAATTACAAACAGTACCAGCTAAACGTTTGGACACACCTACTCATTTATTTTTTCCTATTTTCTACATTGTAGAATAATAGTGAAGACATCAAAACTATGAAATAACATTACGAATCATTTAGTAACCAAAAGTGGTAAACAAATCAAAATATATTTCAGATTCTTCAAAGTAGCCACCCTTTGCCTTGATTAAATCTTTGCAAACTCTTGGCATTCTCTCAACCAGCTTCATGAGGTAGTCATCTGGAATGCATTTCAATTAACAGGTGTGCCTTGTTAAATGTTAATTTGTGTAATTTCTTTCCTTCTTGATGTGTTTGAGGCAATCAGTTGTGTTGTGACATGGTAGGGGTGGTATACAGAAGACAGCCCTATTTGGTAAAATACCAAGTACATATTATGGCAAGAACAGCTCAAATTAGCAAAGAGAAACGGCAGTCCATCATTACTTTAAGACATGTAGGTCAGTGATCTGAAAAATGTTAAGAACTTTGAAAGTTTCTTCAAGTGCAGATGAAACTGGCTCTCATGAGAACCGCCACAGGAATGGAAGACCCAGAGTTACCTCTGCTGCAGAGGATAAGTTCATTAGAGTTACCAGCCTCAGAAATTGCAGCCCAAATAAATGCTTCAGAGTTCACACATCTCAACATCAACTGTTCAAAGGAGACTGTGTGAATCCAGCCTTCATGGCCAAATTGCTGCAAAGAAACCACTACTAAAGGACACCAATAAGAAGAGACTTGCTTGGGCCAAGAAACTTAACCAAGCAAGGCTACCAAAGCATTCTACAGCGATACACCATCCCATCTGGTTTGCGCTTAGTGGGACTATCATTTGTTTTTCAACAGGACAATGACCCAAACACACTTTGACCAAGAAGGAGAGTGATGGGGTGCTGCATCAGATGACATAGCCTTCACAATCACCCAAACTCAACCCAACTGAGATGGTTTGGGATGAGTTGGACCGCAGCGTGAAGGAAAAGCAGCCAAGAAGTGCTCAGCATATGTTGGAACTCCTTCAAGACTGTTGGAAAAGCATTCCATGTGAAGCTGGTTGCAAAGCTGTCATCAAGGCAAAGGATGGCTACTTTGAAGAACCTAAAATATATTTTGATGTGTTTTAACACTTTTGGTTGTTTTTTTTTTACTACATGATTCCATGTGTGTTATTTCATAGTTTTGATTTCTTTACTGTTATTCTACAATGTAGAAAAAATAAATAATAATAAACAAACAAAAACCCTAGAATGAGTAGGTGTGTCCAAACTTTTGACTGGTACCCTATATAAACTACTGCTCTTTTGAGTGAGGGAAAGAAGACAGACATTTGGAGCAAACATTTAGGAGTAAAACATTAAGAAACATTTTCACAGACTGATTCCACATATAGTGATATAGAAGGTTGATGGCCATCAGCTACCTCCCACAATGGGCCAATACACAGAGAAAATGATCTTATATACATTATCAGACTAAAATATATTAAAACCATGCCACGCTGTATCACTTGCTACTTTCTCCCCAAAGGTTGTCAAATGTCGACAGATTCTGCATTTAAAAAAGGTCCAATGCAGTCGTTTTTTATCTCAATATCAAATTATTTCTGGGTAACAATTAAGTAAGTACCTTACTGTGATTTTAATTGAAAACAATGGTAAAAAAGAAACAAAACTAGCTGTTATTGGCAGAGGTTTGGAACTTTCTGTTATTGGTCTATTAACACCGCCCGGTAATGTCGCCAGGCAGGCCAAAACTCCACCCATGCAAAATTACCTGAAATTTCAGGCGTTCTTTTCAAACAACGCTTACACTAAAAGGGTATTATCATCATTTTCACAATTTCACAGAATTATTCCAACCTCAGTGTGGAAAAATAGATAAAACATAAGAAAATCACATTTATGACTGCACTAGCCCTTTAAGAGGTGAGTTTCAACTTGAAGAGGACAGTCTGAGGTGTGGTGACATCCGCCACTGCTAGTTCCTGTCCATCGGACAATCCCAGTTCTGCAACAACACAACATTACATTTACAAGATGGCCGAAATAAACACATAGCTTTATATGATCTACCACACACACGCAATGCACGCATCTTACCTTTCAAGGTTTTGCAAAGGTTTGGTCTAGTTCTTTCTTCAATTGAAGCTATAGTCTGTAAATACAGTGTCTTATTTTTCCCGTCCAGGGTTGCTGTGATGGCTGGGGATTTCATTTGTCTGGAAAACAATAACTTTTTAAAGTTAACAATGACAACTTCACATTTACACTTCAGTAACCATAAAAAACAGCCTCTTCTGTGTGAAGACCTGGCAGACATCAATATCAGTCGATCTGGTTACTAGGAGATGTACTCACAGGGAGGCGTTCTCTGTCAAGTACTCCAGGACCTCCTGTAGCTTGGCAGAGGGTGGGAACTGTAGATCCTGGGGCACCTGGCTACAAGCTGAGCAGTTCACCTGTCAGACCAAACAAGAGCATGAAGGCACAAGTAGCCTGAAACCACACCATACCCTTATAGCCTTGTGTGTCAATAGCACCGTCAGTTACATTAATACAGTTCTCCTAAATAAAATGGGCAAATATATATCCATTAAGGACTCTCATCTGGTTACATCAAAAACACGACTAACCTTTCGCTCTGCCTCAAAGGTGTAGGTGTACAGTCCGTCCACAATATTAAATACCAGATAATTATTCAGTGGAATATAAGTGCTGCAAAGTCAGAGAAAGGTAATATGAATGATACCTAGTATGGAATTGACCTACTCTCCAGTGAGTCCATCATGTGAAAAAGGGATGAGTCATGGTACTAACCTTGAAGCTATTTTAAAAACTTCAGTGGAGCAGGCAGCTGCAAAGCAACACAAACGGTGAAATATATGTTACACTTTACTTTAGGATTCTTCAAGATAAAACCCAATGACAGTCATTAAGGGTTTCCTACCAGCTATTAAAGCATTAGTTGACGCCACAGCAGGGATGATCCTTTTCACGACACCTGAGGCAAAACCATGTCAAAATAAATCTTTAACTCCACTGTTCAGATTTCAGCAACCAATACTTGTACTTGTTGGTGTCAATACAACTTAAATTAAAAAACATTTTTAAATTCTAATTGAAAATGGAATTGATAGCAAATTGTTTGTCCTATACAGAATGTATGGCTGAAAGCTGGTAAAACATGAGTTTTATCATCTCCAGGACAGGGTGTTACAGTGTGGTTCTCCTCACCTTGTGTGAGTCTGTATGTGACTCCTGTGATGCTGTAGTCAACAGCTCTCTCCTGGGCCCTCTGGAACACCCAATGGATGTGCTCAGGGTTATCCCCATCCAAACCAACACCATCTGAGGGACAGACAAGAGCCGGACTGTCATTAGCTGCCATTATCTGTTAGAAATGGGTATTATGTTGATCTTTATGATAGTGTTATGAAGGAATTATGACCACCAAATGGCACATTGTGCAATACCAGTTTGGGGAGGGGTGGGTGGGAGAGGTTGAGGGTAGCTGAAGGCTGGGACTAAAAACAAACAAAAAGATAACTAAATGTAAAACATACTGTCCAGCAAATGTACATAGCATGTATAAGCTGTATTGTTGTCCATTAATTTACTCTAATTAGGTAGGTTTATGGGAAAATAACAATATAACAAATATATATTTAGTTTACTCCAATGAGGTAGGGTTATAGATATATACACACACACACACACAAGTCACTTAGAAATGTCCTTGTTTTTGAAAGAAAATCTCATTTTTGTTGTCCATTTAAATAACATTAAATTGATCAGAAATACAGTGTAGACATTGTTAATGTTGTGAATGTATTGTAGCTGGAAACGGCTGTTTTTTTGATGGAATATCTACATAGGCGTACAGAGGCCCATTATCAGCTTCATTAAATAGTACCCTCAAAACACCAGTCTCAACGTCAACAGTGAAGAGAAGACTCCGGGATGCTGGCCTTCTAGGCAGAGTTCCTCTGTCTAGTGTCTGTGTTCTTTTGCCCATCTTAATTTTTTATTGGCCAGTCTGAAATATGGCTTTTGTTTTTGCAACTCTGCCTAGAAGGCCAGAATCGCGGAGTCGCCTCTTCACTGTTGACATTGAGACTGATGTTTTACGGGTGGGTGGGTGTGAGACTGATGTTTTACGGGTGGGTGGGTATGTATGTATGTATGTATGTATGTATGTATGTGTGTACACACACACAAAATATAATTATAAACTGTGTAATTTGAGCCCTGAATGCTGATTCGCTGACAGCCGTGATATATCAGTATACCACGGGTATGACAAAACATTTATTTTTACTGCTCTAATTACGTTGGTAACCAGGTTATATTAGCAATAAGGCACCTCAGGTGTTTGTGGTATATGGCCAACATACCACGGCTAAGGGCTGTATCCAGGCACTCTGCGTTGCGCACATGAACAGAGCTTAGCCATGGTATATTGGCCATATACCACACCCCCTTGTGCCTTATTACTTAAACGCAACATGCAACAATTAATGATTTTACTGAGTTACAGTTCATATAAGGAAATCAGTCAATTAAAACACATGAATTAGGACCTAATCTATGGTTAAGGGCCTAAGGGGGCATCCCACTAGGGAGCCAGGACCACCCAATCAGAATTAGTGTTTCCCCACATAAGGGCTTTATTACAGAAGGAAATACTCCTCAGTTTCATCAGCTATCTGGGTGGCTGGTCTCAGACAATCCCGCAGGTGAAGAAGCCAGACGAGGTCATGGAATGGTTACACGTGGTCAGCGGTTGTGAGAAATGAACAAGAAATTCTCTGGCAACAGCTCTGGTGGACATTCCTGCAGTCAGCATGCCAATTGCACACTCCCTCAAAACTTGAAACATGTGGCATTGTGTCGTGTGACAAAACTGAACATTTTAAAGTGGCCTTTTATTGTCCCCCAGCACAAGGTACACCTGTGTAATGATCATGCTGTTTAATCAGCTTCTTGAGATATTATCTTGGCAAAGGAGAAATGCTCACTAACAGGGATGTAACTACATTTGTGCACAGAATTTGAGAGAAATAAGCTTTTTGTGCATATGGATAATTTCTGGGATCTTTTATTTGTTCAGTATATATGGGGGATTGGAAATGATGGTAGAAGCCACAATATATCTGCCATATTAAAGCTGATCTACTCCCTTGGAAAAAAAAAATAATAATTCCTGGCTGTTACTGCTCTTTCCTAAAGCAATCAGCAAGGGCAGAAACGGCCAAAAAACAATGTTGTATTGCAAACTGTCCCGTCAGATAGTCATATTACAGGGTGTCTCGAGTGGCACAGTGGTCTAAGGCACTGCATCACAGTGCTAGCTGTGCCACTACAGATTCTGGGATCGAGTCCAGCCGGCCATGACGTCGCAGCCGGCCTGTGACCGGGAGACCCATAAGGCGGAGCATAATTGGCCCAGCATCGTCCGGGTTAGGGGAGTGTTTGGCCGGCAGGGATGTCCTTGTCCCATCGCGCAGTAGCGACTCCTGTGGCGGGTTGTGCGCAGTGCACGCTGACACAATTGCCAGGTGTATGATGTTTCCTCCAACACATTGGTGCGGCTGGCTTCCGGGTAAACTGGGCATTGTGTCAAGAGGCTGGGTTGTGTTCTCAGCCTTCGCCTCTCCCGAGTTCGTACGGGAGTTGCAGCGATGAGACAAGACTGTAACTACCAATTGGATACCACGAAATTGGGGCGATAAAAGGGTCAAAAAGAAAAAAGATTTGACTACCTATTATATCAGCTGTGGAGGTATTATGACTATGACAATCTTTATGATAGTGTTATGGAGGAATTATAACGGGCGATACAGCATAATTATTTTCTGACCTTTTTGATTGCAATCAAGAGGTAATGTGACAATGAATAGAGTAGTGTTATTCATGGTTGTACCTCCAAAAGGCTTGTCTTTGGGCCACTGTAGCATTCTGACATATTCAACGCAGTGCTCTGGCAACCGCGGCATAGACGCAATGGTGCACATGGGGAAATTAATCTATGGACCAAAAGAATACATCAAATTAGGCTATACAACACACATACACACAAGTTAATTTTGTGTCACTGATAACAGAAAATGGCTGCAGAACACAAATCACTGTCCAACTTAACATAGAAGTGGGCTACTGAAGTAGTACACAAAAAAATTGGCAGGTCTGAGAGAACTTGGAGCACCTGTGGTGGATAGAGCTCCAGGGTGCAGTCGATGCATGCGGTCATGCCAGGCAGAATGACCCGAGCATTGCCTTTGAAACCCTCCGTCCCACCGTCAATGAGGGGAATGATGGAACTGGGGTCCAGAACACCATACTCATAACTCAGGAGAGATATCTGTAAATGGGGTCTTCAATTAGTTAGAACTGACATTTTACATACAGGGATTTTTCTGCCATTGAAATCCTTGGGCGGGCTCCCTAAGCGTTTTTTCGGGACGCCTAAATCTAAACATTTTTTTTTATTAATATATTAAAATCTGGATGGAAAAACACTGAACTTAAATGAATAAAACCAGATATAAATCGGGTCTAAAAGATAAATGGACCTACAGTAGAGGTCGACCGATTAGGATTTATCAACGCCGATACCGATTATTGGAGGACCAAAAAAGCCGATACCGATTAAAATCGGCCAATTTTTTAAATTTATTTGTAATAATGACAATTACAACAATACTGAAGGAACACTTATTTTAACTTAATATAATACATCAATAAAATCAATTTAGCCTCAAATAAATAATGAAACATGTTCAATTTGGTTTAAATAATGTAAAAACAAAGTGATGGAGAAATTAAAAGTGCAATATTTGCCATGTAAGAAAGCTAACGTTTAAGTTCCTTGCTCAGAACATGAGGACATATGAAAGCTGGTGGTTCCTTTTAACATGAGTCTTCAATATTCCCAGGTAAGAAGTTTTAGGTTGTAGTTATTATAGGACTATTTCTCTCTATACCATTTGTATTACATTAACCTTTGACTATTGGATGTTCTTATACGCACTTTAGTATTGCCAGTGTAACAGTATAGCTTCCGTCCCTCTCCTCGCTCCTCCCTGGGCTTGAACCAGGAACACATCGACAACAGCCACCCTCGAAGCAGCGTTACCCATGCAGAGCAAGGGAAACAACCACGCCAAGGCTCAGAGTGAGTGATTGACGTTTGAAACATAATTAGCGCGCTATAACTAGCCAGCCATTTCACTTCGGTTACACCAGCCTCATCTCGGGAGTTGATATGTTTGAAGTCATGAACAGCGCAATGATTGACGCACAACGAAGAGCTGCTGGCAAAACGCACGAAAGTGCTGTTTGAATGAATGTTTACGCGCCTGATTCTGCCTACCACCACTCAGTCAGATACTTAGATATTTGTATGCTCAGTCAGATTATACGCAACACATGACACGCTAGATAATATCTAGTAATATGATCAACTATGTGTAGTTAACTAATGATTATGATTGATTGTTTTTTACAAGATACGTTTAATGCTAGCTAGCAACTTACCTTGGCTTACTGCATTTGCGTAAAAGGTGGTCTCCTTGTGGACTGCAACGAGAGAGAGGCAGGTCGTTATTGCGTTAGACTAGTTAACTGTAAGGTTGCAAGATTGGATCCCCCGAGCTGACAATGTGAAAATCTGTCGTTCTGCCCCTGAACGAGGCAGTTAACCCACCGTTTCTAGGCCGTCATTGAAAATAAGAATGTGTTCTTAACTGACTTGCCTAGTTAAATAAAAGATTCAATAAAGATGTAAAAAAAAATAAAAAATATCGGTGTCCAAAAATACAGATTCCCGATTGTTATGAAAACTTGAATTTGGCCCTAATTAAAATTGGCCATTCCGATTAATCGGTCGACCTCTAACCCACAGTATATATTCTGTTATCACCAAAATAAAATCTTGACAGTCAGCAAAATATGTAGAATTGCAGAAATTTGCATTAAAACAATTTCTCTCAGCTCCATGGAGAAATTTGAAGAATTGCAGGAAATGTGCTTACACCGCAAAGCTGGGGACCTCTAAAAAAATGTCTCAAATCCAGCTGTGCCGACCGTGCCCATTGCCACGCCACCTGCCATGCCAACCCCTAAACCCCTTTTAAATCCAGAAAAAACCCTGACATATACACACAGTCCAAATAGCATATTGTTTATATTAAGACATACCAGCATGCCATTCATCCAACGCCTGGCGATGATGGAATCTAATCCACAAACAATAATATGGAATTCTACAAATTTGAGAAGAAAATGTGTGTCAGAGCCATTATTTTACAGTGTCTTCAGAAAGCATTCAGACCCCTTGCCTTTTCCACATTTTGTTATGTTACAACCTTATTCTAAAATTGATTAAATGGTTTGTTTTTTTCATCAATCTACACACAATACCACATAATGACAAAGCAAAAACAATTTGTAAAAAAGTTATTCAAAATAAAAAACTGAAATATCACAATAACATAAGTATTCAGACCCATTACTCAGTACCTTTGGCAGCGATTACAGCCTCAAGTCTTCTTGGGTATGACGTTACAAGCTTGGCACACCTGTATTTTTCAAGCTCTGTCATGTTGGGTGGGGAGCGTCGCTGCACAGCCATTTTCAGGTCTCTCCGGAGATGTTTGATCGAAGTCCAGGCTGGGCCACTCAAGAACATTCAGAGACTTGTCCTGAAGCAACTCCTGCGTTGACTTGGCTGCGTGCTTAGTATCATAGTCCTGTTAGAAGGTAAACCTTCGCCCCAATCAGAGGTCCTGAGGGCTCTCAAAAAGGTTTTGGTTTCATCAGACCAGAGAATCTTGTTTATCTTGGTCTGAGAGTCTTTAGGTGCCTTTTGGCAAACTCCAAGCAGGCTGTCATGTGCCTTTTACGTCTGGCTACTATACCAGAAAAAGCCTGATTGATGGAGTGCTGCAGACATGGTTGTCCTTCTGGAAGGTTCTCCCATCTCCACAGAGGAACTCTGGAGCTCCTTCAGAGTGACCATCGGGTTCTTGGTCACCTTCCTGAGCAAGGCCCTTCTCCCCCAATTGCTCAGTTTGGCCGGGAGGCCAGCTCTAGGACAGGTCTTGGTGGTTCCAAACTTCTTCCATTTAAGAATGAATGCACTGTGTTCTTTGGGACCTTCAATCCTGCAGAGATGTTTTTGTGTCCTTCCCCAGATCTGTGCATTGACACAATCCTATCTCGGAGCACTACAGACAAGTACTTCGACCTCATGGCTTGGTTTTTACTCTGACATGCAATGTTAAGTGCCTTTTCAAATCATGTCCAATCAATTGAATTTACCACAGTTGTACCCCAATCAAGTTGTAGAAACATCTACATCTCAAGGATGATCAATGGCAACAGGATGTAGCTGAGCTCAATTTTGAGTCTCATAGCAAAGCGTCTGACTACTATTTAAACAAGGTATTTCCGTTTATTAATTTTGCAAACATTTCTAAAAAACAGTTTTCACTTTGTCATTATGAAGTATTGTGTGTAGATTGAGGGAAAGTATTTATTGAATCAATTTTAGAATAGGGCTGTAAAGTAACAAAATGTTGAAAAGGTAAAGGGGTCTGAATACTTTCCGAATGCACCGTAGGTACAAAAGATTTTTAGAAAACTCCATAATGTACACAAAGTTTGCACTTACGTCTGTAGAAAGATTCATCAAAGTCTTGGATTTTGTTGAAATGTCTGAGCAGGATACTATTTAAGAAAAATAAATGATAGAAGATACTTCTACAAATGTTCACATGCTCAAGCTTTGTAATGCAATCATTTGTATGGGGTAATCCTACATGCCGGTATTCATCACGTCAGTTGCAAAGGACACGGGACGACTTGACATCCAGGGACGCGACCATTGACAAAGTCAGCAGCCACATCTGCTTTTGGCCGTCCAACATCTTTGGTCCTAAACAGGGTATACAGACGAGATGTGTGTGTTTAACAGTAAACTCTTAAGACTCTTTCATTCAGTAGATTTTTTTCTATCAACTGTGAACACACTAAGGTTGGTATCCATCATAAAGTAATAGATTAATGGACATAGGAGAAGGTGGGAAAATGGCAAGCCAAACCTGAAAAGGAACTGCCTGTTGAGATTGGAGATATCAATGGTATCCATGTCAACAACATGAATGTGACGAAAACCTGACAGGGCCTAGAACAAGGCAAAACCAAACATTAAAGTGGAACTGACAGCATTTAGCAACATGAAATTGTATTCATATACACCCCCAGGAATAATATGAGGCCTTTTACTTTTTTCTGACAAGCTATGATTATTTTCATAAATGCATAGAATGTTTGGGAATGACGTATAGTAAGGGACATGTGAGAATTCAATAGCAATATAGAGTGGGAAAGCCGCCGTGCTTTTGGACAATTAATAGACACTGCAGTCAATAAAACCTAATAAAATCATGTCTTGTCCAGACCATTCTATAGCCAATCAGAGCTACTGTAGGTCTATTTTCAAATAAGCCATTTGCCACATGGGCCTGCCATTATTCACTTTGAACTGGACGGTGTGTTAACAGGCAGTAGATCATTAGAAAGCATTTGCCAAAAATCCATCTGAATAGATTTCTGCAAATACGTAAAAACCACAGGAGTCCTCTTAACATTTGAGAACTTGACAGTCCTATTGATCAAATAACAATGAAAAGGTAGACTCTCTCCCTCCCTATGCACATCAACAACTAATGCTAGGCAGAGCGAGGAATATTAACGTTAGATAAACATTCTCAAACTTTTTCAGCAATTTGCCCGTCAAAATTGCACTGATAAACGATGGGGAATAGTAGCCTGCTCGTCCTTCTGCAGCTTACCTGCTAATGCATGCTTGTCACAACCCATGTTTTGAAAACTGAATAGGAACTTCCCTGCCTACCCGCTCATTTGATCAATGCCAAATACATTTGATCACAACTAAGAGATATAGTAACTGTGGATAACAGTCGTTCAAGTTCAGCATAGCGAGCTAGCAAAGCAATTCACATTTCTTGCTAGCTAACCAAATGACAGCTGCATCTCTAGCTGTAGCCACACGATCAGGGGAAAAAGTCGGTCACTGACACACTCGTTCAATGACATGATATCCTCCTAGCAGCTAGCTAGCTAACTAACGTTGGGCCCTGTGTTTTTAGCTTGCTAAATAAATACGCTAGCCCAAGGGTGTCAAACTCAATCAGTGCACGGGACATTTTGAAATAAACTACGAATTTGCGGGTCAGATATAGCCTACTTATTTTTACAACAAATAAAAAAAACGTTAAACTGGGACGCAAACGGGCCATTGTTTTATCAGAAAAAAATGTCCCTTTATAAAATGTCCACTTATGTACATAGAATACTGTATACAGAATTGTTACATATTAAAACAAAAAAATATAAATCATATTTGTACAGCCTTTGCTGCTATGCATAATATGCTGCGACCCTAATCAAAAAAGTACTTAACTCTAAATAACAAAAACGTAGCAATAAATAGTAACATTTAAACTTAAAACATGTTTTTCATTTTTTTTGCACTGCATGGATCACGGGTGCAGTTGAATACAGCATTGCTGTATGGTGACATACACATGTATTGTAGTCAGTAGCCAACCTAGCCTACTGCGATTATTGTGGATAGTCACGGCAATATAATAGTTTGTTTAAAAAGTTGACATGCTTTGCAAGAAGAATGATTTCCCTAATTATCCTGTTTACATGGACACATCTGAAATCAGGCTACTGATGGAACTTTCGATAAATACAGAAATCCGCAAATAAAAAGTAACGTTCTACCACAGTGACAATGTTATTTTTGCGAATATTTCTTGATTCTGATTTTGGACATATACCTTTTGTATGTAAAAACTATTACGTTTTTCAGAGCTCACTTCACTCGTGCATAAGATTGAGCTGGCACATGCGCAAATCAAATACAACGCTGGAACGCCGATTATGCTGTTTACATGTTTTAGTAATTAGAAAGATTGCTTAGAAAACCAGTTGTTAATCGGCATATGCTTACTTCGATTATGACTTTACACTGATTAAGGCAAGCAGAGTTAGGTGTTTACTAATGCCATACTCTGCCTTCTGCCAGAATCGGGTTAATATCAAATTACTAGTGTACATGTAAACGTACTCACTGTCAAGCCTTAAAAACCAAAGCCAGACTGCAACATTTTAGTAGCCTACCTAGCTAGGCATGTCTGTCTGTAAACTTTCCCATCCGCTATGCGCTGTAAACAAGCAAGCGCATCAGGCTGTAATTTCATAAAGTAGATTATTCAATTTGACTCATTTATATTCGCTTGTGTTTGACACGTGCGCTAGCCAATTTGCCACGTTATGACTGACTTTTGATCATTGCCCTTGATAGTTTGATTGTATTGACATTCCAAGCCTTAGTTACAGTCGTCCATTTTGTCAAAATATTGAGCCATTTAAACTGAAACAGTGCATCCAATGGGTGGAGGCAGCAAAAAATGGGCCAGAACATCTGATTTACAAACTGATAGCAATATTTTTTGGACTACCAGGAAATGTATTTGTGAATTATATTAATAATGCATTGAACTCCTTCCATATACAGTTGAAGTCAGAAGTTTACATACACTTAGGTTGGAGTCATTAGAACCTGTTTTTTTTTTACTACACAAATTTCTTGTTAACAAACTATAGTTTTGGCAAGTCGGTTAGGATATCTACTTTGTGCAAGTAATTTTTCCAACAATTGTTTACAGACAGATTATTTAACTTGTAATTGACTGTGTCCCAATTCCAGTGGGTCAGAAGTTTACATACACTAAGTTGACTGTGCCTTTAAACAGCTTCGAAAAATCCAAGAAGCTTCTGATAGGCTAATTGAAATCATTTGGAGTCAATTGGAGGTGTACTCAGTGCCTCTTTGCTTGACATCATGGGAAAATCAAAAGAAGTCAGCCAAGACCTCAGAAAAAAATGTGTAGACCTCCACAAGTCTGGTTCATCCTTGGGAGCAATTTCTAAATGCCTGAAGGTACCACGTTCCTCTGTACAAACAATAGTATGCAAGTATAAACACCATGGGACCACGGAGCCGTCATACCGCTCAGGAAGGAGACGCGTTCTTTCTCCTAGAGATGAACGTACTTTCGTGCGAAAATTGCAAATCAATCCCAGAACAACAGCAAAGGACCTTGTTAAGATGCTGGAGGATTCAGGTACAAAAGTATCTATACCCACAGTAAAACGAGTCCTATATCGGCATAACTTGAAAGGCCGCTCAGCAAGGAAGAAGCCACTGCTCCAAAACCGCCATAAAAAAAGCCAGACTACGGTTTGCAACTGCACATGGGGACAAATATCGTACTTTTTGGAGAAATGTCCTCTGGTCTGATGAAACAAAAATAACTGTTTGGCCATAAAGACCATTGTTATGTTTGGAGGAAGAAAGGGGAGGCTTGCAAGCCGAAGAACACCATCTCAACCATGAAGCACGGGGGTGGCAGCTTCATGTTGTGGGGACTCTTTGCTGCAGGAGGAACTGGTGCACTTCAGGAAATAGATGTCAGGAATTGTGAAAAACTGAGTTTAAATGTATTTGGCTAAGGTGAATGTAAACTTCCGATTTCAACTGTATTCTGCCAACAATGTGTTATTATAAGTCATGGAATTTTGATTCAAATCTAACCTATTTTTTAAAAACTTCTTATTAAGTTGGTTTTGAAGCATAAACTGGGAATGTCATATGCAAAGTAGTCCAAACGCTGTCGGTTCCACTTTAAGATACCTCTTGATGTGCAGAAACAGACAAAGAAACAAAAGGCTTGCATGCATTTGCACCTGGATGCTGGACATAAACTCTCATACCAGATTTTTGAGCAGCTCACACCCAGGTCCTCCAGCTCCAATGACCAGGATCTTGCATGTCTCCAATAAGAACCCAAGGGACTGAGAGCATAAAAGAGTTGGTTTGGTGAATGATTATCTCTATCCCCTAAATAAAGGAAATGTTATTAGTTATCTATTTGTTATTTCTTCCTTACCTCAATGCTTGGCTCAAAGTCAGGATGAGTGAATGGGCCGGCTCTCTCAAGGAACTTCTTCACATGGTTCCATCGGCCATCCCAGTCTCTACTGTCTCCATCTACAGCCATTCTGCACACAGAGAACACACGGTGCTCTTCTGCACATATCAATGAGAAATCATTCAAACCTTTACAAGTTTGATGAGTCAAAATGAGATAGCTAGATAGGTAGACACAGGTCTGTGTACATTAACATCATGATGATTTCCCTAGTATAACTAGCTAGCTAGTACCTAATCAATTTTTCGATTATCATGTGTGAAAATTCAGGCTGCAGATTTCATCATTGGCAGCAGATGTTGCTGCTGCTAACTAGCTAATGGAAACTAGCTGGCTACCATAATAGCTCTCCAAAACTATAGGTGGCATTCTGCATTATCCCTACTACAGTTCTCAGCGGTTAGCGTTTCCCATGACTGGCTCATGTGAACTACAATCCCAACGCTGTTTTAAAAGGT
This sequence comes from Oncorhynchus clarkii lewisi, assembly GCF_045791955.1. Lineage (NCBI taxonomy): Eukaryota > Metazoa > Chordata > Actinopteri > Salmoniformes > Salmonidae > Oncorhynchus > Oncorhynchus clarkii. Next base: position 59,215,388 of record NC_092155.1, on the reverse strand, counting down.
GTACTAAGCAGAATTTGCTCCTCCATTTCCTGGTTGCTAAAATTCTAATATTATCAGTTTGTGTGACAAACAAAGCAAGCATAGTGTAGAGAATAATTATACCATCTAAACTGCTGTGAAATACACTGCTCAAAAAAAATAAAGAGAACACTTAAACAACACAATGTAACTCCAAGTCAATCACACTTCTGTGAAATCAAACTGTCCACTTAGGAAGCAACACTGATTGACAATACATTTCACATGCTGTTGTGCAAATGGAATAGACAACAGGTGGAAATTATAGGCAATTAGCAAGACACCCCCAATAAAGGAGTGGTTCTGCAGGTGATAACCACAGACCACTTCTCAGTTCCTATGCTTCCTGGCTGATGTTTTGGTCACTTTTGAATGCTGGCGGTGCTTTCACTCTAGTGGTAGCATGAGACGGAGTCTACAACCCAAGTGGCTCAGGTAGTGCAGCTCATCCAGGATGCACATCAATGTGAGCTGTGGCAAGAAGGTTTGCTGTGTCTGTCAGCGTAGTGTCCAGAGCATGGAGGCGCTGCCAGGAGACAGGCCAGTACATCAGGAGACGTGGAGGAGGCCGTAGGAGGGCAACAACCCAGCAGCAGGACAGCTACCTCTGCCTTTGTGCAAGGAGGAGCAGGAGGAGCACTGCCAGAGCCCTGCAAAATGACCTCCAGCAGGCCACAAATGTGCATGTGTCTGCTCAAACGGTCAGAAACAGACTCCATGAGGGTGGTATGAGGGCCCGACCTCCACAGGTGGGGGTTGTGCTTACAGCCCAACACCGTGCAGGACGTTTGGCATTTGCCAGAGAACACCAAGATTGGCAAATTCGCCACTGGCGCCCTGTGCTCTTCACAGATGAAATCAGGTTCACACTGAGCACATGTGACAGACGTGACAGTCTGGAGACGCCGTGGAGAACGTTCTGCTGCCTGCAACATCCTCCAGCATGACCGGTTTGGCGGTGGGTCAGTCATGGTGTGGGGTGGCATTTCATTGGGGGGGGCACAGCCCTCCATGTGCTTGCCAGAGGTAGCCTGACTGCCATTAGGTACTGAGATGAGATCCTCAGACCCCTTGTGAGACCATATGCTGGTGCGGTTGGACCTGGGTTCCTCCTAATGCAAGACAATGCTAGACCTCATGTGGCTGGAGTGTGTTAGCAGTTCCTGCAAGAGGAAGGCATTGATGCTATGGACTGGCCCGCCCGTTCCCCAGACCTGAATCCAATTGAGCACATCTGGGACATCATATCTCGCTCCATCCACCAACGCCACGTTGCACCACAGACTGTCCAGGAGTTGGCGGATGCTTTAGTCCAGGTCTGGGAGGAGATCCCTCAGGAGACCATCCGTCACCTCATCAGGAGCATGTCCAGGCATTGTAGGGAGGTCATACAGGCACGTGGAGGCCACACACACTACTGAGCCTCATTTTGACTTGTTTTAAGGACATTACATCAAAGTTGGGTCAGCCTGTAGTGTGGTTTTCCACTTTAATTTTGAGTGTGAATCCAAATCCAGACCTCCATGGGTTGATAAATTTGATTTCCATTTATAATTTGTGTGATTTTGTTGTCAGCACATTCAACTATGTAAAGAAAAAACTATTTAATAAGAATATGTCATTCATTCAGATCTAGGATGTGTTATTTTAGTGTTCCCTTTATTTTTTTTGAGCAGTGTATATTTCCATAATCAAAAATATTCAGGTTTCATACAAACAGTGGCAAGTCAAATTCAAGGACTTTTAAGTACTTTGAGATTGCTAGAGTCAGACTGAAATATCAGCGACTCTTTAACAGCTGTACAATCATTCTCAGAGAGTCAGGAGGGTGGTTTGGGGGGATGTCTATTGACACGGAAGGAGTCGAGGGATTTCAAAAAAATTCCTGCAGTCTCTCTGACACTTGCCACTTTAGGTCTGGGCTGAGGTAGTTCATTTCATGTCTCAGCCTATGTCGTGGGCGGAGTTTCCCATTGGACAGAGTGGTGAATGAAAGTGCTGCTAACCAGGTAAATCCGAGGGAGCAGGTGAACATAACGAGCATTTATGGGGGGTGATAAGGAACATATATAAGTCTAGGCAACCGTACCACCTGACATGATAACGCCTTACTAACGTCTGCGTGACACCTGCATCGCATGTTAATGAAAGACAATGTGCATAGTTTATATTTATATTAATTAAATCTCAACCATAAATGTTAGAAATGTACAATTTTCCCCGTGCAAGCAGACATTCCGACATAGCCACCTTGAACTATAGTGTAGCCTACGGCTTGTGTATTTCCTGTTATCGCTAATGGCCTAGAAATTATGATGCCCAATCTATAGATATTCTGTCTTTCCCTCAACAACTCATGGCATGGTATGATATCTTATCTCGCTGTATACAGATCTAAATGTTGTTAGCCAATCACAGACTGTGTTGTTACCAGTTCCACATGAGACAACCAATAAGAGTTGTGTCCACGGCTTTCAGGAGTTCATAGTTGCTATTCAGACTCCTTGGGATGTCCCTTCAGTCGAATAGAGCAGTTCATAGACTTTCCCAGAGGGGCTTTGCTAATCTGGATCCTTGGGATGACAATACCTCTATCAAGTATAAATGTTAATTGGTTAAGTTTAGTGTTAACTTAGGGTTCAGGGTAAGGACGTCCCAAGGAATCCAGATAGCAGTGACCGTTCATAGAGTGAGACTGGCACAGTATTTGAGAGCTAAGCGGCAACACAGACTTTAATTAATTTGTTTTTTTACAATTGGCAGAAGCGATTTGAATGACTGCCTGAGACAGTTTCCTTATTAGAGATGATACAAATAATTACCAAGATGTCCTTGATCCAACTGAGCAGGATGTAGGCTATATTTAAGTTGTGATATCGTTAGGAAATATTTAGGTCTACTGTGTTAAGGCAAATGTGGTCTATTTGAAAATAAGTATTTTTTGCTGATAATGTACTGTTGAAAGCACATAGGCAATATTATTTACTGTGTCGATAGCGTAGTAGGTTATTGTACAATAACGTAATTGTATGTGCTAGCATTATTTATTTAATGGATTCATTTAATTGTAAATGAGATAATTACTTTTCACTGAAGAAGGGAAACGAGATACAACATGCAACAACGATCAAAGACCTAAAATCATGCCTGACAATATCACAACGGTATCCTAACAGGTTGTAGAATAGGCTACTGCTTTATCCACACTAATGTAAATGTACACTACCGTTCAAAAGTTTGGGGTCACAGAAATGTCCTTGTTTTTGAAAGAAAAGCAATTTTTGTGCCCATTAAAATAACATCAAATTGATCAAAAATACAGTGTAGACATTGTTAATGTTATAAATTACTATTGGAAACGGATGATTTTTGTATGGAATATCTACATACGCGTACAGAGGCCCAGTACCAGCAACCATCACTCCTGTGTTCCAATGGCACGTTGTGTTCGCTAATCCAAGTTTATCATTATAAAAAAGGCTAATTGATCATTCGAAAACCCTTTTTCAATTATGTTAGCACAGCAGAAAATTTTGTGCTGATTAAAGAAGCAATAAAACTGACCTTTAGACGGGTTGAGTATCTGGAGCATCAGCATTTGTGGGTTCGATTACAGGCACAAAATGGCCAGAAACAAATAACTTTCTTCTGAAACTTGTCAGGCTATTCTTGTTCTGAGAAATGAAGGCTATTCCATGCGAGAAATTGCCAAGAAACTGAAGATCTGTCACAACACTGTACTACTCCCTTCACAGAACAGCACAAATTGGCTCTAACCAGAATAGAAAGAGGAGTGGGAGGCCCAGGTGCACAACTGAGCAAGAGGACAAGTACAATAGAGCGTCTAGTTTGAGAAACAGACACCTCACAAGTCCTCAACTGGCAGCTTCATTAAATAGTACTTGCAAAACACCAGTCTCAACATCAACAGTGAAGAGGTGACTCCAGGATGCTCACCTCTTCTTTACTGTTGACATTGAGACAATCTGAAGGTAATTATCTTTGCACACAACACAGCAGTGTCCAGGTCTCCACATTATTCACTCTATCACCTGCTATATGGAGGGAAGCCGCAGCAGTTAACTGATGTAAACAATACAATTGTATATAACATTATTGCACATACTGTAGTATACTTTTTTTGATTCACGTTTTTCTTTTGCTGTTTTTGTATAATGCACTTTGAGGTCAGTGATACTCCACCTGATGTGGTGGAAGTTGTCGAACCAAATTCAAACTCCTTCAAAGACCACCTTCAGGCACAGACTGAGAAGGATGTGGAGGTTTTTGACCAGGTAAAAATTGTCCACTGTTCATTTATTTTCTGGCCTTCCAAGAGATATATAAGAGATGTATTTGTAATAATATTAAATATAATTGCATTTATTTCTATTATCAATAAAGGTGAGACTGAACATGGACAGAGCGCATGAGAAAAAGGGGAACCACCTGAGAAGATCAAGGGAACCAAGTGCTTTGACATCTGGGCAAATTACTTGGCTTGGAAGAAGGCGAGACCCGGGAGAGCTTGGTGCTCTTTCGCTCCTAGCTGGGGTCAACATCCATTAAGAGGAAATATAAAAAATCTCATAACTATTTGCATTTTCAGCCTCATGGTGGGCGACATCGCCGTGCTGTTTAGCAGTACCAACACTGGCCCAGGGGTTTCTCCAAATAATCAATCTCAAGGCTAACCACTGGGTCATGTTAAATAACCACCACTTCCAGATAGGTACTGTTAAGGTGTTAAGGTGTATGACTCCAGTGGTCATGACACCACCCTGGAGTTTCTCTCACAACTCATCTCTCTACCTTTCCCAAGGACCATCCCTTCCCAACCCCACTGACATCAACAATTAGAAAGGTATCCTTTATTTTCTGTCTGCCGTTAACATTAATCCATGTCTAATCAAACATTTAAAGTAAATAATTAAATAACTATTTTTACATACCTGAATCATTCAACCTGTGTGTTTGCTTGTTTATGTCTGTCTCCTACCCTGTTCCCTTTACTCTGCTCCTGTTCTCCAGGACCTAGGGGTTCTGCCCAACACCCAGACATGGATCCACCTGATGTCCTCCATTACCAACCACCCTCCAACTTTTGACGTATGACGTGGGGGAAAGTCAGGATCCTAGTCAGGCTTTTGTTTGTCAATTCCATATTAAATATAGGTCTTCATGTGTATCAAATCCATAGGCAATTGTGGGCTAAATATATGACAAAGAGCTTAAATATTCAGGCTTCATCATGATCTGTGATCAAAACAGGCTGGGGTATTTACGGTTCCTTTTAGTAAGGATATGCGTAAGAACGCAACTGCCTGATTCAATGGGATTCTCCTGAATAATAAATGTTATCTGTTCAATCAAATGTATGTATAAATCCCTTCTCACATCAGCTGATGTCATAAAGTGCTGTACAGAAACCCAGCCTAAAATCTCAAACAGCAAGCAATGCAGGTGTAGATGCACAGTGGCTAGGAAAAACTCCCTAGAAAAAGGCCAGAACCTAGGAAGAAACCTAGAGAGGAACCAGGCTATGAGGGGTGGCCAGTCCTCGTCTGGCTGATCATGATGCTGTTTAGTATAGCTAAATTGCTATACTAAACAGAGACTTCAACTAACACGTAACACATGTAGACGTTAAGTTGTTTGTGGTAAAATCATTCATAACAAACTTACATGCAAACTGACACATGACTTGTCAGCGACACGTTACGCAATGTGAACACTACGTCCACATGACGTGTACGTGTCGTGAACTCGTCGGAGGTTTGACGCCTTAGAAACAAACTTGTCTCCATTGACAGTATATGTTAATTCATGGCGCTAGGAAGACGTTAGGTGACTTGGTGAGAGGTATCAGTAGCTTCATGAGGCTTAATTCTGGCATGTATCACACCCCATAAGTATACATGAATCTACTCGTTAGCACAGGTAGGCGCGATTAGAACTCAGATCAAGAAGCCTTTGAGTGTTGACCAATGCTGGGAACCCAATAATAAGTGTGTACACGATAATTAACTAAATTAAAAATGTGCGTAACGTCGTTTATCCTCCACTACATCCCTGGTTGGGTCTGGCAAAACCCCATTCATAAACGTCAATATCCTGCCAGACTATTTTATAAATATAAACAGGCGCTGTAACATAGAGACCTGGCCATGTGTGTACTCTAACCCTATAAACAGGTGTGTATCAATTTAACCTTTTGTTTTCTGAAAATGATTTCTCACTGATATGAAAGATAAGGTCATTATGCTTCCAAAATCGTACGACAAGCGTTGCGTGTTAATGTTCAGAGCGAGCGTCGGCCTCTTAACAAAACTCCCGCATACAGAATACGCCTTCGTCTAAAGTTGACTCTTATGTGTAATGCTCCAGGCTGGTAAACTAGATAAGTTACCTATCGGTTAGCCGATTTTCATCTGTGTGGAACTGAGAGTCATGATCAAGGGCTAGCTAACGTTACCATAACTAACTGGTCTTTTTTGATATTGCAGAGCTAGAGCCTCTGGCCGAGGGTAGATTTGGTACACTTTGACTAGGCCTATTATTCCTAGCTAATATTTGCCTGGGCGTTATAGTAAACTCGCTAACTACTTGAATTGGGCCAATTTCCAAAACTGAAATTGTTGAATGAATGAATTTCCACACTCCATGCTAACAGGCTAGCTAACTAGTTGTGCAACTCAACTCAAACCTACTGCTGACAGTTTCAAGCATTTCGTCACTAACTTCTCAGTCAGCTCCTCTATTTTCCTTATTTTCTTCTCCCTAAAAATTAGAGAATAAAATAAGGTTCAATGCTTGTTTTACAGCAGCATATTTCTGTCAGCTACAATATCTATTTTGGTAACGTTACTTACGGCTCTTCAGCATCCGCCATACTTTCACGCTGCCATGTCCCCAGTGCCTGTACTGTATATTCACAAAAATCAAACCTGCGTTAGCATTATGTGCTCAAATTTTGCACACTGAGTTATAATGGTGCTTTCAAGACTCGAGGTCAAATCATCACGTCAGTGATATTCAGGTCGGAGCTATAGAAAGATGCTCAAGATTCCGAGTTGGATGACCGTTAAAACGATATTTCGTTTTTTCCGAGTTTGTTAATGCTTGGAAGTCGGAGATTTCTGAGTTCCCATTTTTTTTAAACGCGGCATAAGGTGAAGCCATAGACTGTTAAAAAAAAATAGGGTGAAGCGCAACGTAATTTTGATTCACATCAACATTACTGCGCTTGTCCTACTCTCGCGAGAAGCTGAACTGCTAAGAACGAGAACTGGTTTGATCAGCTGATCAGTCAAAATACTCGCGCAGTGAAACTCAGAGATGGCGAGTATGGAGCTTGCACCACTTAGACCATGGGATGACTTCTTCCCAGGAGCTGATCGATTTGCAAAACCCGACTTCGGAGATTTAGCTAAATGGAACAACAGGGTGATCAGCAACTTGTTATACTATCAGACCAATTATTTCGCCGTGGCCATAGTGGTTTTCCTGATCGTGGGGTAAGTCATCATGACAGCGCGAGCTTCCTAGCATTATCTACCCAGCTGCTATAGCTAGCTAGATAACTAGTTTATTAGATTAGCCTGCATCAGATCCACGCGACAGTCGTGGGCATTTATTCATAGCAATGCGCAGTCCCTATATACCTTTTCATATTACAGCAACGACAAAATAAGAGATCCAGTCATGTCATGGAATTGGAATGGAGTCTGGCATTAGCTACTGTAGTTGGCCTGCTAAAAACAAATGTCATTGCACCACCTTTCCTGAATCAGCTGCCAGCAACTGTGTGACATTTTTTTGAATCATGGGAGCCATGATGAACATAGTAATTACAAGGTAGTGTAGGCCTTAGGCTAATAGTAACCAATTTCTTTATAGTCTAATTTTCATTTGAGTACTTGAGTACCTTTTTTCTCTTTTGACATTAACTTAAATGGTACTCAAAATATAAAAAGGTACTCATGTACGAAACTGAACTCAGTCAAATTTGACAGCGATGAGTTTCCTGTCACATTTCTTTTCTATTAATAGTCTCTTGAGTCGACCAGACAATGACAACACGTGGATGCTGCAAGTTGTCCCAGCTGTTGGGTCCTTATCTCAGCCACACACTGATCCATGTCAAAGTATGCTATTAATACAATTGATAAGATACCTGAGGAACAGCTTTGTATGCGTCCTAATTACTAAATTGCAGCTACAGTAGCTTGAAAGTTATATTATTTTAGAAAATGGCTCAGATAAAAACAAATAAATAATGTAAAGGTGTTCATCTTATTCCAGCCACCAGGTTGTGCTCATCATTACATGTATTTTGTTTTAGAGCCCCAATTGTTGTTTTGCATTGCCATGTATAGCGTTTGAGTGGATTTAGAGGTTGTGTAATCTGTGTTTCCCTTCTGTTGTGTAGGTTTCTGAACCCTCTTGGCATGTTTCTGGGCGGTGCGGTGGTCTCTCTGGTCTTCATGTGCTCGGTGTGGGCAGGAGAGAACAAGAATTTCATCAAGAACTTCAAGAAGAAGAACCCCACTTTGTTTGTCATCGCTGTTATGGGAACGAGCTACTTTCTGCTGTCGCTGTGTGGTGGAGTGATGGTCTTCATTTTCGGAATTACTTTTCCCTTGCTGTGTGAGTCTCAAAAATTCTACACTCATAGGACCAGCTTTTTGGACACAGATTAAGAGCTTTGTACAAGACTAGGCTTTATCTGTGTCTGGGAATTCAGCCCATAGGGTCAGAATCCTGATAATCACACAATGCACAAGTATGCACACAGTAACTAGCATGTAGATTTATCCTAGCTTCCAGGCCTTTTCCAATGGTAACTCCATTGGAATATGGTGCAAACTAGGTACATATTGTATGCAAGATAATGTGATATAACCAAAGATTTTTGGTGTCCATTACTGGCTGTTACAGGAAAGACCCATACAAACTGCCACCATAGATTTTTCAACTAACCTGTCCTTGATGATACTTTCTTCATTTTCGATTTGGTCTAAGAAGTATCTTAGAAATGTCCGTTTCCAGTTGCAGGTGGTTCTACAAAAATCAACGGAACCCCCTCAAAAATATGAAATCCATGTTTTGTCCCTCACCATCTTAGCTGCCGCACATCTAGCACTTCCCAGCATCCTTGCAGGAACTATTCATTTCAATGCAACACGCCCACACACATGCAAGAGGCATATCTCATACAAAACATGGATTTAATATACACTGGACAAAAATATGAATGCAACAAGCATACTCATCAGATATGTCAACCATTGAGCATGCTTGGGATGCTCTGGATCCAAGTGTACGATAGCGTGTTCCAGTTCCCATCAATATTCAGCAACTTCGCTCAGCCATTGAAAAGAAGTGGGACAACATTCCACAGTCCACAATCAACAGCCTGATCAACTCTATGAGAAGGAAATGTGTCGCGCTGCATGAGGCAAATGGTCGCACCAGATTCACGCCCCTACTCTTTTTTTGTGTTTTTAAAGGTATTTGTGACGAACAGATTCATATCTGTATTCCCAGTTGTGAAATACATAGATGAGGACCATATGAATTTATTTCAATTGACTGATTTCCTTATATGAACTGTAACTCAGTAAAATCTTTTATATTGTTGCATTTATATTTTTGTCCAGTACAGATAAATGGGCAAAAAAAATTCCCATAGTGGGCCTTGTGTTCTAAAAAATATACTCCCCAAAAAATCATGAGTACTCGAATAATCAAAACATTAAACACCCATCCCTACTGTAAACAGACATTTCTAAGATCTTTTTTTCAGACTCGACAGCAAAGAAATTATTGCCAAGAAACATAAATACCTCTACTTTTATATCACATCAAAATGATTTCACAAATGCAAAATACACAGTTACTGTTTTAACAAACTCCGTTTTCTGTAAACAAGTGCTGTAACATGGAAATATGGCCATGTGGGAACCCTAACCCAATAAAGGTGTGTAGTAATTTAACCTTTTTTTTGTAAAAAGAAAATTCTTGCTGATATGAAAGATACATGCCGCGCAACGCAAGAGATGGGTGTTAATGTTTAGAGCAAGAGTCTGGGCTCTTAACATCAGTCCCCTGATCAGCAGATACTATCGTCAATAGATGCTAAAGCAGTTAGCGTCTATGAATTTATTTATTTTACCTTTATTTAACCAGGCAAGTCAATTAAGAACAAATTCTTATTTTCAATGATGGCCTAGGAGCAGTGGGTTAACTGCCTGTTCAGGGGCAGAACGACAGATTTGTACCTTGTCAGCTTGGGGGTTTGAACTTCCAACCTTCCGGTTACTAGTCCAACGCTCTAACCACCATTCATGGGGCGGCAGGCTACCCTGGGGTAGGTGCAAACATGGGGGATGAGTCCCAGAAGATGGAGCAAACAGATTGTTTTTTAAAAATGTTTTATTGAACCTTTATTTAACTACACTCTCTAATTGTATGGGTTCAATATGGAGAATGCATGTGACACTTTTGAAAAGAAATAGCCTAGACCAGTGTTTCCCACATTCCAGTCCTCGAGTACCCCAACCAGTACACATTTTAATTGTAGCCCTGGACGAGCACACCTTATTCAACTAATCATCAAGACCTCGTTAAGTTGAATCAGGTGAGTTTGTCCGGAGCTACAACAAAAGTGTATGGTGTTGGAGTAGACTGGAGTTGTGAAGTGCTGGTCTAGACAAACTGCTACATTCTGAAATACACATTACAGAACACAATGTTTAGGGCAATTGGTGGTTCTGAGAAAAGTACAGGCAACAACTAACATTGTGATGGAAAAACAGGAGGCAGTCAGTATGTAACACAGGCTATCCCAAGAGGGCTGTCCTGTGGCTGCCGATGTGGTTGCTATGTACTGTCTGTACTATAGACTCCACTACATTTACTGGCTTACATGATGCAGTCAGCATCTGGCGAGGGAAGTAAAGATGCCTCTCCTTAACCCGTTAGTCAATTGTTTTTCATAACATACCTGGAAAATAATTATCCTTCTCAGTTGAAGCTGCATAAGAGTAAGGCACACGTGTGCACTTTTACAACATGTTTCCAGCTGACAGAATGGGAACATGTTACCATGGGAATCTCCATTGAGGATAGCATATCCTGAATGGGTAGGAAACTAATCCTGCCTTTCTTCCCTATAGTGATCCTGGTTCATGCGTCTCTGAGGCTGCGCAACATGAAGAACAGACTGGAGAATAAGATGGAGGGAGTGGGCATGAAAAAGTCCCCGATGGGCATCATCCTCGATCTGCTAGACCAACAGGAGGAGAAGATCAACAAGATCCAGGACTTCCTGGAGTCAAAGCTAAACAAGGATTGAGGGGAGAGAGCCAAAATGGCACCCACAACCTCATTCTGATTAAATTCAACATGGTTTGTTTTTACCTTTAACATCAAAATCAAGTGTGTTGATTTGTACCCCATATAATATCAGTGTTGTCGCATTCCCCCTATTTATCATTCTCACTCCATTTGTTTTGTTATATTGAAACACCTTTGTACATTTTGTGTCACACAGTCCCTGATTTTCTTTGGAGCATTTCAGAAAGATTTGTACTGTCGTGTATGGATCAGATGTTGGGGGGAAGGCACATGGCACAATGAAATGAGGCATGAGCATTCCTGTGTATATTGTGTGTCCATTCAAATAAACACACAATACACATGTCATTATGTAATTGCGATATGTATCCAGGCACATTTGACTTTTGAGTGTACAATGTCAACAACAAAAAAAGCTGCATGCCAGAATGCAACTATTGCATGTTAAACCAATTGTGTTCAGTAGCGTAGCATTTTTAATTATCTTTTTTCATTTTTTAGGTCAAAGCATTTAATCAATCGGAACCAATTTATTTGCTACCTCAGAAGAATAATCATCGCTGTATTTTCTCTTAAGCTGAACTGGTGTCGCTGGGCTCCCCCTTATATTCACTGGACCAGTGACTGCTTATCGACAAGTAGCAATAATGTCCCTCTTGTTACTTCAGACCCTGTGGGTTGGGCTTGAGATGAACATTATCAGATCATAGTTATGCAATATGGGAAAATGAATGGCAAATGCAGCTTTATTAATTGAAGTAGTCATGTTGTATATGTTAAAGTTGTGCGTTCATGTATCACCAAATCTTCTGTACTTGTGTATTCAGCATAAAGCATGCAGAAAACAAATGTTTGCATTACAAAAAGGACAGGGTAAGGCACCAAAGTATTGATGGAAAAAATATTAGTGCAAGAATGTTACCTCTGTACTATTAAATATTACACACATTATGAATGTTTGGTGTATTTTTGTTGTGTATTTGAAAATGGGGATTCTGATTGTATTTTCCTGTATTTCCCAGATGTTTGGAGATTTTTTTTAGCCATATTAAAATGCCAATCCAATTTATCCAATTCCAGGGATCACCATTGGTAATTCATATAAAACGATTAAATAGATTTTAAGACGCTGTTCAGATCCCAGAATGAAAGGCCCAGTGCAGTCAAAAACATGATTTCCTGTGTTTTATACATAACCTCAGCAAAAAAAGAAACGTCCTCTCACTGTCAACTGTGTTTATTTTCAGCAAACTTAACATGTGTAAATATTTGTGTTTCAGGGATGCCCTCATGCCCTCCCCAACTGTTGCTTTCAGATCTCGCTATGCGTTTTGGATGGGATTCAGATCTGTACTCTTAGCTGGCCACTCCAGAACAGTCCAGCATCTCTTATTGAATCATTCCTGGGTGCTTTTTGACGTGTGTTTGGGGTTGTTGTCCTGCTGTGGGGTTGCTTTGCTGCCTCTGGTACTGGGGGCCTTGGATGTGTGCAAGACATCATGAAATCACCAGGCTATCAAGGTGTTTTGTAGTCCAATGTTCAACCCAGTGTCCAAAAACTGTGTTTCTGTTGAAGGTTGTGGGTCTTCCAGAAAAACAACGACCCAAAACACACATCAAAAGCACCCTGGAGTGGTTTAAGAAGAAACACTGGACTGTTCTGGGGTGGCCAGCGAAGAAACTAGATCTGAATGGCAGGATCTGAAAACAGCAGTTGGTGGAGGGAACCCGTCTAACATTGAAGAATTAGAACAGTTTGCTGCTGAAGAGTGGGACAAATTGCCAGTAGAAAGGTGCAGCAAGCTCATTGATGGCTACAAGAAGCATTTGTTGGCAGTTATCTTGGCCAAAGGCGGTGCAACCAAGTACTAGCTCCAGGGTGCCAATAATTGTGTCCATGCCATTTGTCTTTATTTTTTAAATTAAAATAAAAAACATTTTACAAAAATAAAATGGGTTCTGAAATGTTGAAAATCCAATAAGGTGTGGAGAGTTATTTTCAATTTCAACTTCGAAGAAATAGGGAATGACGCAACTGTAAGGTCATACAAATGTATGTTAATGAAGGAAAGATTGACATCTGAAACATTTTGTATGTACACTGATTTTTTATGTCAATACAGTTATTATTCCAGTCCCTGAACCACTGATCCACAGTGTTTTACACAGTAAAAGACTAAGGGCTGGATTCAATCCGTATCGCCAAAGTATCACGGAAGATCCACATTATAGCTCATTGAAATGTAGGGCTTGATTCAATCTGTATTGCTAAAGTGTTACAGATTGCGCAATCAAAATGTTAAGGTAATTTACTATTGAGCTGACATATGCAGCGTTTACCGTGAATGCAGTCTCTGCTAACGCGGGAACATTGCCTTTAAATTTCAATCACGCTGTAATGCTGAACTTCAGCAATACAGATTGAGGAGAGCCCCGAAAGGCAATGTTCTTGTGTTCGCGGAGACTGCACTCACAGTGAAGGCTGCATATGTCGGCTCAATCGGAAATTACCTTTATATTTTGACGTAGATATTTTGTAATACGGATTGAATCCAGTCCTAAAACGTTTTTTTTTTTTCATGGTATACTGTATATTCTGTATATGGTGTTCAGCTATATCTATATTGAAAAGTTGGCAGTTAGACACCATAGTGGTTTTAAAATCCCATATATGAAAGATCCAAGTCATCAGTAGAGGATGTATTATGGTTTTGGGGCTGTACAAAGTCATGGAATTTTACACAAACAAATATAACTATTTTTTTCTTAGACATTCTTCATTGAGTCTACTTATACCTATGATGCACATTCTATGGTGCATTTTCCAGCTGTAGACTCATATCCAAATACCATAAAAGTTATTCCAAACCTCAAAGAACAAAACTTGTTCTGCCTGACCATGAGAACTGTGGCAGACTATTGTTACAAGTGGAAGACATTAAACACATCATGTTGAACAAACACAGCCTGGTGTTGTAAATTCCTCAGAGATTGAAGAGACTGGTTTCTCTTGATTCCAATTCTTTGGGGAGCGGCACCTGTAGGAGTAATACATTACGCAAAGAAACAGCTGTGAGAAAGCTTTGATTGGTAGTGGAGGATAAACAGATATATCACCTAATTTGAATTTCACACTATAAATCTGGTGTACATATTTGCTAGTGTGTGTCTAATATGGGTTAAAGCTAACAAGCTTGATTGGGCTAAGTTTCTCCAGTTCAAGAGTGTTCCACAATACATAAACTCAGCAAAATAATAAACATCCTCTCACTGTCAACTGTGTTTAGTTTCAGCAAACTTAACATGTGTAAATATTTGTATGAACATAAGATTCAACAGCTGAGACATAAACTGAACAAGTTCCACAGACATGTGACGAACAGAAATGGAATAATGTGTCCCTGAACAAAGGGGGTGTCAAAATCAAAAGCGACAGTCAGTATCTGGTGTGGCCACCAGCTGCATTAAGTACTGCAGTGCATCTCTTCCTCATGGACTGCACCAGATTTGCCAATTCTTGCTGTGAGATGTTACCCCACTCTTCCAACAAGGCACCTGCAAGATCCCAGACATTTCTAGAGGGAATGGCCCTAGCCCTCACTCTCCGATCCAACAGGTCCCAGACGTGCTCAATGGGATTGAGATCCGGGCTCTTCGCTGGCCATGGCAGAACTCTGACATTCCTGTCTTGCAGGAAATCACGCACAGAACGACCAGTATGGCTGGTGCCATTGTCATGCTGCAGGGTCATGTCAGGATGAGCCTGCAGGAAGGGTACCACATGAGGGAGGAAGATGTCTTCCCTGTAAAGCACAGCGTTGAGATTGCCTGCAATGAAAACAAGCTCAGTCCGATGATGACACACCGCCCCAGACCATGACGGACCCTCCACCTCAAAATCGATCCCACTCCAGAGTACAGGCCTCGGTGTAACGCTCATTCCTTCGACGATAAACGCGAATCCGACCATCACCCCGGTGAGACAAAACCGTGACTTGTCAGTGAAGAGCACTTTTTGCCCGTCCTGTCTGGTCCAGTGACGGTGGGTTTGTGCCTATAGGCGACGTTGTTACCGGTGATGTCTGGTGAGGACCTGCCTTACAACAGGCCTACAAGCCCTCAGTCCAGCCTCTCTCAGCCTACTGCGGACAATCTGAGCACTGATGGAGGGATTGTGCGTTCCTGGTGTAACACGGGCAGTTGTTGTTGCCATCCTGTACCTGTCCCGCAGGTGTGATGTCCGGATGTACCGGTCCTGTGCAGGTGTTGTTACACATGATCTGCCACTGAGAGGACAATCAGCTGTCCGTCCTGTCTCCCTGTAGCACTGTCTTAGGCGTCTCACAGTACGGACATTGCAAATTATTGCCCTGGGGAACATCTGCAGTCCTCATGCCTCCTTGCAGCATGCCCAAGGCACGTTCACGCAGATGAGCAGGGACCCTGGGCATCTTTCTTTTGGTGTTTTTCAGAGCCAGTAGAAAGGCCTCTTTAGTCCTAAGTTTTCATAACTGTGACCTTAACTGCCTACTGTCTGTAAGCTGTCTGTCTACTGTCTGTCTTAACCTCTTACTTCTACCCCCTCCTTTTTCGAAAATTCTGTTAAAAATCGCGCAACTTTTCAGCGTCCTGCTACTCATGCCAGGAATATAGTATATGCATATGATTAGTATGTGTGGATAGAAAACACTCTGAAGTTTATAAAACTGGTTAAATCACGGCTGTGACTATAACAGATCGTGTGTTTGACCGTTCCACAGGTGCATGTTCATGAATTCATTAAAGCATGAGAAACAGTGTTTAAACCCTTTACAATAATAATATTATTTGGATTTTTTCTGTCTTTGAAAGACAGGGTCCTGAAAAAGGGAAGTTTCTTTTTTTGCTGAGTTTATATTACAAAAAAATGTTTTAAGCAATAATCAGACAACTTCTGACATCTGACTAAAAACTGAAGGCTGGTCAGATCAAGTTCGCTAACAATATGTCTGTTAGTGCTAATCTAATTTGAGAATCATCAGTTGAACTCACGGCTTTGAGATAGGCCACATTGCTCTTTTAATTTATTTTTTTTACCCCTTTTTCTCCCCAATTTCGTGGTATCTAATTGTTGTAGTAGCTACTATCTTGTCTCATCGCTACAACTCCCGTACGGGCTCGGGAGAGATGAAGGTTGAAAGTCATGCGTCCTCCGATACACAACCCAACCAAGCCGCACTGCTTCTTAACACAGCGCGCATCCAACCCGGAAGCCAGCCGCACCAATGTGTTGGAGGAAACACAGTGTACCTGGCCACCTTGGTTAGCGCGCACTGTGCCCGGCCCGCCACAGGAGTCGCTGCTGCACGATGAGACAAGGACACCCCTACCTGCCGCCTTCGAGGAACAGGCTTTAATGTCTTCATCACATCTTTCAGAGTGGCCTTCAGTTCTACCATCTCATCAATGCCGGTACCCCTCTGTTTTCCTGTTGTCTTCCTGAGCTGGACGTTCAGCCTCTCTGCTCTCCTGTCGTCCCTTGGGTCCACATCCAGAAAAGGGTCACTCTTTTTGGGGGTCCTCTTCAGCTGGATGTTTCTTAGAGGGTTACCAGACGAGTCCATGCTGGGGAGTTGTTGTGGAATGGGGTTTCACTGTGGAGCGTGGTAAATCTGCTTGTGTTGATACTGTGAAGAAGTGTTGGACTGCTTGACTCGGGAGGAGGGCTCTGGTTTGGGTTCCATGGGACCCTGTGGACCCTTGGGCAGCTGCGGCATGAGGGCCGCGATTTCGTGAGGGACGTAGCCAAGCAACGCCAATAGCCCTGGGGGCAGGTTCAGAGCCCGTTCATACATCTCAAACACCTCCTTCTGCTCCTGCTTCTGCTGCTTGCTCTGCTCCTCGTTCCTCTGTTGTCTCTGGCGGTCCAGGTTCCTGGTCAGTAGGTTAGTCACCACCATCCTAGGCCCTGCCTGCTCAAAGTGGTAGCCCATCTTCAGGAGGGTATTGTTGGCCTTGAGCAGGCGCGACACCTCCATCTCCACGTGATGGCCCAGCATGTGTCTCTGGTTGTGGAAGCGGAGCTCAGTGAGCGTCTCTTTGAACTGTAGGCAGCGGATAATGGCGATGATGCCCTTCCCTGTTATGAAGTTAGACTCTATGTTCAGTGTGGTGATGCAACGGTTCTCTCTCAGCCTGTTGGCCAGGGTGAAGGCAATGTTTTCGTCTGCATCGGTGTTGGCTATGCTAAAGGTTTTTACGTGTTTGTTCTTCTTCAAGGCATTGACGTATTCTATAAGCATTTCTTTGGGAATGTTTTCTATGTTGTTCAGGTTTACATCTGTGATAGTGGGGTTGTTGTTGCATATCTTATCCAGGGTGGTGTCCAGGTTTGTCTCATTCCCTGAGGGTCTTGATGTCTTCTTGGCCCCATCAAGGTCACCAAGGCCCCCGCCAAGGGCCAGCGATGGAATATTTAGCTTGTTTATTACTCTCGCCCCTTTCTCCGGGACAAAAAAGGCCCTCTTCTCCTCTGGAGTCATCTCTGTTACTTCAGGAGTCTCTGTGGTGTTCATTTCTACTTTCTCAGATATTTGTGATGTGCTCTTTTTTTGCTCTCTGCTCTCAGTCTCTTTCTCCTCTTTCTTGTTGGTGAACTCTGGAGGGGGCTGCAAGGGGCTAGTAGTGTATACAGTGTTTGTGCTATTGTCATCCAATGACTCATTTAAATGTTTATTCACTGGATGTTCATGTTTTCCTATGACCCTTTCATAGTTTATGTCCTTTTTATCCTCATCCTCTTCCTCCACTATAATTTCCTCTCCTTCAACACCATCTGTAGCTTCCACCTCAATGACTTCTTCTTGCACCTCATACACAATTTCCATGTGTTCTGCATTTTCTTTCTTTTCAGCATCCACTTCCATGGTTTTCTGATGAAGACAAGTAGTACAATCATTTAATAAACTTAGCCTTGTAGAACATACAGTCAGTCAGTTAATTATGTTTGTTTATAATGTTATAATAATTAAAGAGGTATACAGTATGATATATTAAGATGTTTCACCAGATAGGTGCAGTGAAATGTATTGTTTTACAGGGTCAGCCATAGTAGTACGGCACCCCTGAAGCAAATTAGGTTAAGTGCCTTGCTCAAGGGCACATCAACAGATTCTTCACCTTGTCGACTCAGATATTCAAACCAGCAATCCTTTGATTTCAGGCCCAATGCTCTAACCGCTAGGCTACAAGCCACCCTATTTGAAGGCTATATCTACGGTATATTGACCATTGGTTATGTAGTCCCTTACCTTATTGGGCAGGAGAGTGACGGGGATCCTCTCCTCCTCCAGCATGCGTTTGGACTCCTTCTCCCAGTACAGATAATCCACCAGGCCCCTGTGGTCAAATGAACCTTCTCTGTCTGGCTTTTCTGCCTCTGACCCACAGGTACCCTTTCATCTGGGGCTATAACGTCCATCTCTTTCTGGAGCTCTTTCAGCTCCTCAGGAGAAGTTTGCCAGGATGTCATTTTCATCGATGTCTTCATCATCAGAGTCTGCAGATGGCTTTTCTTTCTTCTGGTCCTTCTGTCTCTGACCAAGCGGCACTCTCTTGTCTGGGGCCATAACGTCCATCTCTTTCTGTAGTTCTTGAAGCTCCTCAGGAGACAAGCTAGCCAGGATATCATCTTCATTAATGTCTTCCTCATTTATGTCTTCCATGTCCCAGGTCTCTTTGGTTGGACATATCCATCTAGAAGTCGTTTGACAAAATAAACTGTTTGTCAATCAACCTAAAGGGTAAAAAGTATATCCACAATGACTGAACAGTTCTAGAGCTGAGTGGACAGTGCTACTGGCTCTGTCTCTAGTTGGTAAATGGCCTGCTCACGCCTCAGACAAAGTCTAAAATTAACACATAGGATCACATGGAAATATGTTTGGTGCAAGAGGGTCAGGGGAGACATACTAACATATTCCTTTTTCAGCAGCTTGAGTCAGCTCAACAAACTTCATGATCTTGCAGCATGGCAGTTGATTGTGAGACAACAAGAGGGGGAGATAGACAGTAACAGGTGGATTGTTTTTTTTACAAGCCTGGGGAGGAATCCTAGGGTCCACTGCGTAGAGGGCTCCGCCCAATCCCCCAGAGTTCCCTGAAAAATGTAATAATATCTCCCTAAAGTGATGCACAACAATGAACAGCTTATTTAAATGAGAATATCTGATATGTAGGGGGTTGCTATACTCAATAGGAATGTCCTGTTATCAGTATGACACCCTGTAGCATGTAATTGAGAAAGTCTTGTTTATCACACACAGGGCTAAAGAAGTCACACTACAAATAAAGTCTCACACTGTTTTTTATTAATGTCCCAAATCCAAATGGGAGATATTCACTCAGAGTAGGAGAAGACAAACAATACATGGACAATGTAGAAATATGTAGAGAAACAAATAAAGGAACATTATTTGAGGGTTATCCAGTTCAAAGACATATCTTTTTACATCATACAAAAAACCTACTTATCAAAAGTTTATGTTCTCCACATGAAAGCAATTTACATCACAATAACACATTCACAAATAATAATAATCTAGAAACATGTACATTCAGATTCATACTTGGGAGAGGAGAGAGTGTCAGTCCATGGACTGACAACCTGGGACTAAAGAAGGGTTAGTTTATTATTTTGTTATCACATTTTGTGAATAATAACTCCAAAATGTATACCTAAAATGTTTTACAAAGATATTACAGTTGATTTACAATATGTATAAGGTCATAATACAATTGGTTCAATATATTTGGGTCAAAGATATCCCAGGGTTCGAAATTCACAATGATGAAGCTGCTTTTCCAGATCAGCAAAACTTTTGTGCCATCACCACATCCATGTCTTCCTGAATAATATCGATCTCCATCCAATCCAAGGCACATGGGAGAGTCATTCTCAAGCTTCATAGTATGTATACAGATTGGTTAGTTGGCATCCATCCAGAGGTCTGTGCTTCCAGTGTCAGGGTCATTGTGACAGATTTCATTCCAGTCCTCTTACCTTCAGTAGATGCTCATGTAATTTCCATCCATGAATATTCTCCTGTAATAAAGAGATGAAAACAGACACATTTGAGTCAAGGTCAATATAAAAGACTCCCATACTTTAGGATAGCATATTACTGCATGAAACCCCCTGCATGCTGCAACAGCTGAGATTATAATATACTGTACAGGCATGGAAATGGAACAGAACAAACCAGGGATAAACACCATGAAGAAATATGTTATTAGAAAGAAGGATGTTTAACAAAAGCAAATGACCTACTGTCTTGTCAAGCATGCCATGCAATAATATAAGGAATGTAACATGTGAAATTAGAAATTTCCACTTAATATGGATCACAATTTACACTAATGAGAGGCAAGCAAAAGTAGGTACATTCTACTACTGGTGCTATGAGATACAGTATGTGCAGGATGTGGTGTGTAAACTGTGCATGTGAAGGTAGACAATGTGAAAGTGGGGTTTCTAGCTACAGGATGTAATGTACCATTTGCTTCACATTTCACTGGGCACAGACGTCGTTAGCTCAACGTCTAGTTTTGATTTAAATGGTTGAGTTGTCCACTAATGTGAATTCAATGTGAAATCAACAAACCATTTCATCATGTCATTGGATTTAGGTTAAAAGTTGGGTTAAAAATGCTAAATTCCCTTACATTGATGACATTTTCAAAGTCCAATCAATTTTCCATGATGATTCAACATCATCACATTTCATTATTTTGTTGAAATGACTTGGAAAGAACGTTGATTCAATCCATTTTTCCCAGTGGGATGCAGCCATACTGAATTTGTGAGCCTGCTAATAGACCGATAATTTGGCAAAATCTTTGATCGAGCGGGTAAGGCATGGTCATCCATGAGCTAGAAGTATCTGGATTGGGCCTTGGCAGAATGTGTTACCACTGCTCTGGCTGTACATTTAATGGATGGCCTAGAAATATTGATTTCACCTTGATTTTCACGGCACTAAATGAGCTACGCTATATTGATCAATATGGCAAATGATGAGACGCAGATGGAAACTGAAAACAGTGGCACTGATGGAAATGGATTAGCACTACCACAGCCTATTTGCATCTCACCCTTCTGTGTTTGAATGACTGCCTAATGGTCTTCCTCAGCGCTATTGGCCACAGCACCAAACATCTTTACTGAATCTACCGGCATCGTATCAGACCTCTTCAACACATTGCATTCTGGGGGAAATCTATGTACATGAGGATTGAGGATGGACAGATCGTGAAAGGAGAGAAAGAAAGGAAGAAAGTGAAAAGATCACCAGTTCACAAAGAACACACCCACACTCATTAGAGACTGCTTCGTTATTGGGGTTTAGTTTCACACCAACAGGCCAAACACACTGATGTCACTTACTATCAAAGACTGTTCATAGATAAGGATAACATTTTAAAGTCTATCTGACAGCCAAAATGACCTGTTCAATCATGAGGAACAGGATGAAGGTGGAGAAGAGGAGAGGATGCAGGAATATTAAGAGCAGGTGGAAGGATAGCGGTAAGTGGTGACAACGAACGCTAGGATGGTCCTGAGGTTCAATGTCATTACAGGCAAACACAGAGAGTCAACAGAGATGACATCCACAAGAATACCTGCGATTGTGCATAGGGAGGATAAAAATATGAGCATGTTTTTACCTGGTAAGTTGACTGAGAACACATTCTCATTTACAGCTTCAATCTTGGGCATAGTTACAGGGGAGATGAATGAGTCAATTGGAAACTGGGGATGATTAGGTGGCCATGATGGTATGAGGACCAGATTGGGAATTTATCCAAGACACTCCTACTCTTATGATAGATGCCATGAGATATTTAGTGACCACAGAGAGTCTGTTTAACATCCAACCCCTACACAGGGCAATGTCTCCAATCACTGCCCTTGGGAATTGAGATGTTTATTTTGACCAGGGGAAAGAGTGCCTCCTACTGGCCCTCTAACACCACTTCCAGCAGCATCTGGTCTCCTATCCAGGGACCAACCCTGCTTAGCTTTATATTTAAGCCAGCAGTGGCTGCAAGATGGTATGCTGCTGGCTAAATAACCCTCATAAGACTGGTCTTGATTGAAACATTTTATTTCCCTTAGTTTAGGTCACACAATTAATGCTACTATTTCCTCTAAAATCATGTGGGATATATAGATGACTACATGTAGGTGTGGGGTTGTAGTAGGTACTCACCTGATATGGGTGGGGCTCCGGTTGTAGGTGCCATGGGCTCCTGGGTGATGGTGCTGTGGTGACTCTGCCATGTTATCATTGTCTGTTAGACCCACAGTTAGCTGGCTGCGCCAGTTTCCTGTGCTGGTGGATGAGGAAACTAGAAAGACAACACTTTTTAGTTGCACTAAAGAGACAGAAAAATAAAGGTGAGTCTCAGTGAATGACACCCTAATCCTAACAATTAATACAGAATAATATTTTCATACAGTATGTTAGGAATGTATGAATTGTATTAATAAAAAATAAAAACATGTCCCTCTGTGTTACCGAGGGTGAACAGACAGAGTATGGTTTCTGAGGTGACCTGTTCCAGTATGATGAGAAGCAGGATCAACTACTACCTGAGGAGTAGGAGGTGGTTCGGCTGGAGTGGCTGAAGGGGGCTGGCATGGTCTGGTATCCAAGGCTGAGCTGAGAGCCGTTATCGTAGTCATACCCAGCCAGACCTCTACCTGCCTCTATGTGGCCCCCGCTGCGGTGGTACCAGCCTCTCAGGTGCTCAGCCACCATGGCCTTCTGCATGTTCTTCTGTAAGGGCTCATTGCGGGGCCCATGTCTGGTCCGGGGCAATCTCATGGTAGCGTAGGGGTTCTGAGCAAGGCTGTCCGCCCGATCACTACTGTAGGTCCTGTATCGCTCGTGTCCGTAATTGTGGACTTGGTAGGAGGGGTTGACATTGTAGTGGCCCTCCATCTCGTTCTCATAGACGTAAGCACCGTTGGAGTAGGGCTCCATGTCTGGACAGGGGTAGCCTGCCACGTAGTAAGCAGTTGGCGCGTAGTGTGCCTGGGGCTCGTAAGTATCACTAAAGCCGATATGGTTCTGGACCAAATTGGGCATACTGCCTGTATTACCGTAGACCTCCACCCTCCTGTGCAGCTGATGGTTGCGGGTCCGAGAGTCCAGGGTGCAGTAGTGGGGGTTGCCTGCGTAGTCCAAGCTGGACTGGCTGGTGTAGGAGGAGCAGTCCTCCAGGGCTTCTGTGCTGTTGTTCCTGCGGGCAGGGGACTGGGTAAACACTGGCTTCTCTGAGTCAGTATCCTTTAATAGCCGTTGCTGTGACTCCAGACTCCCACTGCGGTGCCTGAAGGACTGAGAGTTCCCATCCGACCTGCAAAAGTCACACACACAAAAGAAGCAAATAGTATGGTTAAGAAATCCAGATGTACAGCACACTAAATTACAATTGTTTTCTGCATCCTGCATTCCACCCTGCATCCCACTGCTGGCTTGCTTCTGAAGCTAAGCAGGGTTGGTCCTGGTTGGTCCCTAGATAGGAGACCAGATGCTGCTGGAAGTGGTATTGGAGGGCCAGTAGGACACACTCTTTCCTCTGGTCTAAAAAATATATATTCCAATGCCCCAGGGCAGTGATTGGGGACACTGCTCTGTGTAGGGTGCTGTCTTTCGGATGGGATGTTAAACGGGTGTCCTGACTCTCTGAGGTCATTAAAGATCCCATGGCACTTATCGTAAGAGTAGGGGTGTTAACCCCGGTGTCCTGGCTAAATTCCCAAGCTGTCCCGCATACCATCACGGTCACCTAATCATCCCCAGCTTACAATTAGCTCATTCATCCCCCTGTAACTATTCCCCAGGTCGTTGCTGTAAATGAGAATGTGTTCTCAGTTAACTTACCTGGTAAAATAACGGTAAAATAAAATAAACAATTGTTTTCTGTTAAACGGTGGGATGCAGGTAAGGTAGGAGAGTATAGGATAGTATAGGATAAATGTTCAGGGTCGGGGTGAGAGGGTAAGAGTTTGGCTAGGCATGGTCTGAGGGGTGGTGGAGGGTCTCACCTGAGCTGGCTGCTGCTGTAGGCGTTGCGGGTCATAACGGGGGTGGAGGGCATGCTGCGTGCGTCCCGTGAAGGTCTGGGTAAGGTTTTGTAGGGGCTGCTGTGTGCGGATGACACCTCTCTTGGGTGGTAGTGGTGTGAAGCATCCTGGCCGTCAAACGCTAACCTGTTGAGACTCTTGTTGTTGTGGTGATCTAGGGAGTGCGCGGGGCTGAGCTGAGGGGAGCACTGGACAGACCGTGACCGGGGCCTCTGAGCACCATCAGAGTCATCTGGACCAAAATACAAAACTCATGATCAGATGGGATTGGTAAAGCAGCTGTGCAACAAAGGTCAGGTAGCTACTGTATGACTGAACTCTGTGTCCCACTCACCGTCATCCAGAATCTGACTATCTGACAGGGAGCTGGTCTCTAAACGGATAAATTCATCTGGGGAAGAAGAAGGAAAGTATATTATAGGCTACAGATTAAAGTACAAATGTATAAAGTAATATTGTGGAATGTGAGTGCATGTGTTTGTCGATCTTTATCCCCAGTACCTGTGATAATCATAGAGGCTCTTTGGGTAGGCTTCTTGCCTTTCTTGATTCTGTACTGGTTCATCTCGTCTTCAACCTGCTGCAGTTTCCTCATGGCGTCCTGACAGTTCCTCCTCCTCTTCCTCTTCACAGTCTTACAGAGCTCTGCCTCTGAGGCCAGCTTCTTAGCTGCTTCTACGATCTTCTGCTGCAGAGCAAACATGCTCTCCAGGTTCCTCAGATAAGGGTCCTAAAGATCAGAGTACAGACATTATTATAGACATTATTACATCAGAGAATGGCAGATCCATTTCAATATCCACTGAGCACTTTAAATGCAATATCCAATTGTAAATTACAGTAGAATGTAGTCATATCAACAACATAATATTTTGCAGTTTGTGCCTGTGTTGGGAAAAGCATCAGGCAACTCATCAACACGTGATCCATACGAAACAGGACAGGACATGATCCTAACTTCATCACATTCCATTCATGACACAACATTTTTTTTTCCTTCAGTGTACAGTATATGTGTTTCTCTGCTTACAGTAATATCCTAAAACCCCAAGTTCAAATCCCTGAGGAATTCATGGAATTCATGTTATGTCATATTCTGCAAAATATTAGTCTTGTTACAAACTTAACAAGGCCAACATGTACAACGGACGTCACACTGCTTGCTTAGCAGGTACTGCTTCCTGATTGGGCTCACACAAAGGCTGGAACACAGGACCTCTGCCTTGGTAGCACGCATGACCGCCCTCCTGAAACGTATTACCAGTTTGGCACCACCGAAAAGTTAATAATTCGGCAGCGCAAATGATGGCACTTCAGGCTGAGGAGTAAATTTCACACATCACATTCACACTGTCATGACTTCCGCCAAAGTCGGTCCCTCTCCTTATTCGGGCGGTGTTCGACGGTCGGCGATCTACCTTTCATTTTCCATTTGTTTTGTCTTGTCTCCCCACACCTGGTTCCAATTACATAATTACATGTTGTGTATTTAACCCTCTGTTTCCCCCCATGTCCTTGTCCGGAATTGTTCATTGTGAGTGCTTGTGCACGTTATGTCTGGGGGTTTTGTCCCATTGTATATATATTGTTTGGTCACAGTGATTTTTATCATTAAACTGCGCCGTTGTAACACAGTCTTTGCTCTCCTGCGCCTGACTTCTCTAGCGCCAGTACGCACGGCTTAAACATCCCCATGTGCTACACATGAACGTGAGATTTGGTTCTGGGTTCCTAGATTAGTTTGCAAAATATATGTCATATACTGAACAGTGCAGTTTCAAGACAGACCTCGTTGTATGGGAAGAGGTCATCCAGTTTGAAGGTCGTTCCAACGCGTCGTCTAACATGAGGAGGTCTCTCGCCTGCAAACAAGGGATACTCTTTTGGCAGTTTGCCCGTGAGCTCCTGGAAACACACAACAAAATATCCAGGTCAGTTAGCTTTACAGAAAACAATGTGAGAAAACACAAAACAGACACTCTCTGTGGCACACTGGCTCGTACAGTTACACAGTGTTTCACTCCAATAGTCTCAATTGCCCAAACTAAAGCAATTTGTACAGTAGCTTGACTGATGTTTCACTGACTGACCCTGACTGAAATGAATTGCTGAAGTGTATCAGCCTAGCACCTCCAGAAATCAATGTAAGTAATTGTCCAAGAGAAAAATGGGCCTTTCACCGCCTCCAGCAAGCAGATTTTCTTCAGCTCCTTTGTTTTCTGGGTCAAGACGTCTTGGATCTCTTGTTCCTTTTTCTTTAGCTCAGAGATCTTCTCCTTTCTCTGCTCTTCGTCCACCGCTGAATCGGCAGACCCTGTAGTGGTGACATTGTTTACACTATAAATGTACCGCAGGCCTATGTGTTAGTTTTGGTTGTACTTTTCTAACACAGTGCATACAAATAAGGGTATATTTTTTCCTAGCCCTTTATACAGGTATTTTAAAACACTTAGCTAAATATAGACTTTCAGCTACCAGAATGCTGACCTACCTGTTGACGCCAGGCTACCAGTGCTAGCCATAATGAGGTTGTGCTTTAGGTTATCTCCTAGTCTGGTTATCTTGGTTCCTCCTCCATGCTCTGTTAGATCGACGGCAATATCACCCAAACTTTTCGCTGCAGTTATTTTACCCTGTTGGATTAGGGATTTATGGGGTGAATACATACTACAAACCTACACTGTCTACATGTAAATATCAGCATTTAATCCGACATGAATACATGTATTAATTTAGGGACGCATGAAGGTACAGAACACAGGTACACTGATTAGGTCAGGACTAAAAAGAGATAATATGACATGGTACCTTGCTTTGCTTCCTGTCCAAGTAAAACTGGTGCTGACTGATGGCCATGACCCAGATGGTTTTGATCAGTGAATGGCTGGCGTACCATGTGTGGATGACCAAGCCGGTCTGGCCGAATGTACGCTTGGTCACTGCCCGCCTGTTTAGAGGAAATACATTAGGCTCAGGAAGAAGAGCTTCTTTAGCTGTCTAGGAAATGTAGTTGTGATAAATATTTATAGTTTGACTTGCCCTCACCTGTGAGGGTCATTCACCTCAACAGCAAATTTCTTCTCCCGAAAATACAAGTTCTCCAGTTGCTTCCACTGATACAGCTATGGAGGTAAACACAGAGAGACACAGAGAAACAACTGATTAATGATTGGTGAAACATTTACTTGAACTTTAACTCTCAAATCCTGCATATGACACCTTTATATGAACCCATATAAAGTATATGATTAAATAATAAGCATCTGTAATGATGAATCACAACAGATATATTACAATGACCTTATTCTGACCTGGCTATGTCATAACACATGCCCACATAGTCAATCCCATGATGTAATAACTAGCAAACCGCAACCTTTAATCAAGTAAGTTAAATCACAACTATAACTTCAACTGCCATGAAACAGGGCTGTCAGGTCTATGATATATTATCTATTATATCATTATGCAGGTGCTAGTCCAGAGTAAATAGCATTTTGCTACAAAGGGGCATACCACAAAGACAAATAACAATGTGTAACAGCTTCCATGGCTAATCACATTGCTCAGTAACCCCTCCAGGTGCTGACTGTTTACAGTAAGATATGAAGAATCCACAGAGGTGCATGACTCATCACCATGTCTAGGTTCGCCACACGAGGCAGGCATTTACAGCCTTGTTACAGACCCAAACTAATGGTTGGATTTTGTAATCCACCCCTCTCTCTCCTATTATAGCTAGTTCTGTAGCCTATCTGTAACATTTACCAACACTATTGTACCTATTACATAATACCAGGGACAGAAAAAAACAACAACCCAGATTGCGCTACCATCAAAAATCACATCATAAAAAAGCATGATATCATCATATATGTAGTTGTTTTTCATTTAACAAAATGTTATTGTCAATATAAAATATGTAAAACTGTTGCTTTATCTCTTACCAGTAGAGGTCCAGTAATCCTGTTTCTATAGTAATGCTGTCTCTATTCCTTTTTGTCAAGGTCAAACAACACAAACAACTCCTTCTCTCTGCTTCCAACAAGTCTCCTCAGGTACTCTCAGCACTCTGAAGGGTAACGCCCAGTACCCTGCCTTCCTGTCTTTGACATCACATACACACCATCCTCCCTCCTCTCAACACTAAATGTCTGCCCAACCAGATCTCCTTCTCTCTCCGTGTTCAAACTCATACGCACATAGATCATTAACTTAACACCGTGATCATGTAGAGGCAGACCACAAAGCTTGGTGTTTGTCCAGGAGAACAGCAAGCTATAAAACATCCACTGAACCAGAAGAGCGGGTTACACACTTGACACTTTATGTAGGACTCTCAGAATGATGGATATATCTACATGTATTAACTGATCTGGTAGAAGTTGAGCAGGCATACTCTCTCTCTCTCTCTCTCTCTCTGTTATAAGTGATAGACATAAATATTATAAATACAGGCCTCCAAAGTAATGTTTACCTAAAGGGATTGATCACAGAGTTGTTATAAACTATATATTCAAGTCTGGCCTTCTTCAGCTGTATTGAGGGCCTAACCCCGATCAGATGAAAAGGTGATGAATGTGTGTGAGAGGTTAGTGAATCATGATAGTGCTACGTGCTGGAGGTATCTTTATCACTGTCATTTTCATCTTTCCTCAAACAGCCTGCTGAAGCTCCTAGCGCTGTCAGGTATAATGCTGCAGTAGCAGGCAGACATCTTATCTGCTAAATGAATCTCCTATATACCTGTAAAGACTATACTGCAAAACAACCGCTGTATGCTGACAATAAAATATCTCATGCAAAACTAATCCTGTACTCCTCCATAGTGTAAGAAGAACACAAATGGGAACAAACAAATAACTGTACCTTCCTTGGTTTCAATTTGTCCTGCAAATCATATTGGCCAATTCCTTTGTAGCTGATCCCAAGCCACCATGGGATACCTTGCTTGTCCTGTAAGGCAAAAGCATAGTTTCATGACTGAACTGCATACATCCATTCCCTTACAGAAATCTGATTTATAATTGTATTTATTAGGATGTATAAGTGCAATGCACAGCTGTTGTTGTGTGCATAATGCAATATACTGTATTATTACCTTTACTTCATAATAATGAACACCATACGTGGGTAAGGATTCCACTAGAGTCAAATACCTGAAATAAAATAATTTTATTTTACAGTAACATCCCAGAATCACTCTTTAACTTCCAAAAGGTGGTTTCCAGGGATATTATAGATGGTACAGGACAATGAGAGCATGATATGTTAAAGGTGCCTACAGTGAATCACAATGATTCACTGGCCAGACAGTAACTGAACTGGGTTATTGATTTCTATCAGACCTTGGCTACGAGAAAGGAGAGTGTGAGAAAGAGAGAGAGAGAGAGAGTAAGGGAGAGAAGAAAAAAGAGAGGGTAAAGAGAGAGAAGAGAGTAACGAGTGAGTATTTGAGAGAGAAAACAGAGAGCAAGAAAGGGAGTAAGAGATAGAAAGAGAAAAAGAGAGAGGACTGAGAGATAGCCAGGGCCTGATGTTTTCAATCTTATGACTTGTGGTTAACAGGAGTGTGTGAGGGGAATGAGGGATCATTGTTTTTCCAATACTCACTGCACTATGGCATGTCCGCGGGAGACTCCTTTCAGCTGTTTGTAGTGCTCTATCACTCGATCCTCACTATAATAAACATTGTAAAAATGCATGATGACACCTTCAACTTCGAAGTTATGGGCTGCATCCCTCCTCCCTCTCAGGAATGCATCATACATCCTAAATCATTGTCTGCTACAACATTTCTTTTGCAACAATTTTTATTTAGCAGTTTTGTAAACTAAAAAGTTACTAAGGATGCACATCATATTCAAGGTTATTTTACCAGTATGTAAGTGATGGGTGCTCCTTTAGCACCTTGTTGGGAAGAGTTGGGAGCTTCTTCAGATCCATTCTGGTGGTTTCATCACTGATAATAATGATAAAACAGAATGTGGATAGTGAAATACAATATACTGTAGGCCCAATGCAGCCATTTTTTTTTATCTCAATATCAAATAGTATCTGTGTAACAGTTAAGTACCTTACTGTGATTGTTTTCATACTTTTTTCTCTCCAAAATAAACAAAAATAGCCTCTTAGCAAAGAACATTTCTCAAGCAAGACTTTTACTAGGACTGCCTGGGAGTGGTCAGTGGGGAGGGGAACACTGAAAACCTGCTATCTAATGTATCACCTGGTGATTTCACCAGGTAGGCCAAAACTCCATCCCACCAAAATATCATAGTGTGGAAATGTATATAAAACACAGGATAATCACGTTTTTGCCTGCACCAGGCCTTTAAATAATATTCTGTACATAACAGTTAGAAAATTACCATACAGAAATGATGTAGAGAAACCAGTGCAATAAGGTCTTCTAAAGTACAAACAACTTGGAATGAGCTGCTAAAGGATATCACCCCTATTTAATCAGACTGTCTGACCTGACCCACTGGTGCAGAAACGTCATTGGCAGACATGTTCCAGGTGCATGGCCACATGCAGAGGAAGGTTCTTCATAATGAACCAACTGAAGCTCCATTCTCTGGCCATCTAACCCCTGTAATTTATTTTAATTTGGAATGAGACAGGTGTGAATGCAGACAAAGATCCACAGTGTTCCATAATTCTCTGTCTACAGTATGGTTCCAACTGAATGCTCCCTGACAGTAAAGAGGATGCTGCTCCTGCAATAGACGCTTTATTAAAAGTGGTAGAGCTTTGATGTTAGAATGCAGCCCTGCAGACTGTAGTAGCCTTGGCCGAGCTGTCAGTGGTATGATACTCATTCGAAGGCCTGTGTGAGATTTCAACACATCGTGGCAGGCCTCACAATACACAACATCTCTGCCTTCCCTCTTATAACTGCCTTCGCTGTCATTGATTTTACTGTTTTGTCTGGAAAACCAGCTCCAATATTTAAAGTCTTTGCTAAATGTGTGATGTTGTCTTGTTGCTTAGGTAGCTGTTGTGTTTGATACTCATTAGAATATATGTCCTTACCTTGAGTAATTCCCCTTTGCTTCCTGAATTGATATAAAAACAGCATGTCAGAAGATGTATGCTTTAGAGTGGCCAATTAATATACAGTACAAATCCCAAGCAAATAAGAAACTAACCTGCAAGGCGTTTGCTGCTAATTTGAATACATTCTCACTTTCCACCTCTATATCCCCCTGTAAGAAATAAAGCATCATCATACATGTGTTAATGTACTTATGGGCTGCAGAGACACTTTGCAGATGTCTGTATCTGAGCTCTGTTCCTATGACTAACACATATTCATCAAAATATAATTATTTTTGAATAAACAGCAATCTACTCTTTCTGACTGTCTCATCTCATTCCAACAAAACAGTGTCTCACGGCCACAGTCAGACTGAGGTTTGATGGTTTATAAAGAGGGACAATGAGACGGTGAATCACCATTTATCTCAACACACAACAGAATAAGATAAGTAGCTTACATTGTAGACGGCAACTTTTGCATTTAGGAAGAATAATTCCACCGTTGTGTTGTCTTTCAGCAGTGTTATACTCTCGATGTAAAACCTGCAGGGATACGTACAAAGAAGTTTCAAAGACTATTTGTTGAATTTAATTCTAAAGTACATATTCCATGCATAATCAGTAAGACATCTCATCACCCACTACTAGATATTCCCTAATGTAATAAAACTACTGCCGTCATTATCATCTTAAACCAATAACAGGATATATGTGGTACAGATATGGACCTGGTGCAATAACTACCTGACCAGGAAGTTGAGGGCAATAGGCCCAGTAGCCCTCTTAGAAAAGTCATGTTCTAGAACTCTTCGGTCCAACTGCAAGTATTTACACTGGCCACTACAAGAGACAATGAAGAAAAGTGTTAAGTAAACAAACAGCACTGGTAAGAAGCATACAAGCATACATTTATCAGTGGAGGATCCTCATGGGAGGAAGAGGAGGACCATCCTACTCAGTGAATTTCCAAAAAAATGTAAATAGATAAAACATATACTAAATATATTCTCAGCAAAATATTAACGTGCGATTAAAACACACTGTTTTTAATGAAGGTTACAGTAGCCTCAACAGCACTCTCTGGGGTAGCACCATGGTGTATGCATTGACTTCAATACAAAACCTATGAGGCTCATGGTTCTCACCCCCTTCCACAGACTTGCACAATAATTATGACGACTTCCGGAGGTCGTCCTCCAACCTATCAGAGCAGCATGAACTGACGTTTTCCACCCAATCAAAGATTCAGAGAATTAATCTAGCAATGAAAGCATAATCTACAGCTAGCTAGCACTGCAATGCTAAAATGTGGTGAGTAGTTGACTCAAAGAGAGAGAAAGACAATAGTTGAACAGTTTGTAACTAATTTATTTCTTAAAAAATGAAGGAGAAGCACCAGAGAGAGAGAGAGAGAGATTTCATTGTATTTTTTTAAACTTTTAAACTTTTACTTTCACTTACTTAGCTAGCTAATGCAGCTAGCTAATTTACTCAAATACCAGGCTCAAACAGAGAGGAATGCCATTTATTTTTGTTAGCTAGCTAAGGCTATCCAACAATAGAACTCAAGGTCAAGGTAAGCTTTCGGTTTTATTAATTTATTGCCACCGGGGCCCGCCGGTGTAACTGCTAAACTGCTTGCTGTACACAGTACTGTGTGATCGTAATGAGTTAACTAATGCTCTAGCTCTAGTGATCAGGGGTGTATTCATTCCACCGATTCATTCCATCGAAAAACTTTTCTTAAAAGGAAGCACACAGAACGAAACGGGGATAAGCCTACCTGAATTTGCCCAATAGAAACTCTTGTTTGCAACTGTTGGTGTCACACCCTGATCAGTTTCAGCTGTCTTTGTGCTTGTCTCCACCCCCCTCCAGGTGACGCCCATCTTCCCCATTATCCCCTGTGCATTTATACCTGTGTTCTCTGTTTGTCTGTTGCCAGTTCGTCTTGTCTTGTCAAGCCTACCAGGGTTTTTTTCTTACTCCTGTTTCCTTGAACCCGTTTTCTAGTTTTACATTTTTTTTGCCTGCCCTTACCGAGTCTGCCTGCCGCTCTGTACCTTTTGGACTCTGCCCTGGACTACCGACCCCTGCCAGCCCTTAACCTGTCCTTTGCCTGCCCCCTGTTTAAATAATAAACGTCCGTTATTCGAACACTCTGCATCTGGGTCTTTTCCTGAGCCGTGATAGTTGGACTAATGATTACACTCTAGATCAGCTAGATGACGGTATTTGGTGTGTCACTGTCTGTCACCTTGATTACTCAAATTTGTCTCTCGACCTGTGCACCTACGTTATAAACTTTCATTCATAGGCTAGTTTGTAGCAACCTCATGATGGGTATAGGGAAAAATACGGTATCATGTAGTAGCCTAAACCTATCAATGTTACATTGTGAATGGAATATGAATGACAGTCATCCAATATGCTGTAATAGAAATATGCTCATAAAATGTTTAATTGTCCTCCCTAATCTTAAATAGCCAAGACCACCACTGAGCGCTCGCAAGCACTCACACACACTGGCACAAACACACACACACACGCACGCACGCACGCACGCACGCACAAACGCACGCACGCACGCACGCACGCACGCACGCACACACACACACACACACACACACACACACACACACACACACACACACACACACACACACACACACACACACACACACACACACACACACACTGTATGCTCTAACACCCATATACTTACAAAATAAGCAGTGTCTTACCTGTCATCAACAAATGTTAGGCCAAAGTATTCCTTCTCTTTGAGATTAAAATGGGAGGACACCAGATCTAGCAGTTCACGGGACAACAGCTTGGGCTGTGGAATAGGAAATTGTTTGAAGAGGGCATTGGGCCTATCTATTTGAGGGCATTATCATTTTTGGTCCAAATTATTTGAAATTCATAGGAAACTAAAGTACTGTTACAATAATCTCATAAAATGATTTAAGATATTGTACCTGAACCAGCAGATCAAGTTTCCTGTCGTCAAGGAGATGAACCTGGCAGAGTCTCCCCTCCGTCATCTACAATGGAGTACAGGAAGTAAATGCTGAGTATTGGATTTGTTCATACTGTCAATCAACACCAACCCTGCTTAGATGCAAATGCAATTAATGACAATTGTAGGACATTTCAGTTGTGTAGAAATCTTGTCTCAGTCAATACAAATTGACCAAAATCAAACATCAGCCAAGGCTTTCTTTCTTTTTGTAAAACCTTATATTTACCCCTTTTCTCCCCAATTTCATGATATCCAATTGGTAGTTACAGTCTTGTCCCATCGCTGCAACTCCCGTACGGACTCGGGAGAGGCGAAGGTTGAGAGCCATGCGTCCTCCGAAACATGACCCTGCCTAGCTGCACTGTTTCTTGACACACTGGTTCACTTAACCCAGAAGCCAGCCGCACCAATGTGCGGCTACAAAGGAATTGGCCACAGTGCAGCTACAAAGGAATTGGCCACAGTGCATCTACAAAGGAATTGGCCACAACTGAAGTCAGCGTGCGTGCACCCTGCCCGCCACAAGGAGTCTCTAGAGTGTGATGAGACAAGGACATCCCGGCCAGCCAAACCCTCCCCTAACCCGGACAGCGCTGGGCCAATTGTACGCCCCGCTTCATGGGTCTCCCAGTCGCGGCCAGCTGTGACACTGCCTGGGATCGAACACGGGTCTGTAGTGACGCCGCACGCACTGCGGTGCAATGCCTTAGACTGCTGCACCACTCAGGAGGCACAGGGCTTTCTTTTTAACAAAGTCAATGCACAGGATAGAGAGCTTAATCACGTTCAGGAAATAATAACTGATGTTGTTTTTAATTACAAGGACTCCATTGTCTCATGGATTTAGCACTAAAGTAACCCAAAGAGGATTTGTTGTTCTGAAGGTTTTTAAGTAATTCTGTAGGGGAGAGTGGGGTAAGTTGAGGTTTTTACATTCAGCATCACTCCGTCAAGGGAAACATAGTATTCCTTCCAACAAAGATATGTACATGTATTTCAATATGTTGTGTATCCCTAAAACTAATCAGAATTAATGTACATTTCAGTTTTGAAAACATAGCTTATCTAAAAAAAAAAGTGGTCTCTTGGCACAAATTACACTGGGTATTGGGTAAGTTGAGCCGCAGGTCAGGGTAAGTTAAAACCTCTACAGGATTGGTGGCTCCCCTGCGGAACGGTTGAGCTAACCTAGGCTAATGTGATTAGCATGAGGTTGTAATTAACAATAACATTTCCAAGGACATAGACATATTTGATATTGGCAGAAAGCTTGAATTCTTGTTAATCTAACTTCACTATCCAATTTACAGTAGCTATTACAGTGAAATAATACCATGCTATTGTTTGAGGAGAGTGCACAGTTATGAACTTGAAAATGTATTAATAAACCAATTAGGCACATTTGGGCAGTCTTGATATAAAATGTTGAACAGAAATACAATGGTTCATTGGATTAGTCTAAAACGTTGCACATACATTGCTGCCATCTAGTGGTCAAAATCTAAATTGCGCCTGGGCTGAAATAATACATTATGGCCTTTCTGTTGCATTTCAAAGATGATGGTACAAAAAATATGTTTGTATTATCTTTTACTAGATCTAATGTGTTATATTCTCCCACATTAATTTAACATTTCCAGACACGTCAAAGTGTTTCCTTTCAAATGATATCAAGAATACCATATCCTTGCTTCAGGTCCTGAGCTATAGGCAGTTAGATTTGGGTATGTCATTTTAGGTGAAAATTGAAAAAAAGGGGCGGATCCTTAAGCAGATTTCAGTACTGAATTAAATATTAGCACTACCTTTTAAAAAACATGTCTATCTTTATTTCCAAAACACAATTAAACTAAATCACAAAATCATCACTTTTTTTGTCTTTTAATCCTTTGAAGCATCTTTTAACATAGGCTTAACAACTATCAAACACTCTGTACTTTTTTTTACATAGGCCAGGCCCTGTTGTTGCCTCATATCCAATCGAAAAATGCCTTGCATTACGCTTGTGAAGAAAACACTTCAATTTGCTCAACTTGCCATGGGCTCAACCGTTGGCTTAACTTACCCCATGGCTATTGTCCCAATTTATCCAAAAATGTTTTGACTATATTAGCCCACACAGCTACAAGGATGCACTTTCATACTAGGTTTAGAACTTCATACTGAAGCTTATAGAAACCCCAACTGAGGTTTACAGCCATTTTAAAATGATCTACTTTGGTTTAGATACAAGCATCATGAACCCTCGAACACAATAAATTCATTTGACTTGCGAAAATCTATTTTTTGGACCTAACTTTCTACCACTTTTTTTCATGGGATTTCTTCCTTCACAGACTCCATGAAATGATGACATCTACCTAAATATTGAGCAAATTATACATTTTTTGTATGGTTTCATAGAAATAAGGGTGGCTCAACTTACCCCTTTGGCTCACCTTACCCCACTCTTCCCCCAAAAGCCTTTTGTAGCACTTAAAAACGTAAAATACATACACATACTCCAAAAACAACCAACACCACACCTGACTCTAATCTGTGTCCACCAAATTATGGCATGAAGTGCTAAAATATAAAATATACAACCTGCAATGGCTCACAAAACATTCTCAATATCACATATAGTAGTTACAGGTAACACTAAAGTAGGCAAAGACACACACCTCCACCAGCCCTGTCCTCTAACAGCCCTATACTGTAAATGACAGATGAAGTCCTACTGATCTATAAAGTGCTGCTGTACCTGGTAGAGTTCCCCTGGGAGGACACACGTCTGAACACATCCCTGTCCAGAGCTCATCATCCCTAGCATGTAGCCCTTCTTCCTCAAGATCCACACACTGACAACCAGCACAAAGCGAGCACCTCTGACCAACAGCTTGTCCATACTGCACGCTAGCTAACACCCAGCCGGGCTTTGGCTTGGCTGTCCCTGCTCTGCAACGCCTGATACCTACCAAACCCAAGTCTGGCTGAGTTGGTTTGCGTAACAATATCATTGATATGTGCTGCTAACCCATTGAGCTAAGGCACGTCTGGGTCAGATGCTAGACTACAGACTTTTCTTTCAGAGCACTGCTTCTGCTAAGCCTTAGGGAAAATGGGTCAGCCAGGAGACGTGGTGCAGGTGACTCCTATTGTAGCCAAATCATTTATGCTCTAGGAAACATAGAGCATGAGGAAACCGAGGTGTTGGATACCAGACAGTAATACCGCCTCTGTCTCAGACAAATCTAATAATACATTTTGTATAGCGCTGTTCATTACATAAAATAATCTCAAAGAGCCTAAAAAGCTAAACCAACAACCAACTAATTTAAATTGAGATGGTAGAGATGGAGATTGAATGTCTCTATTTGGCTTTGGACGAAAGGCTGGGAGTTGAAGCAGTTCGGATAGGAAAGTCATAATTAACAAATCACCCTCTGTTAATTATGTTAATTAACAATCATTCAATTAAGGGGTCTGATTTAAAGGCCCTGTAACACTGACAATGTGATCAATTAAAAAAATATGATATAATGTTAAATATGCACATTCAATGGATCCAATTAATTTTGCACGACTGCATGTCTCTCACAGAGACCTACAGTATTTGTCACAGTGCACTGACATTGTTATGCCAGTATTATAGCAGCAGGATGTCTAGTGTATTTGTGATGACAATGCCATCATGCTTTAATGTGTGCAGATTGCAGAACCAGCTGCCAGGAGCCGGACAGTTGTAGCTATTACATTTTCAGAATTAGATGGGTCATGGTGATTTGTCACTACAGTGAGTATTCTATGTGGGGCAAAAAATGTCAAGAAAATGTTTCTTACTTAAGGCCCTCATGTGCATGAACATGTGACGATTCATTTCCAATGTGTACTTAGAGTATCAGCCAATTTAATTGAATGAGCGTTTTGTGATTGGTTTTCCCACATTTAACATTTGGACAGTGGGAAATGTCAAATCCTCTCAACATGATCTATTTTTATCACTCTGGACAGAGCTTTCCACAAGCTTTTCCAGATGCACAGATCTAGGAGCTAAACGCTAACTTCTATGTCACTTCTAAATTCTATTTCACTTTTCTTTAAGGATGTTTATAGCCAACCCATCCTCATATCAAGTCCCGTTGAGATTCAGCCTGTACATACTGTAGCAATAATATTTGCACGTATAACCATATAAAGTCCATTTATGCTAATGAATGAGATGATAATGATATTGATTTATTGACTGGAATACTGATTCCAGTTTTCCAGTGTTGTGTTTATCCAAGACCACTGACACTGCTTAGTCAACCAAACACATTACATTCAACAGCTCTCAAGAAAACACCACTTGCCTTCAGACATGCAATTAATCCCACGTGGCAGAGATGTAGCGGGACATGATGAAAGAAGTGTAAAGGCTTTCTGTGTGTTTTTGGAGCCTGACTGCTGTCTGAGAAGTGGGCCACAGGCAATGGGCATGGGACTATAAGGAATAGGGCCTAGGGGCCTGGGTGATATGGAGAGCTTGTCATGGATGGCCTGTTACGGATTGGCGCTGGCCCTCTGCACTAATATCAACTGTGTTAAGTGGGTCTAAACATTACCCTCTTATAATGCTTGACTTGCATATATGTCATCATAAATGTCTTGCTTCACATAACGTTATCAACAATGGCACTTTCACATGGCAGTTTGTAATGATTATAGACTACGTGACAATGATGATGAGGTTTAATGACAGGCTAAGTATTCAGGCATATTGTTGCATGAACCAGTATCTGAGCAAAAGTGACGATGAATATGACGAGATCTCCTCTCTGCCCAGAAAGCTTCCATTCATCTTCCCATTAGACAGCTCTGCAAGCGTTATAATGTTAAAATAAGTTCTTTACACACCAAATATGCCTGCCCTGCCTGCAACTATCCTCATTTACTGCCGTCACACCCAGCATGTACTTCCAAGAAAGGTCTAAATAAAAATGGTCAAGCAACCCCCCAAAAAAGGTATGGATTGTTTTTGACCGGAAGAGGTGTGTCTTCCGGTCAAAAACAATCCATTCATATTTTTCCGGTTGCTTGTACATTTTGATTTAGACCTGTTTTAGAAGTACATACCAGGTGTGACGGCAGTAAATCACAAGAAACAGCTGGTTTTGTCATCATGGCCTGGCTGCACCTCCTCTTATCTCGGTTTCCTGGCTTCATGCATTATTGATGAAACCTGGTGTCGCACGCCAGCCCACGTCTGCTCTTTAGACTTATATACTTGTCCTCTGCACATGGTTTAGACATGTACTGTGACGCATGGCTAAATGATCTCTTGATTCCTTTATACACATTTCTATGATCAGGTTGACATTTCCTGGAGTCATACTGCAAAGCAATGTATAAGACTTAGTCTACGTTTTTGTGGTAATTTGCCTTGATGTGTCAAGGGTGGATTTGACAACTTTAGTTCAGTAAAAACTCATTAGAAACTGAATGAGTTAACATCAGGGTTCCCACTCCAAAAGAAAACCAAACACTCTTAAGCAGCCAAAACCATGTCTTCCTGTGATTTCAGGTGTCTGTAAACAGCCTACTAAACAGGATACCCAGCTCCAATTCTATCAAGCCAGGGTGACCTGATTGTAATCAAGTAGTTTTCCATTCAGTCACAACACTCTTTTCAGCTAGGGCACCACGAAACCTCTCCGGTGTTGTGACACGAGACCACTTGTTGGTTGCTTGGGAAGGAAATTACCCAAAATCAACTTGTAACTTGCATCTTTGACTTCTGCTGATGACTGGTCATGACCTCCAGCACCATAGCTAACCTCTAGGTAAGGCTACACAGAGCAGCAGTATTTGAGGGGAGGCTGAGACACCTGTTCCCCCAGGCTTAGTGCCTTCTGGGATCCTGAGGCAGTGAGTTGATAGGAGTGGTGTTTGGAATTCTACCATATCTGATTTCTCCTTTGGCCAAATTTAGTCATTGGTAAAATATAATGACCATGGCCTTCATCTAGCTGGAAACTGCTGATTTTTTAAATGGAATATCTACATAGGAGTTCAGAGGCCCATTATCAGCAACCATCACTCCTGTGTTCCAATGGCACATTGTGTTAGCTAATCCAAGTTAATAATTTTAAAAGGCTAATTGTTCATTAGAAAACCCTTTCGCAATTATGTTAGCGCAGCTGAAAATGTTGTGATGATTAAAGAAGCAATAAAACTGGCCTTCTTTAGTCTAGTTGAGTATCTGGAGCATCAGCATTTGTGGGTTCGATTACAGTGTCACGATCGTCGTAAGAAGCGGACTGGCCGCTCTGGAGGATCTTGGCTGAATGGCAGCTCTGGAGGATCCTGGCTGACTGGCAGCTCTGGAGGATCCTGGCTGACTGGCAGAGACAACGACTAACACCTGCCTCTGATTGAGAACCATATCAGGCCAAACACAGAAAAGACAAACTAGACATCCAACACAGAATGCCCACCCAGCTCACATCCTGACCAACACTAAAACAAGGAAAACACAAAAGAACTATGGTCAGAACGTGACATACAAGCTCAAAATGGCTAGAAACATAGCACTTTCTTCTGAAACTCGTCAGTTTATTCTTGTTCTGTGAAATGAAGGCTATTTGAATGAAGGCCAGTTGAGAACAAGTTCTCATTTACAACTGTGACCTGGCCAAGATAAAGCAAAGCAGTGTGACACAAACAACAACACAGAGTTACACATGGAATAAACAAACGTACAGTCAATAACACAATAGGGGAAAAATCTATATACAGTGCCTTGCGAAAGTATTCGGCCCCCTTGAACTTTGCGACCTTTTGCCACATTTCAGGCTTCAAACATAAAGATATAAAACTGTATTTTTTTGTGAAGAATCAACAACAAGTGGGACACAATCATGAAGTGGAACGACATTTATTGGATATTTCAAACTTTTTTAACAAATCAAAAACTGAAAAATTGGGCGTGCAAAATTATTCAGCCCCCTTAAGTTAATACTTTGTAACGCCACCTTTTGCTGCGATTACAGCTGTAAGTCGCTTGGGGTATGTCTCTATCAGTTTTGCACATCGAGAGACTGAAATTTTTTCCCATTCCTCCTTGCAAAACAGCTCGAGCTCAGTGAGGTTGGATGGAGAGCATTTGTGAACAGCAGTTTTCAGTTCTTTCCACAGATTCTCGATTGGATTCAGGTCTGGACTTTGACTTGGCCATTCTAACACCTGGATATGTTTATTTTTGAACCATTCCATTGTAGATTTTGCTTTATGTTTTGGATCATTGTCTTGTTGGAAGACAAATCTCCGTCCCAGTCTCAGGTCTTTTGCAGACTCCATCAGGTTTTCTTCCAGAATGGTCCTGTATTTGGCTCCATCCATCTTCCCATCAATTTTAACCATCTTCCCTGTCCCTGCTGAAGAAAAGCAGGCCCAAGCCATGATGCTGCCACCACCATGTTTGACAGTGGGGATGGTGTGTTCAGCTGTGTTGCTTTTACGCCAAACATAACGTTTTGCATTGTTGCCAAAAAGTTCAATTTTGGTTTCGTCTGACCAGAGCATCTTCTTCCACATGTTTGGTGTGTCTCCCAGGTGGCTTGTGGCAAACTTTAAACAACACTTTTTATGGATATCTTTAAGAAATGGCTTTCTTCTTGCCACTCTTCCATAAAGGCCAG
Source organism: Oncorhynchus clarkii lewisi (assembly GCF_045791955.1). Lineage (NCBI taxonomy): Eukaryota > Metazoa > Chordata > Actinopteri > Salmoniformes > Salmonidae > Oncorhynchus > Oncorhynchus clarkii. The sequence continues at coordinate 59,173,147 of NC_092155.1, read as the reverse complement.
ATTTGTGCAATATACGACTGATTGTTGTCCTATGGACAGAGTCTCCCACCTCAGTGTAGATCTGTGCAGTTCATCCAGAGTGATCATGGGCCTCTTGGCTGCATCTCTGATCAGTCTTCTCCTTGTATGAGCTGAAAGTTTAGAGGGACGGCCAGGGCTTGGTAGATTTTCAGTGGTCTGACACTCCTTCCATTTCAATATTATTGCTTGCACAGTGCTCCTTGGGATGTTTAAAGCTTGGGAAATCTTTTTGTATCCAAATCCGGCTTTAAACTTCTTCACAACAGTATCTCGGACCTGCCTGGTGTGTTCCTTGTTCTTCATGATGCTCTCTGCGCTTTTAACGGACCTCTGAGACTATCACAGTGCAGGTGCATTTATACGGAGACTTGATTACACACAGGTGGATTGTATTTATCATCATTAGTCATTTAGGTCAACATTGGATCATTCAGAGATCCTCACTGAACTTCTGGAGAGAGTTTGCTGCACTGAAAGTAAAGGGGCTGAATAATTTTGCACGGCCAATTTTTCAGTTTTTGATTTGTTAAAAAAGTTTGAAATATCCAATAAATGTCGTTCCACTTCATGATTGTGTCCCACTTGTTGTTGATTCTTCACACAAAAATACAGTTTTATATCTTTATATTTGAAGCCTGAAATGTGGCAAAAGGTCGCAAAGTTCAAGGGGGCCGAATACTTTCGCAAGGCACTGTACATTGTGTGCAAATGAGATAAGATAACGGAGGTAAGGCAATAAATAGGCCATTGTGGCGAAGTAATTACAATTTAGCAATTAAACACTGGAGTGATAGATGTGCAGAAGATGCATGTGAAAGTAGAGATATTGGGGTGCAAAGGAGCAAAATATAAATAACAATATGGGGATGAGGTAGTTGGATGGGCTATTTACAGATGGGCTATGTACAGATGCAGTGGTCTGTGAGCTGCTCTGACAGCTGATGCTTAAAGTTAGTGAGGGAGATATGAGTCTCCAGCTTCAGTGATTTTTGCAGTTCGTTCCAGTCATTGTCAGTAGAGAACTGGAAGGAAAGGCGGCCAAATGAGGAATAGGCTTTGGGTTGACCAGTGAAATACAGTGGGGCAAAAAAGTATTTAATCAGCCACCAATTGTGCAAGTTCTCCCACTTAAAAAGATGAGAGAGGCCTGTAATTTTCATCATTGGTACACTTCAACTATGACAGACAAAATGAGAAAAAAAAATCCAGAAAATCACATTGTATGATGCAAATTATGGTGGAAAATAAGTATTTGGTTTATCTCAATACTTTGTTATATACCCTTTGTTGGCAATGACAGAGGTCAAACATTTTCTGTAAGTCTTCACAAGGTTTTCACACACTGTTGCTGGTATTTTGGCCCATTCCTCCATGCAAATCTCCTCTAGAGCAGTGATGTTTTGGGGCTGTTGCTGGGCAACACGGACTCCCTCCAAAGATTTTCTATGGGGTTGAGATCTGGAGACTGGCTAGGCCACTCCAGGACCTTGAAATGCTTCTTACGAAGCCACTCCTTCATTGCCCGGGTGGTGTGTTTGGGATCATTGTCATGCTGAAAGACCCAGCCACGTTTCATCTTCAATGCCCTTGCTGATGGAAGGAGGTTTTCACTCAAAATCTCATGATACATGGCCCCATTCATTCTTTCCTTTACACAGATCAGTCGTCCTGGTCCCTTTGCAGAAAAACAGCCCCAAAGCATGATGTTTCCACCCCCATACTTCACAGTAGGTATGGTGTTCTTTGGATGCAACTCAGCATTCTTTGTCCTCCAAACACGACGAGTTGAGTTTTTACCAAAAAGTTATATTTTGGTTTCATCTGACCATATGACATTCTCCCAATCTTCTTCTGGATCATCCAAATGCTCTCTAGCAAACTTCAGACGGGCCTGGACATGTACTGGCTTAAGCAGGGGGACACGTCTGGCACTGCAGGATTTGAGTCCCTGGTGGCGTAGTGTGTTACTGATGGTAGGCTTTGTTACTTCGGTCCCAGCTCTCTGCAGGTCATTCACTAGGTCCCCCCGTGTGGTTCTGTGATTTTTGCTCACCGTTCTTGTGATCATTTTGACCCCACGGGGTGAGATCTTGCGTGGAGCCCCAGATCGAGGGAGATTATCAGTGGTCTTGTATGTCTTCCATTTCCTAATAATTGCTCCCACAGTTGATTTCTTCAAACCAAGCTGCTTACCTATTGCAGATTCAGTCTTCCCAGCCTGGTGCAGGTCTACAATTTTGTTTCTGGTGTCCTTTGACAGCTCTTTGGTCTTGGCCATAGTGGAGTTTGGAGTGTGACTGTTTGAGGTTGTGGACAGGTGTCTTTTATATTGATAACAAGTTCAAACAGGTGCCATTAATACAGGTAACGAGTGGAGGACAGAGGAGCCTCTTAAAGAAGAAGTTACAGGTCTGTGAGAGCCAGAAATCTTGCATGTTTGTAGGTGACCAAATACTTATTTTCCACGATAATTTGCAAATAAACTCTTTAAAAATCCTTCAATGTGATTTTCTGGATTTTTTTTTCTCGTTTTGTCTGTCATAGTTGAAGTGTACATATGATGAAAATTACAGGCCTCTCTCATCTTTTTAAGTGGGAGAACTTGCACAATTGGTGGCTGACTAAATACTTTTTTGCCCCACTGTATACCTGTGGGAGCACGTGCTACGAGTGGGTGCTGCTATAGTGACTAGTGAGCTGAGATAAGGCGGCACTTTACTTAGCAAAGACTTATAGATGACCTGGAGCCAATGGGTTTGGCGACGAATATGAAGCGAGGGCCAGCCAACGAGAGCATACAGGTCGCAGTGGTGGGTAGTATATGGGGCTTTGGTGACAAAACGGATGGCACTGTGATAGACTGCATCCAATTTGCTGAGTAGAGTGTTGGAGGCTATTTTATAAATGACATCGCCAATGTCAAGGATCGGTAGGATAGTCAGTTTTACGAGGGTATGTTTGGCAGCATGAGTGAAGGATGCTTTGTTGCGAAATAGGAAGCCGATTCTAGATTTGATTTTGGATTGGAGATTCTTAATGTGAGTCTGGAAGTAGAGTTTACAGTCTAACCAGACACCTAGGCATTTGTAATTGTCCACAAATGATGTCAGAACCGTCCAGAGTAGTGATGCTGGACGGGCAGGCAGGTGTGGGCAGCGATCGGTTGCATTTAGTTTTACTTGTTTTTAAGAGCAGATGGAGGCCACTGAAGGAGAGTTGTATGACATTGAAGCTTGTCTGGAGGTTAGTTAACACAGTGTCCAAAGAAGGGCCATAAGTATACAGAATGGTGTCGTCTGCGTAGAGGTGGATCAGAGAATCACCAGCAGCAAGAGCAACATCATTGATGTATACAGAGAAAAGAGTCGGCCTGAGAATTTAACCCTGTGGTACCCCCATACAGACTGCCAGAGGTCCTGACAACAGGCCCTCCGATTTGACACACTGAACTCTGTCTGAGAAGTAGTTGGTGAACCAGGCGAGGCAGTCGTTTGAGAAACGAAGGCTGTTGAGTCTGCCGATAAGAATGTGGTGATTGACAGAGTCGAAAGCCTTGGCCAGGTCGATGAATACGGCTGCACAGATTTGTCTTTTATCGATTGCGGTTATGTTATCGTTTAGGACCTTGAGCGTGGCTGAGGTGCACCCATGACCAGCTCGGAAACTAGATTGCATGGCGGAGAAGGTACGATGGGATTCGAAATGGTCTGTGATCTGTTCGTTAACTTGGCTTTCGAAGACCTTAGAAAGGCAGGGTAGAATAGATATAGGTCTGTAACAGTTTGGGTCTAGAGTGTCTCCCCCTTTGAAGAGGGGGATGACCGTGGCAGCTTTCCAATCTTTGGGGATCTCAGACGATACGAAAGAGAGGTTGAACAGGCTAGTAATAGAGGTTGCAACAATTTTGGCTGATCATTTTAGAAAGAGAGGGTCCAGGTTGTCTAGCCCAGCCCAACATTAGAGTGTCTAGTTTGAGAAACAGACAAGTCCTCAACTGGCAGCTTCATTAAATACTACCCGCAAAACACCCGTCTTAACGTCAACAGTGAAGAGGCGACTCCGGGATGCTGGCCTTCTAGGCAGTGTTCCTCTGTCCAGTGTCTGTGTTCTTTTGCACATCTTAATATTTTATTTTTATTGGCCAGTCTGAGATTTGGCTTTTTCTTTGCAACTCTGCCTAGAATGCCAGCATCCCGGAGTCGCCTCTTCACTGTTGACGTTGAGACTGGTGTTTTGCAACTACTGCAATCAAAGAGCACTCAGCACTGCACACTAACCATGCTGTCTACGCTGTCTAATAATGACAGCTGTAGTAGCAGTATTTTCAGAAGTAGTGGAAGTATTAGCACTAAGTAGTGGTTAAGGTAGCAGTAGAGGTAGTAGGCTAGTAGGTGTAGAAGTAAAGTAGTAGCAGCAGTAGTAGCAGTAGTAGTAGTAGTAGTAGTAGTAGTAGTGGTAGTAGCAGTAGTAGCAGCAGTAGTAGTAGTAGTAGTAGTAGTAGTAGTAGTAGTAGTAGTAGTAGTAGTAGTAGTAGTAGTAGCGGTAGAAGCGGTAGTAGTAGGAGTGGTAGTAGTAGTAGAAGTAATAGTATTGGTATTAGTAGTAGTAGTGGTAGTAGTAGTTGTAGTATAAACAGTAGTAGTAGTAGTAATAGTAGTAGTAGTAGTAGTAGCAGTAGTAGCAGCAGTAGTAGCAGTTGTAGTAGTAGTAGTAGGGGTGGTAGGAGTAGTTGTATTATAAGTAGTAGTGGTAGTAGTAGTAGTAGTAGCAGTAGTAGTAGTGGTAGTAACAGTAGTAGCAGCAGTAGTTGCAGTAGTTGGAGTGGGAGCTGTATTAGTAGTAGTAGTGGTAGTGGTAGTAGTAGTTGTAGTATAAGCAGTAGTAGTAGTAGTAGTAGTAGTAGTAGTAGTAGTGGTAGTAGTAGTTGTAGTATAAGTAGTAGTAGTAGTAATAGTAGTAGCAGTAATAGTTGTAGTACTAGTTGGAATTGTTGGAGTAACAGTAGTAGTGTAGTATTAGTAGGAGTAGCAGTGGTAGTAATAGTAGTAGCAGCAGTAGTAGTGGTAGTAGTAGTAGTAGTAGATGTAGTACTAGTTGGGGTTGTTGGAGTAATAGTAGTAGTGTAGTATTAGTAGTAGAGTATTAGTAGTACCCGTAACTGTTGCTATCCCTTCACTACAGCTGCTATGCGACTAGAATGAAAAGCTGTTTCTCTATTGGGTGTCAGAAGCAGGTGCTGTAGTGAGGGGTATTTATGCCTACTGAAAGGGACTGCAACGTTGTATTATCTGGAGCTGTTGTGACTTTCTGCAGAGCCCTGGGGAAGGAGCGAGGCACTCAGTCACTGAGGAGCAGAGTAGAGATTGGGATATTAATGATGTTGCAACGCTTGATGTGGGTAACAGAACTACGAATCTCAAAGCTTTTATAGATGCTATCATCAAAAGATAACATTGGCTGTCAAAACAATATTATCGTGACATGTAGCACTATTAATTTTATTGAATATTAGCATTTACTGTCATCAGTTATAATAGGTACTAGCAAAAGCCGATAATCTGGAGTATGTAGAGTTATGGAGTTGAACAGGTGTGTGATTACCAATGAATGCTTGAGGATGAAGACTGATGTAACACTTATGCAGTTTCATAGAATGTGTATACTTCCCTACCTATGGACTTGTAACGTAACAATATTTAACTCTTCCAGGTTATGAATAAATGCAGGATAACCAGCCTTTCCAAAAATAATCCTCTCTTTAGACAGTGTTTCATGTAAATCCTCAGGAGACGTCAAGGTTCCTGAAAGGAAAACTGCCAACTGAGTGATGTGGTGTGTTGCTCATCACCAGCATCAAACAGCCTCACAAACCATCTCTCATGTACTGAGGTACACTCACAAGAGGAAAATATGTAGAGGCAGTAAACTAGCAGAAGTATATGCTTACATGGTGTATGTTTACTGTTAAAGGTACAATGTATTATTTCAGTTTACTGTATATTTAGTTACCCACTTAAACAACACTTGTTTGTTATGACCCCTGTTGCTTGTTTCAAGGGGTCAGTCATTGCTTTATGTCGTGGGTTTTAAACAATGCCCCCCCATCTCCTGCGGTGCTGCTTTGCATTAGTCACCATACTGTTTTCAACAGGATATCCTGACCAACAACGGCAGGGGCCATCACAACGGGATAAGTCTCAGGATAGTGAAGTTCATCCACTTCCATTTCTAAAAAAAACAGCCATCAAACTAGAAATTCCTGTTTACCATGCAGGCTGCCTAAAACTACATCAAAAGCCTTTATTTTCCTGAATCTCACAGAGAACATGACAATTAGTGACAACTTGTAGACAAATAGTGACAACACTATCATCACTATCAGTGATGGTTTTTCTCTTCTTTCTTTGTTCTATTCACTGCTAAATCTGTACAGTGTAAAAAACAAGTTTTGAGAATTTAGTTTACTTTTTCAAATAGTTTTAACGAATTCACTACGTAGTCAATCGGTAACATCAGGCCAGAGCTGGCACTGCCACCTGTACCATGACATTATACTGTATGCTGCTGTTTGCTTTGGCTGCTACTACACAGGTGACATGTTTCTCATGAAAATGATGGAGTGAGCCTGCTAGCTGCCTTAGAGCAGTCACTGACAACGTACAATGCAAAATAAAGGATGCAAATAATCCACAACTCTTTATGACTATCCACATGTAGCCTAAGTAGGCATACACAGCATGGACATACACCGCATGAACAAAAACAGATCGGTAAAACGGATAGGCAGTATACTTGCAGAGTAAAATTATGTTGCTAATTAATCAACTGGACTTCGTTTCTGATGCTTATATATGAATTGAAATCGCTTACTGTATTTACTTACAACAGGCCTAATCCTAAAGATATCCTTTATGTAGATAAATAAAGCTACATAATCGTTGCCTTAATATTAATGTACCCAATCCAATTTCTGTAAGGAAGCCTTCTTTCTGCACTGTATCCTTCCTCACTGACCAAACCCCGGTCCATATCGGTCCCTAACCGATCTCTTCTATCCACTGCTGTTTAGTGCAGACTAGACTGGATAGCAAGGTGTGTCAGGCAGAATGCAAATGTATTATGTGTCTTATCTCATCATCAAAAACATATTTTAGTTTATTCCATTCACATAAAGAAAAGTATTTACCAATTGTATACAGTAGGCTAATGACCCATTAAAACGTTGTATGCTAACAGGAACACGTATTTCACAACGGGGTAGGAACAATGACTAGGTTACTACTTACTGTACATTGGTGGTTATTTTCAGTCAAATGACAAACCTGAGTCCCCGATGACATTAAAAGCTAAATAAAAGTATATGAATTGGCATGATTCTTTTGTTGAAAGAAAAAACACTGATGCCAATATTGATAATACAATTACAATAGGATAGCCAAGCCTACAATGATATGATAAAGCCGGTTAATTAATTGATCACTCGAGTGGGATCCCATTCCGATGCGTGAATGACCTGGTATACTTTGTTCCCTGCACAGTTCAGAGAATACTCTCCCCATTATCGTTTTTTGTCACGTTGTAATGGGACAGTCTTACCTTCGTTTTGGGCGTTTCCTTCTATTTCAGCTAGTTGGTTTCTTGAATCTAACATAGGTCTCCTCCAGCATATTGGAAACGAATTCAATGCATTCCTGTTACGTTTTCAGCAAAAGGAGGAGAGAGTCAGTGAACTGTATCGCTGTCAACTATTAGTAGCCTTCTCTCGTAGGGCTACTCGCGCACGCTTGCTTTCTTCCACGCTCACCACGCCTTCACCCCGCAGTTATTTACGTGAAAGGAGATTTTAGCGCTCGCTGTCCTCAGCTACGGCGGCTGTACTGAACTGTACACAATGGGCCACAATATGCTCATTGCTGGTAATAAAGGTTAATGTTTTAGAATTAGATATGATGCAGACCCATGCGGAATACCATTTTTTTCTACCCAGGTATTATCGCAAACCTATCTACATGCCTATCAGGGTTTTAAAATAATTATTATTATTGTAGCCAATTGTAGCCATTGTATAAATGAATGCATGTCCAAAATACTGTGTGTTGGCTGTGACATAAACCCCACCCATCCATTGCCTTCAAAAAAATCTATTCATCAACAATTAATAGGAGTGAACTAAAGTGACATAAACGGCTCTATATTTCAGAAAATCTCAAATGTAAATCTCATGAAAGCAACCTGAGGCAATTTGTGGTTTATAACATGCTGCCAAGAAGAACCAGATCAAATAATCTCATTGTCGGGAGTGATCAGCCAATGATCATTGTCATCTTTTTGGGTTGCCTATGGTTTGTATCCAAAGACTAAAGATAATATCCAGGAGCCAAGACCAATATTTCTACCAGGACATTGGTCCCAAGATCCAGACACAGTGAGTTGAGACCATGACAATTTAAAAACCAAATGAATATGGTCTTGAGTGGTCTCAAGACCAAGACCATTAGGGACCCAGGGACCCTCCATTATATGTTAGCAACAAAAAAAAAAAACTCACACATTGTCATCACATGAATGATAATGAGAGGTAAAGGGTTTCAACATTTTAAAATGAATACGTTTGCTAGACAGTTTCAATACATATACACTACCGTTCAAAAGTTTGGGGTCACTTAGAAATGTTCTGGTTTTTGAAAGACATCAAATTGATCAGAAATACAGTATAGACATTGTTAATGTTGTAAATGACTATTAATATCTACATAGGTGTACAGAGGCCCATTATTAGCAACCATCACTCCTGTGTTCCACTGGCACGTTGTGTTAGCTAACCCAAGTTTATCATTATAAAAGGCTAACTGATCCTTAGAAAACCCTTTTGCAATTATGTTAGCACAGCTGAAAACTGTTGTTCAGATTAAAGAAGCAATAAAACTGGCCTTCTTTAGACTAGTTGAGTATCTGGAGCATCAGCATTTGTGGGTTCGATTACAGGTTAAAAATGGCCAGAAACATAGCACTTTCTTCGTAAACTCGTCAGTCTATTCTTGTTCTGAGAAATGAAGGCTATTCCATGCGAAAAATTGCCAAGAAACTGAAGATCTCGTACAACGCCGTGTACTACTCCCTTCACAGAACAGCGCAAACTGGCTCTAACCAGAATAGAAAGAGGAGTGTGAGGCCCCGGTGCACAACTGAGCAAGAGGACAAGTACATTAGAGTGTCTAGTTTGAGAAACAGTCCTCAACTGGCAGCTTCATTAAATAGCACCCGCATAACACCAGTCTCAAGGTGTTTTGCAGAAAAAAAAACTGTATTTAGTTGCAGTGACTGTAATTTCCTCTATATTTAATTAAGGGATAGTAAGAGATTTTGTCAATGAAACCTTTTCTCTACTTCCCCAGATCCGGTTGAACAGGAACAGCTAGAACTGGTTATCATTGGCTTGTGAAACTAGCTCTAACTTCTTTCATACTGGACACAGAGACATAAAAAGGGTGGTATTTTATTGCAGCTAGCGATATTCATAAAATATATATTTTTTTCACATGACTAAATCCCGCATTTTTTTTTAAATAGAGCACAATACAGTAGAGCACAGTACAGTAAAGTACAATACATTACAGTACAGTACTGTAGAGCACATTATAGACATCTATGTTTGGACCAAATAGATGTCAATGTTTGGGCTCTTGGAGGGTTGGAACCCCCAGCTGTCTATGCATCTCTATACTCTACACTTTTTCCTGAAGTGTGCACTTGTCCTCTAAACACATGGTGGTCCTCTGCAGCACGCATGCTACCAGTGGTGCCTCAAACGCCATAATGACACAGATACAAAGATGAGACCTCTATATAACTCTATGTAGTCAATTATTTTGGTTGTGACTATTGGTAAATTTTAACATATTTTGGACTTTAAAGAATCCCCATAGCTATCTTTCATTTTGACAGATGTACATCCCAGCAAACATATATTTTAGTCCCACAACCATACTTTACATATTTATGGATATATTAGATTGTTCGGTGGTGACACTTCTCAAAAATACATGATGACTTACCAACTTGCTCAGTCATTTTCTCCAAAATGTTTGCAGACATGCTACTCACCATCTGGCCATGCTGGAGAGTGCATGTACAAAAGCTAAGGAACATATGCACATCCATGTACTTTCCATACTTTCCAGTTACCATGCTGGTGATATTTATAGGGGTGTGGCTTAAGGTACATTCATTCTACAGTCTTTTAATGTGTGTGTGTTCAAGAGACCCTCCACAACCAGCACCACTCATCGTAGTAGGACAGAAAGTACCAGTGGTAACAAGTACCAAGTACTGTATCTTGGTTTTCATCGAGACTCTAAACTCAGTGGTGACACACCTGTGAAACAGTCAGTGAGAAAGGCCACAAAGCGCCTGCACTTTTTGACTGTTCTTGACAGAAATGGCCTACCCACTGAAGATCTGGTAACAGTACTACACTGGTCAGACCTTGTCTGGAATACGGTGGATTGGTGGTGGTGCTACATCCAGAAAGAGGTGACAGCGCCAGGCTCCTGAGAAACTCTTTACTGTAACTGCCCGTACGAACCGCCACTGTAACCACTGCTGTCAGACTGTAGCTCTTAAATGTTTTTCCCAACAGTTTTATTTTTAACAATTACATTTTAACATTTCAGTTTCCATCATGAAAAAATGTAATGTAAAGTTTTAGGTGTCCAAACTTTTTTCAGCAAACATCAATGACATCACACCTGCTCAGACCCACGTGTTCCCACCACAACCACACACATCCCATTTGTCTCACAACAATTGCCCTCATCCTTCATCCCCTGGACATTTCCAGTGATTGTAACACTCTATATCATATGGCCTCAAATTGCGCTATTCTGTTTCTCTCCATAGCCCATAGTTTTCCAATATTTAAATAATAATGTGTTTCATTCATCCACTGTCTTAACAATGGAGGATTATTTGATTTACAGTTTTTAAGTGAAGGATTTTTCTAAATGATTGACGAGAAAAGTATGTTCCAACCCATTGGGAATCTCATCCCATTCTCATATGCCATGTCGTGAAATATGCAGATTAAATTTAACTTAAATTGTAAAACTTCTGACAGCCAACATTCTAACTCCGCCCATAATTTTGGGACTTAATAGCCATTCCAGAAGGCATTAATTATTGAGTTGTTGTTAGTTTTACACATAAGACATGACTCTGCTGTTGTGCTGTAGAATGTGTAAAGTTTGTCTCTTGTGTAATACATTTTATACATTAGTTTATACTGGATTAAATGTACATTTTCGTTAACTGTAATTTTGGTAGTTATGTTCCAACATTCCCTCCATCTATCAGTTCCTTTCACACCCTGATCTGTTTCACCTGTCTTTGTGATTGTCTCTACCCCCCTCCTGGTGTCACCCATCTTCCCCATTACCCCTGTGTATTTATTTATACCTTTGTTCTCTGTTGTCTGTTGCCAGTTCATCTTGTTTGTCAAGTCAACCAGCGGTTTTCTTTTTCTCGCCCTCCTGGTTTTGACCCTTGCCTGTCCTGACTCTGAGCCCACCTGCCTGACCAGTCTGCCTGCCCCTGAGCCTGCCTGCTGACCTGTACCTTTGCCTCACCTCTGGTTTACTGAACCCTGCCTGCCTTGACCTGTCTATTGCCTGCTCGACGCCCTTATTGCTTTGACCATCCACATCGACGGGCGATTGTGGGAACGACGGATGGAGAGGAAATTCGATTTCGCTCGCACGTCCAGGGATTCCACCTCGCCTCCGAGTCAACCCGGAAGTCCCAGACGTTGCCGAGTGCACCTGATGTTTCCCAACCTTCCTCGAGAGTCACAAAAGACGGCCGAAGCACTGTTCCCGAGCCTATGCAACTAGGCCGAGCTGGGCTATCGCCAGCGGAATGGCAACACAGGAGCTGTCTGTATTGCGAGACTTTTGGTCATTTTGTGTCCTCTTTCCCGGTAAAAGACCAGGCTCACCGGTAGGAGCGAGTACTCTGGTGGGGCATATGGAGAACTTTTCTGCTTCCCTTACTCGCACCCCTTTTCATGTAATTCTGCTGTGGGGAAACCAGTCCAAATCTCTCCGGGTCCTCATTGACTCTGGGGCCGATGAGAGCTTTTTGGACACCACACTGGCTTCCGAGCTGAACATCCCCACTCAGCCCATCTCCATTCCCATGGAGGTTAGAGCGCTGGACGGGCGCAAATCCGACCATCACCCCTGGCGAAACACAATCGCGCCTCGTCAGTGAAGAGCACTTTTGGCCAGTCCTGTTTGGTCCAGCGACGGTGGGTTTGTGACTATAGGCGAATTTGTTGCCGGTGATGTCTGGTGAGGACCTGCCTTACAACAGGCCTACAAGCCCTCAATCCAGCCTCTCTCAGCCTATTGCGGACAGTCTGAGCACTGATGGAGGGATTGTGCGTTGCTGGTGTAACTCATGCAGTTGTGTTGTCATCCTGTACCTGTCCCGCAGGTGTGATGTTCTGATGTACCGATCTTGTGCAGATGTTGTTACACGTGGTCTGCCACTGCAAGGACAATCAGCTGTCCGTCCTGTCTCCCTATAGCGCTGTCTTTGGCGTCTCACAGTACGGGCATTGCAATTTATTGCCCTGGCCACATTTGGAGTCCTCATGCCACCTTGCAGCATGCCTAAGGCATGCTCACGCAGATGAGCAGGGACCCTGGGCTTCTTTCTTTTGGTGTTTTTCAGGGTCAGTAGAAAGGCCTCTTTAGTGTCCTAAGTTTTTATAACCGTGACCTTAATTGCTTACCATCTGTAAGCTGTTAGTGTCTTAACGACCGTTCCACAGTTTGCATGTTTATTAATTGTTTATGGTTCATTGAACAAGCAAACATTTAACAGAGGACAAAGTACTTATTTGTACTTTAATGCACTGTGCCATTAAAGTATAGTGACTTCTGGGGCTCTACTTGGGGAGAGTTTAAAGACCGAAGTGAGATGAGTGAAGGCACCACACATACAGCACTTCAAGGAAGTGTCTGATGCCCTATCAGCCACCCCATCCCAATCCCTCGGAAAGAGTCTCTCTCCACTCTCACCAATAACCACCATGGGATCTTACCTATAATGGCGGCAAACAAGGAATAATAATGACTCGACATCCTCTCCTAATCTTGCAAGAACTGTTATTCATTTTACAGCAGGTTTGCAAGTCACAAAAAGAAATACAAGTACATTGTAACATAGATAAATCCTTCCTTCCCTCTCTCCCAAGCCAAACTTATCACTCTCCACCTTTCCCTTCCAGTTTCCTCCCCCCTGTACCCCACCCAGCCCATGTACTATATAAATTTAACAATATGTTTATAGCCATTCCATTGAATTAGAAAATATCATAATATAAATAAATGTCCTAAGATGGAGATTTAAACGGTTTTTTGAATCGTATTTTTGGGGTGGGACTGCAATTTGCACCACTTCCGTAGAAGCACCCATAAAGCATTTTGGATTGAAACTCTTCAGTTGTCTTATTTTAAAAGGTTTTGCTGAAAAATTTCAGCAAGTAAATTTTCTGTAGCTGTCACACTCTGACCATTATTTGAGTTGTTTGTTTCTATGTTTTGTTTGGTCAGGGTGTGATATAAGTGGGCATTCTATGTTGCATGTCTAGTTAGTCTGTTTCTATGTGTTTTGGCCTGATATGGTTCTTAATCAGTGGCAGGTGTTTGTCGTTGTCTCTGATTGGGAGCCATATTTAGGTAGCCTGTTTTGTATTGTGGTTTGTAGGTTATTGTCTATGTTATAGGTTAGCACAGTGTTTCTATAGCAGTCACGTTAGTTTGTTTGTTTAGTGTACTTCGTGTTTTTTTTTTCATTCACACCACGCTGCGCTTTGGTCTACTTCATACGACGATCGTGACAGTAGCCTATTAATTTGTCAAGCCTCCCAGCCTACTGTAAACAATGTACCACCCCCCATTCCCTCATTCCCCCCATTCCAACCCCCCAACCCCCAGCTCTAGGGTTTCATCAGACATGAATGAATAAGGATCTCATTATGATTCCCCCAAACCATCTGTCCTCTGGATATCTCCTCCTCACAGCCAAGAACCAACCATCTGAGTGGTTTAGATATTGATGATGCATAAACTATACAACTGGATTGCTGTCATAATATTGTGTAAGTTAAATTGCTAACACGCAGTTTAGTTCAGATTCTTTTTGGCATATCTGCTATGAACACCCTGTTAACATTGTGCACTGGTTTATCCAGATAATTCCCTTCTTCAGTAACAATCTAGGCAAGACTACAGGAAAAATCAACACTATACTGTATTTACTTAAACCATTCCATCAATAGAGGTTGAATCAATAAAGGATGGGTACACTGAAATCATTGGAGCATGATGTTTTTATAGTAGCCTGCCACAGTCATTGAGAGCAGCTACTGCAAGTTTAAGAATGTTGTTGCCTTGACTGTTGTTCTCGGTGGATTCTTGCATTCCTAGAATTCATTTGCTTGTATGTTGATTTTTCACATGGTGAAATGTAGGTCTGTGAGCCAGTTGACCAGGATGACACAAGCGCAAATTTCGAACTTGCAAGTCTTGCATGCTCTGTCAAGGCAGGTTAATCAAATAGCTACCTGGAGTATCTGCATTGGCCCTTTTTCCACAAACTTGTTTTGTCTCAACACATAAGCTGCTGCTGCTACTGTTTATTATCGGTCACTGTATTCCTAGTTATATGTACATACAGTATCTACCTTACTTCATACCCCTGCAAATCAACTCAGTACTGTATATAACCAAGTTATCGTTACTCATTGTGTATTTATTATAACTTTTATTATTATGTGTTTTACTTTTCTATTATTTATATATTTTCTTTCTGTATACATTGTTGGGAAGGGCCCCTCAGTAAGCATTTCACTGTTTGTCTACACCTGTTGTTTATAAAGCATGTGACAAATAAAATTATATTTTATTTTATTTGTCACCTGCAGACTCAATGGTGATGATGATTGTCCTAGCTTTACACTGCCGCCCAGTGGAGAATAAGGGACTTTTAAATGGGGACAGTGCAGATTGCAAGGCACAGGAGAGTCGCCTGTGGTGATCTGGCTTTTGCTTTTAACCTTTCCACGGTACAGCCTGTAATGTATCGCAATACCTAACTGGTTGTAAATTAAACTTTATGTTCAGACTCCAGTACCATTGCTAGAGAGCAGTAGGGTACAAGCTCAGATAATATTAACCTACATTAATAAACATAATACATAACCTACCCACATTTTAAGATCACATTCTCTCAATGTTATTCTCCCATCATCAAAAAAAAAACGTAAAACACGAGATTTCCTCAAACATTTTCAAACATAATCAATATTTGGGTCAATGCTATTAACACGGCTATGTAGTCTACGAAATTTAGAAATAGTCAACTCATCTGATGGTTTGCAATGTGACTTGGACATGGTAGTTGGATCGTAGTTACAATGTAATTACACTATAGGTATACAAATTAGGCTTATAGTTGTAGTTACACTGTAGCCTACCTTTCATAGAAAGAAAAGTAGGGTATGTGTGAAAATGATGGAGATGTTAATAAGGCTATTATTTTTAAGAACGAATACTGATATTTGTACATTGAAACAATGTATCCTGCTATGGTATTTTACCAGAGCAGTTTTGAAGGTAAAATGTGGTAAAATCCCATCGGATGTTGCGACCTATGAAAAAGCTGCTGACATTGACAGATCAATACACCAAACGTGTGGCTTATGGTGCTTGTAGTTTTCCATACCACAAACTCCCATTTCTAAGAGCGTCATTCCCTGCTCTACAGAACTTCATATGTTTTTGCGTTGTTTGCGCGCTGGGTCTTGGAGCAAGACGGGTTTGCGTTTTCAGTGGCTGTTACAGCGAGTGTTTTAGAGAGGTGGCCATAACATCGTTGGTTTCTTTATAATTTGAAATTGCCAAGAAGTTGACAGCCGCAAGTATGCAAGCGGAATCGGGTATAGTTCCCGACTTCGAGGTTGGAGAAGAGTTTCAAGAGGAACCAAAAACGTATTACGAATTGAAGAGTCAGCCCTTGAAAAAAAACAGGTCGGTGTTTTGACTGTGCACTGCTATTTTATGCAGTAAAGAGCAATTTGATATTCGAGGGATGTTTGCAAAAGTTTTAATTATTGTGGAAATGTTTTTTTGTGTGGGTATAATTATATTATTTCCAATGAAGGCGATTCCACAGAGATGTTATCCTATAGCAAAATGTCCTATCCTATTGAGGACTTTCTAGGAGGGATTTGTTTGCTTCCCATTCCTTATGTCTCTTCTATATTGCACATTTAGTTATGCAACACTTGGGTGTTGTCTTGTTAACATGCAACCTCAAATATTAGCTTGTGAAGAATACAGTTTGTTTGTGGATTTTGAACAGCCATACCAGGCAGTAAACTATGATGTCTTCTTCACTGTGATTACCATAACGAACTTAACTCCACTCCATGGTGAACTTCCTTCAGTTTATTCCGCTGCCATAGTTATTTTCCACATGTATAGTCTAAATGCATTTTCTTTTGAAATAAATATATTTCATGCATTGTAAATGTCATTACAATGTCAAGAAAAATGTCATGTGTTCAATGTGGTCAAATGTGTGTCACATTTCACTGGTGCATCAGCTTGTGCATCTGCTGTAGGGATATTCCTAGTGCTCAGTGAATTCTTAATATTATTTATATCAATAGAGACCTAGTAAGAAAATGCGTTATACATTCTAAAATTAAGTAAATAAATATTGTAGGAACCATGTTACTTTCCAAAATAGCTTATTTAACTACATAAAGGAAAATGTATAGATATTTTCCTAAACAGTTGACAAATGACTTAATAGAGAGCTATTTGCATCCATATTGTGTCCTCTGTCCCTAGCGCTGAATAAAGAGCAGGGAGCTGAGTCAGGTCTGTTCTCTGGACATGACCTTTTACCCCTCTGCCGCCTGGGGTCCAGGCCTCCCCTGAATTATTGTCACTTTGGTTATGTCTCTCTGTGTAAGATTAGAATGTACAAATAACTGGGGCTTTTCTATTCTAAAGACTAATGGATCAGTGGAGGCTGCTGAGGGGAGGACGGCTCATAATAATGTCTGGAATGGAGTCAATGGTGTGGTATCAAAAACATCAAAGACGGGGTTTCCATGTGTTTGATACCATTCCATTGATCATTCCAGTCATTATTATGAGCCGTCCTCCCCTCAGCAGCCTCCACTGTTATACATTTAAGTCCTTATACCATAATATTGCCTTCTGTGTAATTGCGTAGTTCATGGGGATGCCGGCTGTGAAGCTTGATTGACTGGGACAAGCGTTACATTGAGCAATGGTCTAAAATGCCTGTCAATACTGTGTGCTTGGCTGCATGCCCATTGCCAGGAAGTAGTTCAAAGCAATATTGTCTCTTTTTGTCTGTTAATTATGTATGACTTCATTATTGTGCTTAGTGGTGGAGACATGTGACCTTTCTAAACATGACAGTACTCTTCTGTGTCTAGATTTCCGATAGAATACTTGTGGTGGACCCAATCAGTCTTTCCTTTCTGGATCTTTTTTTCCCTCTCTTTTTTTTACGGGCTAGATCAGCTATGAAATTATCAGATAGAATTGAAGTCTATCAAATAACATTACATGCATCATTTCTAATCCCCTTTTTTAGTATATATATTTTATATACACTACCGTTCAAAAGTTTGGGGGCACTTAGAAATGTCCTTGTTTTTTGAAGAAAAGCACATATTTTGTCCATTAAAATGACATCAAATTGATCAGAAATACAGTGTAGTCATTGTTAATGTTGTAAATGACTATAGTAGCTGGAAATGGCAGATTTTTTATGGAATATCTACATAGGCGTACAGAGGCCCATCATCAGCAACCATCACACCTGTGTTCCAATGGCACGTTGTGTTAGCTAATCCAAGTTTATCATTTTAAACGGATAATTGATTAGAAAACCCTTTTGCAATTATGTTAGTGTGGCCGATGTGAAATGGCTAGCTAGTTAGCGGTGGTGCGCTAATAGTGTTTCAGTCGGTGACGTCACTCTCTCTGAGACCTAGAAATAGTTGTTCCCCTTGCTCTGCAAGAGCTGCGGCTTTTGTGGCGCGATGGGTAACGATGCTTCATGATTGACTGTGGTTGATGTGTGCAGAGGGTCCCTGGTTCGAGCCCAGGTTGGGGCGAGGAGAGGGACGGAAGCTGTACTGTTACATTGGTGCCGTGACCCGGATCACTGGTTGCTGTGGAAAAAAGGAGGAGGTCAAAAGGGTAAACTGAAGATCTCTTACAACGCTGTGTACTACTCCCTTTACAGAACAGCACAAAATGGCTCTAACCAGAATAGAAATAGTACTTTATTAAATAGTACCCACAAAACATCCGTCTCAACGTCAACAGTGAAGAGGCGACTCCGGGATGCTGGCCTTCTAGGCAGAGTTGCAAAGAGAAAGCCATATCTCAGACTGGCCACTGTTTTCCACACAGCAATGACACATTGCTGTGGAGTTTCTTGCTTTTATTTTCCACAAAATTTCATTGAAATGTCAGAGAGAACGAGAAAGCAATCACCATCTTGTGCAGCCCTTTAACGTAATTCATAATTTAAAACGATTTTCTTCATTAGTACATTTCATTACATTGATACTAAATCAACACTATATGGGCTTGCTGTAGCAGATGCTTGAAGTTGTGATTTAATTACATTTTTTATTGTGACTTCTATGTGTCTCCAAAATTATCTGACATGCATGAATTAATACACTTTTCTGCTTTTCCTCTTGAACCTGAGAATGCCCCGCTAAAAGCAGGCAATCTAATGGCTTTGCAACCACGACAGAAAGCCAAACATTGAGTGCAGTCGTTTTAACCATGCTTATCCTTATATACCCTTGTGGTTATGACACTGTGGTTCATTTGTTTGATAAAAATAAAATAAAATTGTATTTTTTACATGCGCTGAATACAACAGGTGGAGTAGACCTTACAGTGAAATGCTTACTTAGAAGCCCTTAATCAACAATGCAGTTTTAAGAAAAATACCTAAAAAATAATAAAAATAAAAGTAACAAATAATTAAAGAGCAGCAGTAAAATAACAATAGCGAAGCTTTATACAGGGGTGCATAGATAATAACAGAGAGTAGCAGCAGCGTAAAAGAGGGGGGGTCAATACAAATAGTCTGGCTAGCCATTTGATTAGATGTTCAGGTGTCTTATTGCTTGGTGGTAGAAGCTGTTTAGAAGCCTCTTGGACCTAGACTTGATGCTCCGGTACCGCTTGCCGTGCGGTAGCAAAAAGAACAGTCTATGATTAGGGTGGCTGGAGTCTCGGACTATTTTTAGGACATTCCTCTGACACCGCCTGGCATAGAGGTCTTGGATGTCAGGAAGCTTGGCCCCAGTGATGTACTGGGCCATACGCACTACCCTTTGTAGTGCCTTGCGGTCGGAGGCCAAGCAGTTGCCATACCAGGCAGTGATGCAACCTGTCAGGATGCTCTCGATGGTGCAGCTGTAAAACCTTTTGAGGATCTGAGGACCCATGACAAATCTTTTCAGTCTCCTAAAGGGGAATAGGTTTTGTCGTGCCCTCTTCACGACTGTCTTGGTGTGCTTGGACCATGTTAGTTTGTTGTTGATGTGGACGCCAAGGAACTTGAAGCTCTCAACCTCAACCTCCACTACAGCTCTGTCGATGAGAATGGGGGCGTGCTCGGTCCTCCTTTTCCTGTAGTCCACAATCATCTCCTTTGTCTTGAACACTTGTTGGCCTTGCACTGCACCACATGGTCAGGTTTCTGACCTCCTCTCTATAGACTGTCTCGTCGTTGTCAGTGATCAGGCCTACCACTGTTTTGTCATCTGCAAACTTAATGATGGTGTTGGAGTCGTGCCTGGCCGTGCAGTCATGAGTGAACAGGGAGTACAGGAGGGGACTGTGCACGCACCTCCGTGTTGAGGATCAGCGTGGCGGATGTGTTGTTACCTACCCTTTCCACCTGGGGTGGCCCGTCAGGAAGTCCAGGATCCAGTAGCAGAAGGAGATGTTTAGTCCCAGGGTCCTTAGCTTAGTGATGAGCTTTGAGGGCAATAAGCTGTAGTCAATTAATAGCATTCCCACATTGTAACGGCCGTTGTTGGTGGAAGAAGGTGAGGACCAATGCGCAGCATGGTAAGTGTCCATATTTTTAATAAAGAAATTGAACACTGAGCAAAAACAACAAAGTGAACGAACAAAACCGAAACAGTTCTGTCTGGTGCAGAATACAAACACTCAACAGAAAATAATCACCCACAACTCAAGGGTGAAAACAGGCAGCCTAAGTATGGTTCTCAATCAGGGACAACGATTGACAGATGCCTCTGATTGAGAACCATACCAGGCTAAACACAGAAATACCAAATCATAGAAAAACGAACATAGACAACCCACCCGACTCATGCCCTGACCATACTAAAACAAAGACATTACAAAAGAACTAAGGTCAGAACGTGACACACATAAGTGTTCCTTTTGTCCAGGTGTGAAAGGGCAGTGTGGCGTGCAATAGAGATTGCATCATCTGTGGATCTGTTGGGGCGGTATTGGGTCTAGGTTTTCTGCGATAATGGTGTTGATGTGAGCCATGACCAGCCTTTCAAAGCACTTCATGGTTCCAGACGTGAGTGTTACGGGTCGGTAGTTATTTAGGCAGGTTACCTTAGTGTTCATGGGCACAGAGACTATGGTGGTCTGCTTGAAACATGTTGGTATTACAGACTCAGACAGGGTGAGATTGAAAATGTCAGTGAAGATACTTGCCAATTGGTCAGCGCATGCTCGGAGTACAAGTCCTGGTCATCCGTTTGGCCCTGCGGCCTTGTGAATGTTGAACTGTTTAAAGGTCTTACTCACATCGGCTGCGGAGAGCGTGATCACACAGTCGTCCAGAACAGCTGATGCTCTCATGCATGTTTCAGGATGGCTTACCTAGAAGTGAGCATAGAAGTAATTTAGCTCGTCTGTGGGCTGGGCAGCTCTCTGATGTGTTTCCCTTTGTAGTCTGTAATAGTTTGCAAACCCTGCCATATAAGACGAGCGTCAGAACCTATTCCAGTCTGTGCTAGCAAAACAGTCCTGTAGCTTAGCATCTGCTTCATCTGAGCTTAGTACGTGTCTCTGTGTGTGGAGTAAAGGCGGTCTAGAGTTTTATCCTTCTGGTTGCACATTTAACATGCTGGTAGAAATTAGGTAAAATGGATGTAAGTTTTCCTTCATTAAAGTCCCCGGCCACTAGGAGCGCTGCCTCTGAATAAGTGTTTTCCTGTTTGCTTATGGCCGTATCCAGCTCATTGTGTGAGGTCTTAGTGCCAGCATCGGTTTATGGTGGTAAATAGACAGCTACGAAGAATATAGTTGAAAACTCTGTAGGTAGATAGTGTGGTCTACAGCTTATCAGCTGTTCTCTACAAATATACATAGATCATCACCCCATGTCTTAGAAGCTGCTGTTCTATCCTGCCGATACAGTGTATAACCCGCCAGCTGTATGTTTTTCATGTCGTTGTTCAGCCACGACTCGGTGAAACATAAGATATTACAGTTTTTAATGTCCCGTTGGTAGGATATACATGCTTGTAGTTCGTCCACTTTATTATCAAGTGATTGTACGTTGGCCAATAGTACCGATGGCAAAGGCAGATTAGTCACTCGTCGCCGGATCCTCACAAGGCACCCCGATCTCCTTCCGCAAAACCTGTCTCTTTCTCCTGCGAATGACGAGGATGAGGGCCTGTTCGGGTGTCTGGAGTAAATCCCTCTCGTCCGACTCATTAAAGAAAAATTCTTCTTCCAGCTCAAGCGGAGTAATTGCTGTTCTGATGTCCAGAAGCTCTTTTCGGTCATAAGAGACGGTATCAGCAACATTATGTACAAAATAAGTTACAAACAATGCAAAAAAACAAACAAATGCTACACACCCGGACTACTACAGTAACGCAAGGCCAAAGATAAGACATAGATTGACTGGCCTGTTAGGTCTAAAATGCAGTTTTTCTTCACTTGAAATCATGATGTTGATAACATCATGAATTATCTTGTTTTTACTGACGGAGGTTACTTCGCTTCTGGCTGTCTCAGAAAGCTTTTGGCACAGACAGCCGAACGAACCCCTGCAGAGTCAGAGCCTGAGCTGTGTGTTCTTAATATAGACGTGAGACAGACGGTGAAACTTGTCTTCTATGCGGTGTAAATTAGCTCTGTAAATTTAGCAATGGATATGTCACCTCCAATGCAAAGCAAGCCTTGCGTTGTTTGTTGCTGGGATTTTTTTGCAAGTTAACTTATGGAGTCAGCTTCACATTCTAATTAGACTGTCAATATTCTGCACGTCTCTTGACAGGATTTGTTCACGTCTCAGCTCATATATTTTGCTTCTGGTAGGCCCAGAGTCTGGATTGGTCAAAATATGTAATGCACCATTTGTAGGGCTACAGCACTAAATGGTGAAATTTACAATAAAATAGTGATGACATAGTTAAAAGCAAAAATGTAGATACAGTTTAGAGAGATATTCCATGTCATGACATTATGATTAAAAAAAGATGTAACGTCACTGCCCAATGGTCACATACCTGTCATACTGTATCTTTCATCTGTCAAAGAGGTGAATGAGAGGTAAAGTGTCAATGTAGCATGAACCTTGTCAAAGCATGTGGCATGGGCTCCCGAGGGGCGCTGCATCTCAGTGCTAGAGGTGTCACTACAGACACCCTGGTTCGAATCCAGGCTGTATCACAACCGGCCGTGTTAGAGAGTCCCATAGGGCGACTCACAATTGGCCCAGCGTCGTCCGAGTTTGGCCGGTGTAGGCCGTCATTGTAAATAAGAATTTGTTCTTAATTGACTTGCCTAGATAAATAAAGGTTAAATAAAAAAAATAACAAAGAAAATGTCTGTAAGTCAATGTTTTCTTTTTCCACTATGTATCTTCCCATTTATGTAATATGATGACTCATTGAGTGGTTAAGGATACACTATTCATGCAGTCAAACACTACGTAGAGTATGTGACTATATGACGCTTTTAAGGAGCAGAGATGTCCCAGTTGTCCTCCAGTGACCATGCACTCCATGCCCACGAACTGGTTTTATCGACTCCCTACAAGCCCCGTTTGACCTAGAAGTTAAATAATATCAAAGAGCAGAGGTTGTCTTTATTGTGTTCAATGCTCTTCCCAAGCCACATCTTGGCCTAGGCATTGAAGTAGATATATGGTAAAAATGTATTCACAGAAAGTACATACTGCATTGCATTATGATATGTGTTTTTACATGAGCATCCACTCTCCAGTGCTGGTGTCAATGTGGCCTCTGTAAGGGACACTCAAAGTCTCAGGGAGCGCTCTGTCCTGTTCTGTTTCTGGGAGTCCATATCATATACCAAAGTGGGAGGTCCGGACCAGGGTGTTCCTCTCCCGATCCAGGATGGGGATCCGATGTGGTCTGAGTGACACATACAGGTGCTAGAGTTGAGTGAGACACTACACAACCCAATGGTTACGTAATCACTCTGACCGCATCCTTACTCCCACTTTGGCTCTAAACACATTCACTGGACAGTGGCCATGATGGTGTTAATTTAATTTCTCCATAATTCCAGTTAGATCTGACAGTCTGAGTAAACAGATGTGAGACTGACAAAGGATTTTCTTTATCAATCAATCAAATGTATTTATAAAGTCGTTTTTACTTTAGCCGATGTCACAAAGTGCTGTATCGAAACCCAGCCTAAACCCCAAACAACAAACAATGCAGATGTAGAAGCACGGTGGCTAGGAAAAACTCCCTAGAAAGGCCAGAACCTAGGAAGAAACAACATTATGGTAGCCACTACATTACCAAGAGTATGTGGACACCTGCTTGTCGAACATCTCATTCCAAAATCATGGGTATTAGTATGAAACTCCCTTTGCTGCTATAACAGCCTCCACTCATCTAGGAAGGCTTTCTTCTAGATGTTGGAACATTGCTGTGGGGACTTGCTTCCATTCAGTAAAACTGTTGCCACAAAAATTGGAAGCACAGAATCGTCTAGAATGTCATTGTATGCTGTAGCGTTAAGATTTCCCTTCACTGGAAATAAGGGGTCTAGCCCGAACCATGAAAAACAGATCCAGACCATTATTCCTCTTCCATCTAACTCCACAGTTGTCCCTATGCACTGGGGCAGGTGGTGTTCTCCTGGCATCCGTCAAACCCAGATTCGTCCGTTCGACTGCCAGTTGGTAAAGTGTGATTCATCACTCCAGAGAACGCGTTTCCACTGCTTCAGAATCCAATGGCATCCAAGCTTTACACCACTCCAGCCGATGCTTGGCATTTTGCATGGTGATCTTAGGCTTGTGTGCGGCTGCTCGGCCATGGAAACCCATTTTATGAAGTTCCCGACAAACAGTTATTGTACTGACGATTGCTTCCAGATGCAGTTTGGATCTCGGTAGTGAGTGTTGTGTGCTCAATTTGATACACCAGTCAGCAATGGCTGTGGCTGAAATAGTAGAATCCACTAATTTGAACGGGTGTCAACATACTTTTGTATATATAGTGTATTTTCAAATAGAGAACACATTGATGCTGTCAAGGATAATTTGAAGAGCATGCCTGTAGTAGGGCGCGACTTATCACACATTATAGCCACCCACCATTCTGTATGCAGCAGCAGTAATATTACTGCAATACATTGATCATCTGTGTGGTTGTTTTTTGATGTGCTTCAGAGTGCTGTCCTAGTCATAGCATGCAGAGAGGGGAAGGCGAGCTGGACTAGAGTAGGCCATACTACTGTAAACAAGTGCAGAGACTCATGAAAGTCATAAAACCTAATTACAGAAATAGGACCCGGCAAGTTCAAATTATCCCAACCGGACCTTCTCTGCCCGTAACTACGACAACAAAGAACCGCATTATCTGTTGTGGTAGTTGGCAACTTGCAGTTTTGTTTTCCTTGCATAACACACACTGAGTATACAAAACATTAAGAACACCTGCTCTTTCATGACATAGACTGACCAGTTGAATCCAGGTGAAAGCTATGATCCCTTATTGACGTCACTTGTTAAATCCACTTCAATCAGTGTAGATGAAGGGGAGGAGACTGGTTAAAGAAGCCTTGGGACAATTGAGACATGGATTGTGTAAGTGTGTCATTCAGTGGGTGAATGGGCAAGACAAAATATTTAAGTGCCTTTAAACAGGGTATGTTAGTAGGTGCCAGGTGCGCTGGTTTGTGTCACACTCAACAGTTTCCTGTGTGTATCAAGAATGGTCCACCACCCAAAGGACATCTAGCCAACTTGACATAACTGTGGGAAGCATTGGTGTCAACATGAGCCAGCATCCCTGTGGATGCTTTCGATAACTTGTAGAGTCCATGCACCAACGAATTGAGGCTGTTCTGAGGGAAAAAAGGAGGGGTCCAACTCAATATTAGGAAGGTGTTCTTAATGTTTGGAGCACTCGGTGTATGCATCAATTTTATTTATTTGTGACCATAGCGCTCTTAACTTGTCTTACTTAACCAAAGCACTGTATACAGAGCCTTTCCTCACTGTGAGTGTTCTTCACCGTTATGTCATGGTCCGGTTTATCTGTGTTAATGTGTCTCTTTCCTTACTGTAGTCAATGTTTTAGTTTACATGACCTTTTAACCAGTTTATACATTTGAACTGCTTGGCCATAATGACCATTGTTATGTTTGCAGGAAAAAGGGGGAGACTTGCAAGCCATATAGGTGAACTTCACAAAATAGATGGCATCATGAGGACGGAAAATTATGTGGATATATTGAAGCAACATCTCAAGACATACAGTATGTCTTGAGATGTTGCTTCAATATATCCACATAATTTTCCGTCCTCATGATGCCATCTATTTTGTGAAGTTCACCAGTCCCTCCTACAGCAAAGCACTCCCACAACATGATGCTGCCACCCCCGTGCTTCACGTTTGGGATGGAGTTCTTCGGCTTGCAAGTCTCCCCCTTTTTCCTGCAAACATAACAATGGTCATTATGGCCAAACAGTTCTATTTTTGTTTCATCAAACCAGAGGTCATTTCTCCAAAAAGTACGATCTTTGTCCCCATGTACAGTTGCAAACCGTAGTCTGGCTCTTTTATTACGGTTTTGGAGCAGTGTCTTCTTCCTTGCTTAGTGGACTTTCAGGTTATGTCGAAATAGGAATCATTTTACTGTGGATATAGATACTTTTGTACCTGTTTCCTCCAGCATGTTCACAAGGTCCTTTGCTGTTGTTCTGGGATTAATTTGCACTTTTCGCACCAAAGTACGTTCATCTCTAGGAGACCGAACGTGTCTCCTTCCTGAGCGGTATGACGGCTGTGTGGTCCCATGGTGTTTAAACTTGTGTACTATTGTTTGTACAGATGAATGTGGTACCTTCAGGCGTTTGGAAATTGCTCCCAAGGATGAACCAGACTTGTGGAGGTCTACAATTTTTTTTCTGTCTTGGCTGATTTCTTTTGATTTTCCCATGATGTCAAGCAAAGAGGCGCTGAGTTTGAAGGTAGGCCTTGAAATACATCCACAGGTACGCCTCCAATTGACTCAAATTATATCAATTGGGCTATCAGAAGCTTCTAAAGCCATGACATAATTTTCTGGAATTTTCCAAGCATTTTAGAGGCACAGTCAATTTAGTGTATGTAAACTTCCACTGGAATTGTGATACAGTGACTTATAAGTGAAATAATCTGTCTGTAAACAATTGTTGGAAAAATGACTTGTGTCATGCGCAAAGTAGATGTCCTAACCGACTTGCCAAAACTTATAGTTTGTTAACAAGAAATTTGTGGAGTGGTTAAAAAGCAAGTTTTAATGACTCCAACCTAAGTGTATGTAAATTTCCGACTTCAACTGTATATGCTCTCGGCACCAGGCAGCAGTGTTCTGAGCAGAGGGGGTTGATTGGGTAGGTCAAGGTTCTGAGCAGTGGGGGTTGGTTGGGTAGGTCAAGGTTCTGAGCAGTGGGGGTTGGTTGGGTAGGTCAAGGTTCTGAGCAGAACAGTGTGCAGTTGTGCTGCTCAAACTCCACCTCCAGCAGGGAGACTGTGTAGTGCTGTCAGGAACACCTGATCCAACCAGGAACCAAGACACCTGCAAACTGCAGTCACTGGACTGAGCTCTGTGTGTCTCAGAAGGTGATTGTGAAGGTGAGCCCAGAGGAAGAAGTGTACCTTATGGTGGGGGAAAAGGGCAGGGCCAGGATAACTCCTTGTATTTACTTCTGTCCTTCTGCACACATGGCTACTCATTGTTTGACCAGGGTCAATCTTTCCGGTCTGAGGATCTTGATGTTGATGCAGTAAGGAATCTAAGTAGCTCAGTTAGTGTACAGCACCTCCTGTTTGATAGATCATGTCTTGAACAGACAACACAGCACTGCTCCTGTGCTCTCTCTCTCTCTCTCTCTCTCTCTCTCTCTCTCTCTCTCTCTCTCTCTCACTCACTCACTCTCACTCTCACTCTCACTCTCACTGTGTGTGGATTGGTGTTGACCGGACGGGGCTGTTCCTCCCTGGGTAGCTCTATGTAGGGATTGGAGTTCCCAGGCCTGGCCCTGGAGCCTCCCCCTTGTGACACACTTACAGGGCTGCATTGGCAACATGACTTTCACTGCTCTCCAAGGACAGCTGTCTGATGCACCTTCAGGAAAAACGAACAAACATGGAGGCCTTAGGAGCCCAAGTGCACAGACCCTGCTCCTTTTACACTAACCACCTGTGAGTAGCTGCACCTCCATGCTGCTATGTGTGCATGCATGTGTGTTTATATTTGAGATTTGAATGTGCGTGTGTTAGAAAGAGTAAGATAGAAGGTTTATATGTGTGCAGAGTGAAACGTGCATTTGGACTATAAATACAATACATCTATATGGCTATTAATAGCACTCTCTCTAGGCAGTAACTTTAGGTTGCGGTTTGTTTACTGCTCAGAGTTTTACTTGCCAATGCAGTGTTTTGATTTTGGACAGATAGGTAAGAAGCTTTTGCATTGGAATTCAAGAAATGTATGTGCAGTTTGGGCTAAGTACTATAGCCAGAATGCATTTAAAGCTTTGGTGCATTATTGTTTTGTTTGGAACTCATATGTAATTATACAGATATGTAGATGTTGAAATGTGAAAGAGATTCAGCCAAGATTGAAGGACAATTAAAAGTTGACTAAAAGTTGACTATTGTTCATTGTGAAGCAAGATTGATGGCTCTCCCACTAGGCCAAGCCATTCTTTATCCAGCAGGTCATTAAGGTGTGTGAGGGTGGGCTGCAGCCATTGAACCACCTTCAGTCCAGGAGCTCTCTCTCTACATTAAAAAACTCTCGGCCAGGGGGTGTGGCCATGCGAGAGACTGTGCAGCCATTGTGTTTCCTGATACATATGCACAGAGAGGAGGTGTGTGCACACACAATAGTGGAAAGTTGAACCAGACAAAAGGTCTTTTTATGGGTTTCAGTATTCTGCTTAGGAACAACTGGGCAAAAAGCCATCTGGCAAGCCGGTCAATGTGTTAGTGAGGGCAGAACCTACACACACAGTGGTCAATGGTTGTAATCTTGAGTCTGCCTCAATACAGTTCTGCTTATTCTCCTATGTAAGATGATAGAGGTATACCATATACACAAGGGTATACTGGTTATGAAACTTGAGTTGAGAATCAACATTTGTGTCTCTTGAATGTATGTTGAGGGAAGCCCTACAGATGAACTTAATGAAGGGCCACAGAAGCACAACAGATCGATATTATCTGGAGATTCCAAAATGTAAAGTGAAGATGAAAATGATTTTGGATCCACCACAGGAAGCATTTTGGTCTTGTGTAAGTCAGGTCTCCCAACCAATGTGTGTCAAAAGACATGATTCACTTGCTCCAGACAAGCCATAATCAGTTTGCAAAAATGGGGAAAAGGCACCGACTGAATTTCCTCCATGTTCTTGACCTCAGAGATGTATATTAACCCCTCTCATTGTGGTTAAAGTGTGGAAAATGGCATTTGGTGTCAGGCTTCTTCAAGTTTATGAACATTTTTGGGCCTAAAATGTTGTGTTCGTATGATTACAATAAAAAACGTTACATAGTCTTTAATGCATCTCAGTTGTCAGAAATGTGATGCGTAAGATCACTTTCTTATTTTATGAGAGGGTTGACATGAGCTTCTATAAAATAAAGGGAAAGTTCAGTGCGGAGGGATGGCTGTAGACCAAGGTTGCGTTTGACCAGACTGGCTAATTAGTCCGATTACTGCACAGCTTGATTGGTAAGACGTTTTGCTGAGTTTTTTTAATCAAATCACTCACTCAGGGAAGGCTTCATCCAGACAGCTTCATCTGCTCCAGCACACCCTGTATATTTTAGGCCTACAGCAGGATTCTGTCTGGGAAAACAGCAAGTGTCTACATTTGAGACCATAGGGAGAACTGAAACTGAGTGAAGAAAAGTTCCCCTTTCTGAGTCATTGTTTTGATCCAAGTATGGGATGTTGGCTACATTTAAACACTATACAGACAAGACTAGAAGGAGATGTGTTAGGGTTAAGATTCCTCCTCAGTGTTGGTGTTCAGTATTCTGCAGCAGACACAACTTTCTGGCTTGCAGACCAGCAGGAGACATTTAGAAGAAATCTTTAGGTTTTCTCACTGTGATGTGGCGTCTTCCTGATTCCAGTACTGTAGATCCTAATGCTCTAATGCCTCTCTCTTTTCCCTGACCTCTCGTTCACTCCTTAACACTCACTCTCACCTCCCTAACCCCGCCCCCTCCCCTCCTCCTCTCTCCTGATGCCCTGCCTGGTGTTTGTCTCTCCGTTCTGCAGTAATCCGTTAGACCAGCAATGCTCGTCTTCCAAGCCCCCGTTGGGCTCTTCCGCCATGACATCACGAATCCTGCTGCGGCAGCAGTTGATGCGAGAGCAGCTCCAGGAGCAGGAGCGGCGGGAGCAGCAGAGACGTCAGGCCTCCTCCACCTCGCTGCACCACCAGACCACCGACGGCCACACCCAGACCCCGGCCATCAACGTCAGCGCGCCCCCCAGCCTCCCCCCCGCATCCCAGCTGCCAATGGAGGTGCTGAAGGTAAGCAATAAGTATTGTCCACAGTTCTCACACCTGATGACACAGGTGACACACCCCCTCTCTGGCTGGCTGCTTCACTGTGGTCTTCCAAACATGCCACTTCTCACACAATTCCAGAGGTCATCACCTCTAGATGCAGGCATTCACACTCAGATGTTGTTTTAAGAAGTTACTGTGGGTTGGATGACTCTATATTGGCAACTTCTGGACAGTAGAGCAAGCACGGTTTACTATGATACGGTGTAAAACACGTGGAGGTGAGAAGTGTTTTAAAACGCATATGAGAGAATTTCCTGAGAGAATTCCTCTTTAATGCATGCTGTGCTTCCATCCATTTGGATTTAGCCATCTTTAATCCTATTTGCTGAGCTACATTCATATCTTTTCATAGCTTTGATTCATTGTTAATCTGCTCTGGGCGACTAGAGACTGTTGCAAATTTTCTGAAAGCTAGGGGAGACAGATTGATAACTACCACAACACACTACTATACTATAGTACATCCAGAAAAACAAAGACCATTTGGTAAGTTTAAAAAAATTCCTTTACATTTGTTTGTCCTTCTTTAGAAAAAGTATAACTAAATATAAAAAATAATATAAAAAAAGGTCAAGATTAAATGTTGAAGTGTATCCAAAACTTCATACAGTGAGGGAAAAAAGTATTTGATCCCCTGCTGATTTTGTACGTTTGCCCACTGACAAAAAAAATATCAGTCTATCATTTTAATGGTAGGTTTATTTGAACAGTGAGAGACAGAATAACAACAACAAAATCCAGAGAAACGCATGTCAAAAATGTTAGAAATTGATTTGCATTTTAATGAGGGAAATAAGTATTTGACCCCTCTGCAAAACATGACTTAGTACTTGGTGGCAAAACCCTTTCTTTTTCTTGTAGTTGGCCACCAGATTTGCACACATCTCAGGAGGGATTTTGTCCCACTCCTCTTTTCAGATTTTCTCCAAGTCATTAAGGTTTTGAGGCTGATGTTTGGCAACTCGAACCTTCAGCTCCCTCCACAGATTTTCTATGGGATTAAGGTCAGGAGACTGGCTAGGCCACTCCAGGACCTTAATGTGCTTCTTCTTGAGCCACTCCTTTGTTGCCTTGGCCGTGTGTTTTGGGTCATTGTCATGCTGGAATAACCATCCACGACCCATTTTCAATGCCCTGGCTGAGGAAAGGAGGTTCTCGCCAAAGATTTGACGGTACATGGCCCCATCCATCGTCCCTTTGATGCTGTGAAGTTGTCCTGTCCCCTTAGCAGAAAAACACCCCCAAAGCATAATGTTTCCACCTCCATGTTTGACAGTGGGGATGGTGTTCTTGGGGTCATAGGCAGCATTCCTCCTCCTCCAAACACGGCGAGTTGAGTTGATGCCAAAGAGCTCCATTTTGGTCTCATCTGACCACAACACTTTCACCCAGTTGTCCTATGAATCATTCAGATGTTCATTGGCAAACTTCAGACGGGCATGAATATGTGCTTTCTTGAGCAGGGGGACCTTGCGGGCGCTGCAGGATTTCAGTGCTTCACGGCGTAGTGTGTTACCAATTGTTTTCTTGGTGACTATGGTCCCAGCTGCCTTGAGATCATTGACAAGATCCTCCCGTGTAGTTATGGGCTGATTCCTCACCGTTCTCATGATCATTGCAACTCCACGAGGTGAGATCTTGCATGGAGCCCCAGGCAGAAGGAGATCGGCTCTTTTGTGTTTCTTCTATTTGCGAACAATGGCACCAACTGTTGTCACCTTCTCGCCAAGCTGCTTGGCGATGGTCTTGTAGCCCATGCCAGCCTTGTGTAGGTCTACAATCTTGTCCCTGACATCCTTGGAGAGCTCTTTGGTCTTGGCCATGGTGGAGAGTTTGGAATCTGATTGATTGATTGCTTCTGTGGACAGGTGTCTTTTATACAGGTAACAAGCTGAGACTAGGAGCACTCCCTTTAAGAGTGTGCTCCTAATATCAGCACGTTACCTGTATAAAAGACACCTGGGAGCCAGAAATCTTTCTGATTGAGAGGGGGTCAAATACTTCATTAAAATGCAAATCAATTGATAACATTTTTGACATGCGTTTTCCTGGATTTTTTTGTTGATATTCTGTCTCTCACTGTTCAAATAAACCTACCATTAAAATTATAGACTGATCATTTCTTTGTCAGTGGGCAAACGTACAAAATCAGCAGGGGATCAAATACTTTTTTCCCCTCACTGTATCTAAAGCATGACTGGATAGATATTTCTCCTTTGCGTTTTCCTTTGAATATGACAATTTTCCTGTTGTCTCCAACATTGTCACTGCAACATTCTAATTGATTGTTATCATTGGAAAAAATGGAATGTTTTCATTTCTTAAGAAAATTATGAGAATATGAATCATAACAATAAAGATAATAACACAATGATACCGTTTTATGACACAATGATACAGGACGTGGTAGTTTCATAGCATGAACTGCCTGACAAGCATTTCTTAAGAGCATACTGCCACCCATTCAGGAAACAGTGAGGGTATGTTTTTACAATGTATGCATTATTTTTTACATTTTCACAATTTTCTGGGGCACAACCTAATTTTAAGGAGATCAGGCGAGACTGAGTCATTTATAATTCTGATTATGACTGCTTTAGGACTTGTTTATTTCTGAACCCTCTGAACATATAGATTCACTGCAGATTTACTAAAAGTATTGTAGTAATTTAGCAGTAGAAAAGCCCTAGTCCATGTTTTACTGCAATTCGTGTGATTGTTGTGATTGAAGTTTACGCTGGTAGGAATTTGCCATCTGGGTAGTCCAGATGGCAAAGTAGGTTGTATGTGTGCAAGTGTTCTATATCAATGTAATATTTCATTATAGCAAATAGGTTTAATATTGTATTGATTGATAGCTTTTGTGGAAATATGACACAGACGCCTTTACTTTTCCCACACTTTGATACAGTACATTACAGGAAAAAAAATGTAATCCCTCATCAATCTACACCAATACCCCATAATGATAAAGCAAAAACACTTTTTTAGAAATTGTTACAAATTTAATACAAATAATACACTGAAATATTACATTTACATAAGTATAGAGACCCTTTACTCAGTACTTTATTGAAGCACCGTTGGCAGCGATGACAACCTCTAGTCTTTTTGGGTATGAAGCTATAAGCTTGGCACACCTGTATTTGGGGAGTTTCTCCCATTTGTCTCTGCAGATCCATTGCTGCACAGCTATTTTCAGGTCTCTCCAGAGATGTTCAATCGGATTCAAGTCCGGCCCACTCAAGGACATTAAGAGACTTGTCCCGAAGCCACTCCTGCGTTGTCTCGGCTGTGTGCTTAGGGTCGTTGTCCTGTTGGAAGGCGAACCTTCGCCCCAGTCTGAGGTCCTGAGCGCTCTGGAGCAGGTTTTCATCAAGGATCTCTCTGTACTCTGCTCCATCATCTTTCCCTCGATCCTGACTAGTCTCCCAGTCCCTGCCGCTGAAAAACATCTCCACAGCATGATGCTGTCACCACCATGCTTTTCCGTAGGTATGGTGACAGGTTTCCTCCAGACGTGACGCTTGGCATTCAAACCAAATAGTTTAATCTTGGTTTCATCAGACCAGAGAATCTTGTTTCTCATGGTCTGAGAGTCTTTAGGTGCCTTTTGGCAAACTCCAAGCAGGCTGTCATGTGCCTTTTTCTGAGGAGTGGCTTCCGTCTGGCCACTCTACCAAAAAGGCCTCATTGGTGGAGTGTTGCAGAGATGGGATAACCTTCCAGAAGGACAACCATATCCACAGAGGAACTCTGGAGCTCTGTCAGAGTGACCTTCGGGTTCTTGGTCACCTTGCTGACCAAGGCCCTTCTCCCCCGATTGCTCAGTTTGGCGAGGCGGCCAGCTCTAGAAAGACTCTTGGTGATTCCAAACTTCTTCCATTTAAGAATGATGGAGGCCACTGTGTTCTTGGGGACCTTCAATGCTGCAGAACATTTTTGATACCCTACCCCAGACCTGTGCCTTGACACAGTCCAGTCTCGGAGCTCTACGGACAATTCCTTCGACCTCATGTCTTGGTTTTTGCTCTGACATGCTCTGTCAACTGTGGGACCTCATATAGACAGGTGTGTGCCTTTCCAAATCATGTCCAATCAATTAAATGTACTACAGGTGAACTTCAATCAAGTTGTAGAACCATCTCAAGGATGATTAATGGAAACAGGATGCACCTGTGCAAAAAAAAAGAATATTGGTTATTGTGTGTAGATTCATGAGGAACATGTTTTATTTAATCAATTTTAGAATAAGGCTGTAATTTTTTTTAAAGTTAAAGTCTTAATTACATTATGTACAATTCCATTCCATATAGTATAAAGTAGTAGGATAGTAGTATAAATAGTGCCCCCCTCTTGTCATCATACTGAACATGTGTGGCATGGGTCCAACCATTGAAACCATTGCCCTCCACATACAGCATAAACATTACTTATCCTATACTCTGTAAAATCATTAGCTCTTTGAAAGGTTTAGGATAACCCCATAAAAGAGTACAATACGACAAGCTGGAAGACATTTCTGTGATTCAGGTTTGGAGCTTACGGACATTCTTCATTGACTGAAATTCCCCCAAATGAAAGGCCTGTTCCTGTCTAGCACTAAGCACTGTAGAGCAGGGTTTACCTGCTCGCCTGTCTGTGACTAGATTAGCACAGTCCACACGCAAAGCTACACAAAATTAGCTTAGGGGTACCAGGCAGGGCTGCTGGACCTTAAAGGTGAAAACATTAAGCTCAGATGAGTTTGTCTAAAGACAGATTCGGCCCTTAATTAACCAAGTGACCACTGACCTTTGGAGGAATAGGAATATGTACGGGATCAGTTTGGGGATCAGGCCAAAGGCAAGCAGTCTTACCACACACCCTAACTCTAATTCAGCGAAGAATGCTCGTAATTAGCCCCACTGCTTTCATTCCATGGCATAAGGGGAAAAAAACACTAGCTTTGAAATTTATTTAGGATCATTTCCTAAAAGAGTTCAACATGATTTCTAGATTTAGTGAAAAGGAATTTAGCGTATTTGTCAGCGGTGGGTGTAGCTGGTGCATGGAAGTCAGGCGCAGGAGAGGAGAGATGAATGGACAAAGTACTTTA
The DNA here is from genome assembly GCF_045791955.1 of Oncorhynchus clarkii lewisi. Classification (NCBI taxonomy): domain Eukaryota; kingdom Metazoa; phylum Chordata; class Actinopteri; order Salmoniformes; family Salmonidae; genus Oncorhynchus; species Oncorhynchus clarkii. Next base: position 59,137,818 of record NC_092155.1, on the reverse strand, counting down.
CTAAGGCAATCATAATACAGAACGCAACCGCGTCACAAAACAAATGCCCACAGAACAAGTGAGGCAGCAAAAGTACAGAACCCAAGTATAAAGCACCGGCTGCCACAAAGCACAGATAAAACAAAACCCGGCGCAAACCAGACAGAAGCGTGCCAACCCTGACAATAAAAAATACCCCACACAGACATGGAGGGAACAGAGGGTTAAATACACATGTTAATTAGTAGGAGATGTGAACCAGGTGTGCCAGAAGACAAGACAAAACAAATGGAAAATGAAAGGTGGATCGGCAATGGCTAGAAGACCGGCGACGTCGACCGCCGAACGCCGCCTGAACAAGGAGAGGAACCGACTTCGACGGAAGTATTATGAGAAGAATAAAGCACTGTGCATAGTCATCAAAAAGAAAGGAGGACCAAGGCACTCTTCATATAATAGCGGAACACAAGTACGCCATACGGGTAGGTAATGAAGACTACCCCATGGCAAGGCACTACAAGTCCCTACACCATGGCAACCCTGCCTCCCTACAAGCTATGGGTATTGATCATATTCCGGCCCCTATTAGAAAAGGGGACCGTCTTAAACAGTTAAACCAAAGGGAAAGTTTTTGGATTTACAAACTACAGGCCACTAAATACCCTGGTTTAAATAAAGATATGGATTTCTCACCCTTCCTGTAGGGTCGTGATGGGTCCATTTGCTGTCATCTAGTGGACATTTTGCTCTATTGCCCTCAGCTATGGTTAGACTGTTGTTGTTCATGTTTTGCTGTGTTCTAGTGTACTATGGAATATTTAGCTTTCTTATTCTTGACCCTTCTCCCAGTCATATTTAAGGTTAGAACTACCTTTTAGTGTTCTGATACTTCTAGTTTGGAGTTGTATTTTTATGATAACATAGCTACAGTATTTCAATGTGTTGCTTACTAGGTGTGTCCAATCAATTGTGTAACCACTCCCTCTTCCAATTAGGGCTAATTGATGAGCTATTTAAAAGAGGACCTTGTATTCCTTTTTTTGTTTGTTGTTTTTGTACTCCCTGACGAAGGCCATGCAGCCGAAACGCGTCGGTTTAAAAAAAACTTTGTTTCTATCGAACATGCCATACTAATAAAGGCATTTTTATCAATTATATGAAAGGTCCTCCTTTCTTCCTTCTATCTACCAAAATGTACTATTGTGTACCTTAGTGGCGTTTCCCTTACTCCTCATTCCACTGTGCATAGTATTCAGCTCTGAAAATGACAGGATGTGTTCTTTTGGATCATGCTGCATCAAAAGTATGCATTAATTAAACATTATGTACAGATGTAGGATCTTAATTTGAGCCAGCTTGCTACAGCAGGAAAATAATCCTGCAGCAACAAGAAATTTGAATTATAATGTGGGTTATAATTAATGGACATTTTTTGTAGGGATTGATACATTTTTCGTTAGGGCAAATCAAGTCTGACATTTTAAAGTGGAAATTACAAACTTTATAAGCATTTTTAAACCTCAAACACAAGTTTGCATTTCCTGCTGTTCAGGAAAATTATCAGAAACAAAGGAGTGATCAATTTAAGATCCTACATCTGTATTTATCCATGGGTGTCACATACTGTAATTTTCGTATTTACTAGTTTACAGATGGTCACTTTGGTTTAGCCACAAAGAAACTAATTTCATCAATTCATCAAATACAATTATTGAACCTTTGAGACATTAGACATTGTAAGATTTCATAATATAATGAAATTAATAGATCAGGAAAAATTGCATTAGGTTTACTCTCATGGATTAGATCAGGGGTTCCCAAACTTTTTACTCAGCATTGGGTATTGTGTATTCATGTGATATTGGAGTGACTAAAACATTACAACAATATCAATGGGCTAAAAAAACCTAGCTAAAAAAAAAAAAATTGACTTTATTGAGGAGGAGTTGCTTGTTACCTCGGGACTGTGTTGGCCTGTCTTATTTTGGAAGTCAGATTATTTATTGTTTCTTTTATCCTAGGAATATCCCATTAATCAAGTTTGAGCTAAGACTAAATTCAAGCCATGTATCTTCTGACTTCACACTAGTTACTAGCGTTTCTCTCATTATTTATTGTTTCTTTTATCCTAGGAATATCCCATTAATCAAGTTTGAGCTAAGACTAAATTCAAGCCATGTATCTTCTGACTTCACACTAGTTACTAGCGTTTCTCTCATGGAAGTTATAAACACCAAATGAGAACCGTAAGGCAAAGAACATGTAGTGTGGTTTGGAAGAACTTCTAGTTCAGTTACTAGAGGCATAAAGTTCAATCTGTATTGAGTGAAATCAATTCGACAAAGCCTGCATTCTGTATTCTGGCCAATTCTAATGCTTATTTTATATCATGTACAAGTAGTATAGATTTTTTTGTGTGCTTCTTGGCTCACTATATTGAGGTAATCCAGTGTTATAATCCATGTTATTATTTCAATTTAAATGTCAATCAATCAATGTAAAAAATAACAAATAATTGCTGATCTTGTTCTGTTGTCTCAATAACACCCTGGTACATAGATGTCGCTATCGATTGAAAGCAATTCATCATAACACTAGCAGTATTTACACACCTTCCATGTTCAATATTAGCAGAAGGAATTTGACCAGGTCAAGAAAATACTGAGGCAGATTGGCTGGAAGTATGCCTTGGTATTCTCTGATAGAAATGGATGTCGGACTGGTGTGAGAAAGTAGAAAGATGTACAACTCTGAAATATACAGAACACATATTGTGTCAATGGATTCTAAACTTGTGTTTTCCATATGTCAGATTTGCAGCAACATTTGCCTTTCCACAGCACTGTACAATTATGAAATGTATTATTACTGTCGGAGGTCGTGCATGTGGCCGTCATATTAGTAGTAATAGTAGCGTTAATTGCATATTAAGACGTTAAGAGACTTGTTATCAGATTGTTCAGCATGTGGCGCTTTCTAAGAAAACATACATGCTAATTATTTATATATTTTTAAATGAATAATCAAACACCCATGTACACAAACAGTGCAACTAGTACTTACTCCTCAATTACAGCTCAGAGGCTAATTGCGTGTCTAGGATTGTTGGATGATTATTTGGTGTCCCATTTACAGCACATGAACACTATATAGATACAAATCAGGGATTGCTCACACCTCTCTGACATTTAAAAAATATTATTTGAACGGTTCACTTTGTTTAGGATGCCTCTAATTCTACACAATTCCTCCACCTCTCATTGTTGACGAACAGTGCATTTAAAGGACATTTATTGCCTAATTGGTCAGGATGCATTCCCAACTTTGACCCCTTCAGTTATCACACGGCCAACATGCCTGAAATAACTTTCATCTCTCCCCAGGGGGATTCCCAAAATACCTCAGAGAGCTATTAATAGACCTGCCAGTTAGGATACATTCCTTATGGAATGACTAGAAATAGGGAATGCCAATTTACATTGAGCAATACACATCTATTGAATTACCTTTTTAATTTTTGTTGCATAAAACAAATAGGCCTACCAGTAAATGCTTATTACCATGTTATAGTAGAACAGTGTATGATATTCTCTATTGATGCTAGTGTGGTGTCAGTTGTTACTGTAGATACTATTTGCAAGGTTAAATAACCTCAGCCAATAAGGGCCTGGGGGAGGGACCGTCTGGTTCTGTTGCAGCGTTGTTGAGCCAAGAGTTCAGGAGGTGAATGGGGTTGTGAGGAGCTCCATCTGCCTCAAGCCTTTCCAAATAACCAGACTCTGTCATCCACACTTGGTTATCTGAGCTCATTAACCACCTCACCAGTGAAATCAACTGTCATTCTGAGTTTGTCCAGGCTTGGCTACAGTCAATTTACACACGTGTTGGATAAACACACATGCTTCAGTACAACCGATTCTAAACGGAATTCTCTCCCATTACTGGTTTATAATTGGTAATTTATCAGTTGGTTATCTTTGCTGTTGTTGGAACCCTTGAATGCAGTGATGTACTGTCCTGTTAGGATTCAGGAATAACTTCATATTAGAGATAATGTTACAGGTAGCTGAAATCTCATGTTTAGAAACATCTTATTACAATCTGCTTTCTGTCAGGTTTGAGTAAAGAATGAATAAAGTAGCCTCCCTTTAGCAACGTAATCATTTTATGGATTTTTTGTTTCAATGAAGATGTTTAGACAAACAAAACAATACAGTATATATTTGACTATATTATGAAGCATGTAGTTTACAATAATAGTTTTAGCTCAGTGAGCCTATCATCCAAAAATAGCAGAGTAACCAGCCAGTGTGCAACAGCCATGCATGTGGTTAAAGAGGAGATGAGAAGTTATCTGGCCTGGGGCAAGTGTCAGTAGACAGGGTGACCTGGTCTTGGTTGTAGAAAGAGCCTCTTTGTTAGACTCCCACTCTGACGTCAAACTAGCATCATAAAGGCATAAATTCATATTTTACATAAAGCATCACAATCTTTAAAAAGGTTCATTGTGTCTCACTTAGACTTATTAACATGTGTAGCTAATGCCTTTTTTCTGCCTTTTATAAGCTGAACTAGAGGTGTTCCTCTCTGTATTATCAGTGTTGAAAGCAGCGGATGAAAGAGGAAGACAGCCTCTCTGGTCTTGCATAGACTTGGAAAGGGAATATAATTAGGTTTTAAGCATCTCTTATTTGTAGTTGGAATATAAATTGTGCTGGAGATGTTGGAGATGCTTGCCATTATCAAGTAGGTCCAGTATTATGCTGATTGAAATATATTTTATTTTCCCCCCTTTTTCTTTTGGGGTATGGTAAGATAAACATAACATTTATTCAGATGGAACGTGTGACATGAATTGTGAATACATGTATTTATATCTAGGGATTATTTAGCTATCAAGAGATAGCACAGAAAAAATATAAATGAAAAGATAAGCTTACGGCTTACTGCTTTGGGATTTGCTAGTAATATTGATACTTTCTAACATTTCAATTCATACTTGACTTTCTCTGGTCAAGTCAAGGACTCTATCACTAGTTGAGCTGACAGGTATTTTATTTTCATATTAATTAGTAATCCAGTTCTCTTTATTATTATAAATGTATGGAAACATTTTCAAAGCTGTTTCTTGCTTATTTAGTGAGATAATATTCAGTGAGATATGAGAGCTGTTTCTTGAGTGCACAGCACAATTACAACATGACCAATGATCATCAACCCATCATAACAGCGTTTGAGGATTCTGACTCTCACTTATGTCTCTCCCTCTTTCACTCCATCTCTCCCTACCTCCTCCAGGTGCAGACTCACCTGGAGAACCCCACCAAGTACCACATCCAGCAGGCCCAGCAGCAGCAGGTGAAGCGCTACCTGGGCAAGCTTGGCTCCCTGCCCTGCCCCAACCAGTCCTCTGACCACAAGGGCTTGGCTCTGGGGCCGGGAAACAGTGCCCCCAACAGCCCCATGGCCTTACTCACCCTCAACATCAACTGTGAGAAAGAGGTAACACAAAACGTAACATGGCCATAGATGCCGAGCTACAATGCAGTGTGTGTAAATTCAGTGTGCTTTTCACACCATAATATCTGCCAATTTTCGATTACTTCTACTTCAAAGCCATGTGTATTTGAGTAACGAATGGTAGTAACACCATGGAGTTGGATAATACATATTCATTGATAAGGAAATGTGATCTTCTGTTGATTAACCCTCAACTGAATCACTGTCTGTTAGAAAATATGTTGTTGTCTCAAATTCAATTTTAGTTTTTTTATTATAGATGGATGATGTCATTGATGACATAATTAGTCTGGAATCGAGTTATAACGACGATATCCTTGGATTAATGGACCCAGGGCTTCAGATGGCCAATACGGTATGATTGCCTTAATTTACTGTCTGCTTGCATGAGGCCAGTAACCGAAAGGCTGCTGGTTTGAATACCTGAGCTGACAAGGGGAAATCTGTCTATGTGCCCTTGAGCAAGGCACTTAACCCTAATTTTCTCCAGGGGCGCAGTACTACTATGGCTGACCCTGTAGAGCAACACATCTCACTGCACCTATCCGGTGGAGGCCTATATGACAATTCATAGTAGATGTGTCTACGAATACAGCAAATGTTTGCTTCCAGATCATTGTGTAAACACATTTTTAAAGGGTTAACTACTCATGTGTCAAGCACCACATGTGCCAGGTATATTTGACCCTGCTAACATTACTATTGTCTGTGGTTATCTTTTCTCATCAGATCGCTGTCAACACTAACCTCTTGGACATTTATGGTAACCAGAGCATGCCCCATCCAGGCCTGGCCATCAACTCCTGCCCTGCCAACCTGCCCAACATCAAAAGGGAATACTCAGGTGAGCATGACCCCATTACATGGAAAACATCCAGATTCAAACATACTCTCCAGACCTTTGTGACTGAGCAATATGTTTGAAAGGGTCAGGGAAATGTTATGCATGTGCTTTGCATTGATATTGTTTTTGATTATTGTAAACTTTGTTATTTTGTCATTCAAAATAAAGTGAAATGCATTGAACATTTTATGTGCCAAATAGTTTCCCAATCTCCGGCCATCATGCACATGCTGGACAAGTCTGGATCGTGTAGCAAGTTTGAGAACTATCACAGGCCTGAAGGGTTTCCTGTAGGTATGTCTGCATAGTCATATTCATATTTACTTTAGCTAACTGTGAGTTTGAGTTAGGTTACACGGGTGCATATTGCTTAGCCTATAATGTGCTCAGCACAGTTTCATTTATTTTCTTCCCGAAACTAACTAAACATTTCTGGCATAACTGTTTTGTTGTGTGTCAACATCAATGTTTTGCCATTGTCCTACAGATGAAGGATCTTAAACTGATCCGTTTGAAAATAATCCTGCAGCAACAAGAAATGTGAATTATTATATGGATTATAATTAATGGACGTTTTTGTAGGGGTTGATACATTTTTCATAAGGTAAAATAAAATCTGAAATTTCAAAGTGGAAATTACACATTTTAAACCTCAAATACACTACAAGTTTTACATTTCCTGCATTGTTCTCCTGCAACAGGGTTATCAAATTAAGATCCCACATCTGTAGTCATTGTCCATTCCTAATGCTAACTGCTTTGTTTCAGAAGCAGAGGTCAGGGCAATGGCAAAGGAACGACAGAAGAAGGATAACCATAATTTGAGTGAGTTTTGCTATACGGTAATTATCAGCTATCTAGTAATATCATGTGGGTTGTTTAGATATGCGGTGATATTACCTTCATTATTACATTTTGCATGATTGATTGTTTCTTATTGTTCTCTTCTCGTCCTATTTCCTGTAGTTGAGAGAAGACGGAGGTTTAACATCAACGACCGGATCAAAGAATTGGGGACCATGATTCCAAAATCAAATGATCCGTAAGTTGCGTATGTTTACTTGGATTTGAAGTCTTTCTACCAGATACAGCGCAGTCTGGAATTATTGGATCCCTTAATAAAGATGAGCAAAAAAATAACAGAAAATCAGTAATACAAATACTGAGCTATATTGTATACTCCAAAAATTAGAACAATTATATTATTTAATAATAATACTATTGCTCAGAGATCAAGATTTTGTGTAACAAGTAATTAAAACAAATCTCAAAAAGATATGGTTCAAAATGATTGGATCCCCTGTTTTCATTGCTCCAGTAAGGGAACGGGATTCAGGTATACACCTGAATACATTCAACTGAAATGTGTCTTCCGCATTTAACCCAACCACTCTGAATCAGAGCTGCCATAATCGACATCCACGTCTTCGGTGCCCGGAGAACAGTGGGTTAACTGCCTTGCTCAGGGGCAGAACAACAGATTTTTAACTTGTCAGCTCGGGGATTCAATCCAGCAACCTTTCGGTTACTGGCCCAAAGCTCTAACCACTAGGCTACCTGCCGACCCCTCCCCTTGTAAGGATATTGACAATGAGCCTTTTTCTAAAATGTTTTATGAGATTGGGGAACACACTAGGAGGGATCTTAGACCATTCCTCCATACAGAATCTTTCCAGATCCTTGATATATTTTGTCTGCGCTAATTGATTGCCCTCTTCAATTCAAACCACAGGTTTTCAATATGGTTCTGAGATGGCCATTGCAAATTGTTGATTTTGTTTTTTTCTTTGTGGTTTTTGATGTTTACTTGCTGGAATATTCACTTGCGGCCAAGTTTCAGCCTCTGGCAGAGGCAACCAGGTTTTTGGCTAACATGTCCTGGTACTTGGCAAAGTTCATAATGCCGTTGACCTTAACACGGACCCCAGGACCAGTGGAAGCAAAATAGCCCCATAACATCAACGATCCACCACCATATTTTACAGTAGTGATGAGGTATTTTACTACATATGCATTGTTCTTTCTAAGGCCAAACCCACCGCTGGTGTGTCTGGCCAAAGACCTCTATTTTCGTGTCATATGACCATAGCACTGGTTCCAAACCAAGTGCCAATGATGTTTAGCAAACTCCAGGCGGTGCTATGGTCAGATGACATGAAAATAGAGGTATTTGGTCACGGGTTTGACCTTCGAGGATCTGGAAAGATCTCTCCCAAAGTGTTCTCCAATCTCATAAAACATTTTATAAAAAGGCTCAGTATTGTTATCCTTCCAAAGGGAGGGTACTGGAGTATTGAAAACAGGGGGTCCAATAATGCTGACCCCTATCTTTTAGCTTTTTTTTTTATTACTTGTTAAATAATATCTCTTTCACTGAGAAATTATATTAGTATAAAATAATATCATTTTTCATTTTTTAAGCATACAACATAGCTCAGTATTTGTATTATTTATTTTATACAGTCTTTTTTGCTCATCTTTATCAAAAGGTTCCAATAATTCCGGACCCCACTGTATATATCATGGGTCAGACATTGACCCTAGGCTAGAGTTTACGATAATTATAGATCAATGCCTCAGTTTATTTTCAGTGCATCCATACCCTTGAGAATTGTATGAGTTAGAACGTTGTCAGTGTACTCCAGAATGCTAACAGTTCAGGCTGATAAAACCTTGCTGGCCTGCCGCGCCCCTCTCTGGTCCTCAGGGATATGCGATGGAACAAAGGCACCATTCTCAAGGCGTCAGTGGATTACATCAGGAAGCTACAGAGGGAGCAGCAGAGGGCCAAAGAGCTGGAGAACAGGCAGAAGAAGCTGGAGCATGCCAATAGACACCTGATGCTGCGGATACAGGTACAGCATGGTAGGCCGTGGGGCACTGGGAGAGATAAGGAGAAACTAGCCATGCCTTCAAAATGTCACATACTGTATTAGCCAATCAAAGTAGGATTGAATTGAGATGAGGCTCTTCTATATTCTGGATGGTATCAGATATGCAGCATGCAGACAGACAATGTTGATAACACTCTCTTTCCTTTCTCTTTCTCCCTCCCTTGATGGGGTTCAGGAGTTGGAGATGCAAGCTCGTGCCCATGGTCTGACCACAGACACATCTGCCCTCTGCTCAGCTGAGCTCTCAGTCCGAGGCATCAAGCAGGAGCCAGCCCTGGGAGACTGCCACCAGGATCTGTACCATGTCCACCCCCGGCACCAACACCACCCAGCCTGCACTCCAGACCAGGTTCAGTACACCATCTTGGAGCTCAACGATGGAGCATCTCCCTACACCAAGGGCCACATGGGAGTCTCAGGTGACCAGGGGCCTTACGGCAGTCATCCTAAGGGGGCCTTGATGGACATCCTGATGGATGACAACTTGTCCCCTGTGGGAGGGGGAGACCCCCTGCTTTCCTCTGTCTCGCCCGGAGCTTCTAAGGATAGCAGCTGCTCAGGCAGCAAAAGCATGGAAGAGAACGACCAGAGCTGTTAGCACTCACTGCTGCCCACTCCACTCACCTGCATCTTTATCTCCACCCCTTCAACCTGTTCTATGTTGTGTTGTGTTGAGGCCTCCTCAGACGTCTCCCGTCAGTAGCTAACTTCAGCCAACTGCTGGTTAGTTAGTTAGTTTGTTTTCAGGTGTTTACACATTTTACATTTTTCATTGTTTTGTTTTTTTTGTTTATTATATGGTATCATTGGGTTCTGAAAGCCGTCAAACTGAATTTAGTTCAGTTTCTCTTGTGTATTGATTATAAATTACTTTTTAATAGTTCGTTTTAATAGATCATGCTCTGATTTTATCAATACTTTTATGACAATGAGTCAGGGAGCGACATCTCACGCATACTGTACCTGTGTAAGGTCATCATGGTATAGGGCAGGCTTATAATAGTTATAAAACCCTGATTGATAAGCTTATTGCTTTAAATTAAAAAAAATGCAATTCCCTCGAAGTGAAAACTAAAAATTGTGGTTTAATATATTGTTGGTGTGTTACACAGTCACACTACTTCCTTTATAGCATGTCTATTCAGCGCAATATGACAGAAACGATAATACATTATTTTGATTACTTTTGTTTGTGCATTACTTTTGTGCTTTTGAACTTGAATGAGATAACGTCTTAGTCAGGAGATTTGTAAACATTTCACATATAGCACAGAACATAATGTCAGTCTATCAATATTGGTAGAAATGCAACATTGATTTCCATACAGGCACATTTGGTTTATGATGATATTTATGATAATAAGATTGAAATGTATTGCAGCAAATACTCACTAAGAAGTGGATCTCTAAGGAAGAAAAATGCATTTTGTTTTTAACTTGTCCATTTTCTATTTTTATTGAATTTTTTTGTACACTTATTAGGATTTGCCTGTCCATCCATTTCGTGTTTAAGAGATATTCAGGATATTTTTTTTGTCAATGATGTGAATGTTTATATTGCTAGGAATATAAGGAGATGTACATGTAGAAAACTGTTTAAACACTGGAATGACGTCCATAAATTGATTTAAATATATATTTACTAACGATTATATTTAGGTTTTTCAAATGATTGATTGTAGTTAAAACTATAAGCTGTACTGTTAATGTATATTTCTACTTTTTAACAACTGTAGGAAAGTACTCAAATATGCCTTTGATAATAACTATCTACTGTACATTACACCACTGTATTGAGAACATGGTTACAGTGCATCCTCAAGTCTGTGGAACTATGCAATGATTACAGTTGTGCCTGTTTTACCCAGAAGACATTAGACACATTAGGCTGGTCATATAATATGTTGTAATGATTAGTAAGAAGCACCTAGCAGAATGATTTACATTGAAGTGCCTTACTGTTAGTTTTTTGTTTTCCACAGATCTAGGAGGACTACTAGACACTGGTTTGTTGTTGTTGTTTCTGGTGTTTGGTGCTTCATGTATGAAGTGTTGAGCTGCAAGGTCCCTACGGGAAGCAGTAGGGCCTTTTGTCAGAGAGTAGAAAACCATGTTATGGGCCTCCAAATGTCTCTCTAGGCCATCCATTTTGTTTGGGATGTTTTTGATGCTATAGTTCTGTTTTGAGGTCAGAATTCCACTCGGAGGGCAATAATCAAAACATTGCTTTACTGAATTCTCAGCTTCTTTTTTGAGACCAATTATTTTTCTGAATGTAATGTAACATAGTGTTGACTGCCAAAATGTGTTGCCAAAATCAAAGTGAAGTCTAAAATATGCAAAGAAGGAATTAACGTTGTTATTTTTTGATGTTGTACTTTTGTGTAAGGATGTTTCTTCTTTATTTCTAGAGCAATAATTTAAGAATAATGGCTATCAGGCTGCACGTAAAGCTAAGCACAAAGTAGTCCATGTACTTATAGGCAAATTCTCTGCAGTACAAATCCACTGCAGAATGGCCCTCACTGCACCCAGGTCTGTCTGGTAATATCTAGACACAGGCCTGTCATTCACTCACTGTCCTTTGACTGAACCCAGATCAGCATATCATTTCCCTAGACAATGTCACCCTCTTGTGTTGATGAAACCACTATGCACCAAGATTGGTGTTTTCAACCATAGAACTAAAATGCATAGAACTAACATTTTCATTTAAAGCAATGGTGACAGTTGATTGATGCCCATTATTTGTAAATAAACATATTAATCGATCCGCTTGTTACCATGGCACAGTTTGGGTATACCAATAACATTTCAAAGAGCCATGTTTGTTCACACATTGAACACCCCAGGCTGACAGGTCTATTAATTGTATTTACATGGTTCAGATAGACACCTCTGCCGAGATTGCCACTGTAATGTGATAATGACTCTGTTGCCAGGGGAGATGGAGGTAGTGATGGTCATACACTGGTTAGGGATGGATCAGTGATGTCAAGGCCATTCATTGGAACTGAGTGTGGAAAATAGCTTTTGACAAACATTAAAGTCAATTAAATATTTTTACTTGTGTTATTGCAGGAGTATGTTTCGTTCTATGATTTATTTTTATCAAAGTATTTCACTAATTGTCTCTGAACACTAATGATGGGTAAATAATATGAGAATAGATCATGTTCAGACACTCCAATATAATTAATGATAATATTTTATTGGTAGACTTCCAGGGCTCTATTCAATCCGCAATGGGGAAGTTCAGCTGTACAGCGTGCTTGAAATTTAAAGGCTATGTTCCCGCATTAGCAGAGACTGCATTCACGGTAAATGCTGCATATGTCGGCTCAATCAAAAATGACCTTTACCTTTGTATCACGGAATCTGTAACACTTCAGTTTAACATATTAAATAAAGCCCCAAGTAAATGTGCGTTGACTGAAATATATTGAATATGAAACACAGCATTTCTTCTTCACCTGCTCATCATGGCATGGATATTATCACCAGCCTTCAAGAAGAACCAAGTTCATCACACAGACACCTACTAAAGCAGCACCGCCCTCTCAAGATTCTGAGCCTGCCTGGCAGGGTTGGTCCTGCAAAGCCAAAGCCCCCTGATGGGAGAGGATAATATGCAAGGAAATTCTCAAAGCTGCTAATTTGAACCTTGACGACCTTTTACCTAGCCGATGGGGATTCCGGTGGGGTGCCCCCACCCAGGTAGTGGCAGCGCTGGCATGAAGAGCTGCACTAACCAATGGGGAGGGGGCATATTATTGTGGCCCTGGTAGCACAAAATAATCAAAAGGTCTGACTGCACAGAGTTGCTTGGAAATTGGTCACAATGGGGGACCAGCGTGTGTGTGTGTTTCAGAGGAAGGGGGTGTATCTGATCTCCATGTGTATCTGATCTCCATCACCTAGGACTTAACAATAGTTAATGAAATCTCCTAATTTTTCACATTTTTTGCAAAATTTTGCATGCCTTCTCAAACAGTTGCAACTGTATATGCATTCGTAAAACAAGTCCTTTCTTGAGTTGGGCTCAGGGATGGAACACCTGTTGAGCGTCTGAGCTTATGGTAGTTTATGGGGAAAAGGGGTTGAGTGTGTGTGTATGAATGTGTGTGTGTATGTATTCCACATCTGTTGCTAGGGGGTAATGATGTTAGGGACAATATAGGATGAATCACAATAAATGTGTGGTAAAATAATAATTGCTTACCAAAAATATAATTTTTGGAATGGCAATCCTGGTTATAGGTAATAATCCTTTGCATGAACAGCCTACATTATTACGCATATTCTTTGTTAATGATGGGAATTAAGATACGCAAGATTTTTAATATACAGTGCATTTCGGAAAGTATTCAGACCCCTTGACTTTTTCCACATTTGTTACGTTACAGCCTTATTCAATTGCTTTGTTTTAGCAATCTACACACAATACCCCATAATGACGAAGCAAAAACTGTTTAGACATGTTTGCAAATTTATAAAAAATCCCAAACTGAAATCTCACATTTGCATAAGTATTCAAACCCTTTACTCAGTACTTTGTTGAAGCACCGTTGGCAGTGATTACAGCGAGTCTTTTGGGGTATGACGCTACAAGCTTGGCACACTTGTATTTGGGGAGTTTCTCTCATTCTTCTCAAGTTCTGTCAGGTTAGATGGGGAGTGTCGCTGCACCACTATTTTCAGGCCTCTACAGAGATGTTCGACCGCATTCAAGTCCGGGCTCTGGCTGGGCCACTCAAGGACATTCAGAGACTTGCTCTGAAGCCACTCCTGTGTTGTCTTGGCTGTGTGCTTAGGGTCGTTGTCCTATTGGAAGGTAAACCTTCGTCCCAGTCTGAGGTCCTGAGCGCTCCGGAGCAGGTTTTCATCAAGGATCTCGATCTACTTTGCTCCATTCATTTTTCCCCTCGATCCTGACTAGTCTCCCAGTCCCTGCCACTGAAAAACATCCCCACAGCATGATGCTGCCACCACCATGCTTTACCGTAGGTATGGTGCCAGGTTTCCTCCAGACGTGACGCTTGGCATTCAGGCCAAAGAGTTTAATCTTGGTTTCATCAGACCAGAGAATCTTGTTTCTCATGGTCTGAGAGTCCTTTAGATGCCTTTTGGCAAACTCAGAGCAGGCTGTCATGTGCCTTTTACTGAGGAGTGGCTTCCGTCTGGCCACTCTACGAAAAATACCTGATTGGTGGAGTGCTGCAGAGATGGTTGTCCTTCTGGAAGGTTCTCCCATCTCCACAGAGGAACTCCGCAGCTCTGTCAGAGTGACCATGAGGTTTTTGGTCAGGTCCCTGACCAAGGCCCTTCTCCCCCGATTGCTCAGTTTGGCGAGGCGGCCAGCTCTAGGAAGAGTCTTGGTGGTTCCAAACTTCTTCCATTTAAGATTTATGGAGGCCACTTTGTTCTTGGAGACCTTCAATGCCGCAGACATTTTTTGATACCCTTCCCCAACTCTGTGCCTCGACACAATCCTGTCTCGGAGCTCTACGGACAATTCCTTTGACCTCATGTCTTGGTTTTTGCTCTGACATGCACTGTCAACTGTGGGACCTTATTTAGACAGGTGTGTGCCTTTCCAAATCATGTCCAATCAATTTAATTTACCACAGGTGGACTCCAATCAAGCTCGAGTCTCATAGTGAAGGGTCTGTAAGCATATGTAAATAAGGTATTTCTGTTCTTTACTTCTAATAAATTTGCTAACAATTCTACAAACTTGTTTTCGCTTTGTCATTATGGAGTGTTGTGTGTAGATTGATGATTCTTTTTTTAAATCCATTTCAGAATAAGACTGTAACATAACAAATTGTGGAAAAAGTCAAGGGTTCAGAATACTTTTGAATGCACTGTATATACAGAACCAGTCAAAAGTTTGGACACACCTACTCATTCAAGGGTTTTTCTTTATTTTTACTATTTTCTACATTGTAAAATAATAGTGAAGACATCAAAACTATGAAATAACACATATAGAATCATGTAGTAACCAAAAAAAGTGTTAAACAAATCAAAATATATTTGAGATACTTCAACTTTGCACACGCTTGTTATTCACTCAACCAGCTTCATGAGGTATTCACCTGGAATGCATTTCAATTAACAGGTGTTCGTTCTTTGTTAAAAGTTCATTTGTGTTATTTATTTTTGTTTGAGCCAATCAGTTGTGTTGTGACAAGGTAGGGATGGTATACAGAAGATAGCCCTATTTGGTAAAAGACCAAGTCCATATTATGGCAAGAACAGTTTAAATAAGCAAAGAGACACGACAGTCCATCATTACTTTAAGACATGAAGGTCAGACAATTAAGACATGAAGGTCAGACATTTCAAGAATTTCTTCAAGTGCAGTCACAAAAACCATCAAGCACTGAAACTGGCTGTCATGAGGACCACCACAGGAAAGGAAGACCCAGAGTTACCTCTGCTGCAGAGAATAAGTTCATTAGAGTTACCAGCCTCAGAAAATGCAGCCCAAAGAAATGCTTCACAGAGACACATCTCAACATCAAATGTTCAGAAGAGAATGTGCGAATCAGGTCTTCATGGTCGAATTGCTGCAAAGAAACCATTACTAAAAGACACCAATAAGAAGAAGAGACTTGCTTGGGCAAAGAAACACGAGCAATGGACATTAGACCGGTGGAGATCTGTCCTTTGGTCTGATGAGTCCAAATTTGAGATTTTTGGTTCCAACCGCCGTGTCTTTGTGAGACACAGAGCAGGTGAACGGATGATCTCCGCATGTGTGGTTCCCACCGTGAAGCATGGAAGAGGAGGTGTGATGGTGTGTGGGTGTGTTGCTGGTGACTCTGTCTGTGATTTATTTAGAATTCAAAAGCACACTTGGCTACCACCAGCATGACTACCACAGCATTCTGCAGCGATACACCATCCCATCTGGTTTGCACTTAGTGGGACTATCATTTGTTTTTCAACAGGACAATGACCCAACACACCTTAAGGCTATTTGACCAAGAAGGAGATGGATGGAGTGATGCATCAGATGACCTGGCCTCCACAAGAATCTAAAATCTAAAATATATTTGGATTTGTTTAACACTTTCTTGGATACTACATAGTTTTGATGTCTTCACTATTATTGTACAATGTAGAAAATAGCACAAATAAAGAAAAACCCTTGAATGAGTATGTGTCCAAACCTTTGATTGGTACTGTATATGTAAATATATACGTATATATATATATATTACACACACACACACACACACACACACACACACACACACACACACACACACACACACACACACACACACACACAGTTGAAGTCGGAAGTTTACATACACCTTAGCCAAATACATTTAAACTGACAGAGCTGGTGTAACTGAGTCAGGTTTGTAAGCCTCCTTGTTCGCACACGCTTTTTCAGTTCTGCCCACACATTTTTCATAGGATTGAGGTCAAGCTTTAACTTCCTGACTGATGTCTTGAGATGTTGCTTCAATATATCCACGTCATTTTCCTGCCTCATGATGCCATCTATTTTGTGAAGTTCACCAGTCCCTCCTACAGCAAAGCACCCCCACAACATGATGCTGCCACCCCCGTGCTTCACGGTTGGGATGGTGTTCTCCGGCTTGCAAGCATCCACCTTTTTCCTCCAAAGTTAATGATGGTCATTATGGTCAAACAGTTCTATTTTTGTTTCATCAGACCAGAAGTAATTTCTCCAAAAAGTACAACCTTTCGATCTTTGTCCCCATGTGCAGTTGCAAACTGTAGTCTGGATTTTTTAAATGGCGGTTTTGGAGCAGTGTCTTCTTCCTTGCTCAGTGGACTTTCAGGTTATGTCGATATCGGACTCGTTTTTACTGTGGATATGGATACTTTTGTAACTTTTTCCTCCAGCATCTCACAAGGTCCTTTGCTGTTGTTCTGGGATTGATTGGCACTTTTTGCACCAAAGTACGTTCATCTCTAGGAGACAGAACACGTCTCCTTCCTGAGCGGTATGACGACTTCCTGGACCCATGGTGTTTAAACTTGCGTAGTATTGTTTGTACAGATGAACGTGATACCTTCAGGCATTTGGAAATTGCTCCCAAGAATGAATGAGACTTGTGAAGGTCTACATTTTTTTCTGAGGTCTTGGCAGATTTCTTTTGATTTTCCCATGATGTCAAGCAAAGAGGCGCTGAGTTTGAAGGTAGGCCTTGAAATACATCCACAGGTACACCTCCAATTCACTCAAATGATGTCAATTAGCCTAACAGAAGCTTCTAAAGCCATGACATCTGTAAACAATTGTTGGAAAAATTACTTGTGTCATGCATAAAGTAGATGTCCTAACCAACTTGTCAAAACTATAGTTTCTTAACATGAAATTTGTGGAGTGGTTGAAAAACAAGTTTTAATGACTCCAACCTAAGTGTACGTAAACTTCCGACTTCAACTGTATATATATAGTTACAAAAAAATATATGGGAGATTGGAAATGATGCAGACAATTATATTGATGAAAGCTACAATCTATCTGCAATATTAAAGTTGATCAATATCAAAAGGTAATCACAGCTGCTCTTGAAAGCCTGACACAGAATGTCATCACCGATGTCATGGAAGATTTTTGTAGAGATGAGACTGTACAGTAAATGTGCTTGTGTAGCGGACGTACTGTAACATTGCTTGCTTAGCGAGAACCACTTCCTCCTAATTCGCTCAAACACAGGACCTCTGCCTTTTAACTGCCCCACCGAAGCGTAATACCAGTCGCGCCACAGGGAAAGCTAGGGAAAGCGAGCTATTCGGGACACAAGTGGGGACACTTCAGACCGAAGAGAGAGTTTCACACATCCCCATGTGCTACATTCTCCCCTCAAACTTACTCCACAGAGACCCCAGTGTTGAGCTGAGCGCAACTGCAGATCCAGGTCGCGGCACCATCTTTAACAGATGTCACGTTGCTTGGTTGCTTGCTTAGCGAGCACCACTTCCTACTGATTCAGCTCACACAGAGGCTCGAACCCAGGACCTCTGTCTTGCTAGCACACTTGACTGTCCTCCCGAAGCGTCTTACCAGTCAGGCCACGCAAAAAGCTAGCTATTCTGTGACAAAAGTAGGAACACTTCAGGCTGAGGACTGAGTTTCACACATCCCCATCGGATACATTTACTTGTTTTGGAAATTCCAAAACTCATACTGTATGGAATGTCTAGGAATGTTCTGACTTAAAAAGGCAGTTCGATGATGTTCTGAAAGCGTCAATCAGCAGTTGAGACAATAACAAAGTGGGCTCCCCACCCCTATTTTGGTAAAAAGCTGAGGGATGGGTGGGAGAAATGTAACCACTCTCAAATTCAAAGAGGAAGCTATTGTTGCAAAAACAGACCATCAATGACATTACAATTACTGATATAACCATGTTTTGAGGCTATTTGTTTACATTTATTTTGTTTACAAAAATAGGAGTAAAACAAGCTTATATTTTGGGTTCTGATGTGGTAAGACAGTTGAACTTAGCTCATGAGGCATTTATAAATTATATTCTTCAATAATCAATGGGTACATATCTTTCCCCTTTAAAGGAAAGATGTCCAGACCTGCAGAGCACAGTCCTGTATGAAGAGGCATTCTCAGGGACCCTGCAGTGTTTAAAGACTCTTGCACCAGGGCCAGAGTGCAGTCCTGGTGCCACACAGGCAGCTCCAGCTCCATCATGCAGCGGCTGATCCAGGCCTTCTCCTCTTCCGTCTGGAACCCTTTCTGGTGGGCCACGTACACCATGAAGGACATGTCGATGTTCACGCCTCCCCGTGGAGCAGCACAGTCAGCACTTTCTGCAAAGAAGGTCAAGTTATACTGCATGCATATTTGCCAAATTGTCTCTTCACTTGTCAAAAATATATCTGAGCATTCATACCTTCCCTGATGCCGTTTTCTCCATCCTTTCATATCCCTTCCATATTAACTCAGTGATAAACGTTTTACCATTCGTAGCTCAGGGCTGACTAGGTGGCCAAAGTCCACCAGTCTGTCCAGGTCATCTTCCCACAGGTTGGGAGCCAACTCCTCTAGCATGGTTTCTATGGCAATCTGTGGGGATGTAGTGGCAACATCCTCCATGTCACAGCAGCCACTGGTCTTCTGGTCACAGGACTGGAAGCTGGAGTCCAGCAAGTCCCCACCTTCAGTCTCTAGGAGTTCAAACAGGCCCCTGTGTATCATCAGGGCCACCTAGAACACAAAGGATGATGGACATAGCTGATTTATTAGCTCCATACAGAGTTTGGAAACACAATGTAAGTAAGACACTACCAATGGGGTGGTTTAGGCTTGTATAAAGTGTTTGTTCATTAGTAATCGTGATTAGTAAAGAGTGTAATAGACATGTAATAGAGAGCAGACAAATACAACCACATCTTGCTGTTAAGTGATGCTTGTCCCGTTGTCCAGATAGGTCTCGAAATGCACAGAACAGTGTTCAGTCGTTTTAGAAAGATGATATGCTCAGTTTGTAATGCTGACACATATTCAACCCACATACATATTGTGATGAGTACCATCAACATTTCTGCCATCCCAATAGAAACCTGCCTGCGAGGAACAGTCTAAAAACATTGCGACTGGGGATGTAACTCCCTAGCTTGTTCTTTCCATTGACAAAGTTGACTCCAGTTTTAGCCCCCACACTGGCATCAATGTAGAAGAGCAGGGTGGTCGGGACACGGATATAGGGGGTTGTTCTCCGGTAGAAAAAAATAGCTAGGCCCACCACATCCAGGCACACCCCTGCTCCAATAGCAATGAGGGGTTCAGAGCACCTGTCTATGCCAAACTTGTGGACCTCCTCCAGAATCCTGGTCACGTGCTCCATGGACTTGTTCTCCTCTGTAGTGGGCAGTGGGAGGATCCCATAGAGAACATTTAATTGACCTGTTCTCCTCTGTAGTGGGCAGTGGGAGGATCCTATAGAGAACATTTAATGGACCTGTTCTCCTCTGTAGTGGGCAGTGGGAGGATCCTATAGAGAACATTAATGGACCTGTTCTCCTCTGTAGTGGGCAGTGAGAGGATCCTATAGAGAACATTTCTGGCATCAAAGTACCTGGTGACCTGGGAGCCATATAGCTGATTGACTGTCTCATCAATGACAATGAAGCCGTCGATGCGCTTGGTGTTGCTTCTGATGGCCTTGAGCTCCTCCTGGTCCTCTATATGACCACACAGCAGTGGGTCGTTCCCATCATCCAGCAGGTTGTGGCATTGGATCACTCTGTAGGTGAACACATTGGAGCTGACCACTGTCCAGGACATATTGAGATGCTCTGGATGCTGAGGAGCCAGCAGAAATGGTAAGTGATCACAACAACAGTCAGAGAGTGGCACGTCTGAATGGTAACAAAATTGCCATCAGTTACAACCCATGGATTTATAAGCTTTACTATTTTTGCCAGGCTTGTCTATAAATACTTAACATCTCAAATCTTTAATAATGAAAACAATATTATGAAAAGTACACCATCAGCAAGAACAGTAGTTGGGATGCAAAGTGTACAGACAAAATGTAAAGTGTTAAACAGCTCTTCCAGTATCCTGGTCTACTGTACACCTACAGAACCACAAGCTGAAATGGCAGCTGCACCCAAAATAGAAAGAGATTCTGTCTTCCAGTAAATAAGTCACCGCTCTACAAAAAAACACTGCTGACCCACATTTAGTCAACAGAAAATGATGCATCTCATAAGATTGAAATAGGCCCTGTTCTAAAATAACAAATATAGTTTAAATGAACACTAATCAAAAGTATTAAATAATGTATTGTTTCCTAAGATTTGGAAACAGAGGTATACTGCCCTTTTTTACACTGCTGTTCAGCAAGATCATCATTTTGACATGCTTATGACTAGATGTGATAAATCCTTCCATTTGTTCCACACGAAAAAGACAACATGTAAATGATACTCACATTTTAGCAGCTGACAACCATCCCTCCTGAGACTGTGCACCAGTCTGTCTGTTCCATGCCCAGTTCACTTGCAACAGACTGAACTCTGTTTGTTGGTTCGTACCACTATCAGGCTCGTCGTGTCAGTGCAAGCCCTCATTTACTGAATGGGACACAGTTTGGAAGGATATGTACTGCGTCCCAATTCTCCACCTTTCTCCTGTAGTGTGCACTCAGTTACTCCTCACTCTGTATTTGTATTTTATTGCCAGGGCAACGAATACTCTTGTTGGGGTCCAGCAATACTAAGGCAATTTACATACAGTTAAAACATGCTGAACGGGTGACATGTCTGGTGAGTATGTAGGCCATGGAAGAACTGAGACACTTTCAGCTTCCATAAATTGTGTAAACATCCTTGTGACATGGGGCCGTGCATTGTCATGTGGAAACGTGAGGTGATAGCGGCAGATTGATGGGTCGACAATGGGCCTCAGGATCTCGTCACAGTATCTCTGTGCATTGAAAATGCCATCAATAAAATCCAATTGTGTTCGTCGCCCGTAGCTTACGCCTGCCCATACCGTATCCCCACCGCCAGAATGTGGCACTCAGTTCATAACAATGACATCAGCAAACCGCTCGCCCTGCGGTCGTAAGGCTGGTTGGACATACTGCCAAATTCTCTAAAACGACAGCTTATGGTAGAGAAATTAACATTAAATTATGTGGCAACAGCTCTGGTGGACATTCCTGCAGTCAGCATGCCAATTGCATGCGTTG
Source organism: Oncorhynchus clarkii lewisi (assembly GCF_045791955.1). Lineage (NCBI taxonomy): Eukaryota > Metazoa > Chordata > Actinopteri > Salmoniformes > Salmonidae > Oncorhynchus > Oncorhynchus clarkii. The sequence goes on along the minus strand of NC_092155.1, from coordinate 59,115,871 downwards.
TCAAAACTTGAGACATCCGTGGCATTGTGTTGTGTGACAAAACTGCATATTTTAGAGTGGCCTGTCATTGTCCCAAGCACAAGGTGCACCTGTGTAATGATCAAACCTTTTAATCAGCTTCTTGATATACCACACCTGTCAGGTGGATAGATTATCTTGGCAAAGGAGAAACGCTCACTAACAGGGATCTAAATACATTTGTACACACAATTTGAGATAAATAAGCTTTTTGTGCGCATGGAACATTCTGGGATCTTTTATTTCAGTTCATGAGGGACAAGGGACCAACACTTTACATGTTGCGTTTATATTTTTGTTCAGTGTCATTTGTATGGGGTATGGTGGCCATTGGGCTCAACTTACCCCAAGGTAAATATTTTTAAAACAGAGTCTGGTGCTCTCTAATGTGTGGATAGACCACTAGGAGTAAACGAATAACGGACAGCACTCTGGTAAAAGGGTGATGACAGAAACACAAGCCCAGTCTAGGAGTTTAATGATGAAACAGAGCATACATGTGCTATTTGGTCAAAAACTGACAAATATCCCTGCAAATGGAAATGGTCCGATCTCCACGAAAGCCAACCAAACTGAGAAATACGTTTAGTTTTTATACTAACAAGTGGTTGCCATGGTGAATAATTCAATAATAATTGGTAGAACACATGAAAGGAACAAAGAGTTTACCAGAATCTCTAAATTAAAATTCCGGTAGATCAATAAAATGTCATTGTAGATCTAATTAAATTTAAAGGACACTAAATTAATATCTAAGGGGGTTTTATACAATTTTGACTACATTAGTCCACACTGCTACAAGGATGCACTTTCATGCTAGCTTTAGGACCTTATATTGTAGCTTAGAGACCCCAAATGATGTATAAAACAATCTTAAAACGATCTACTTTAGTTTAGATACTGTACAAGCATCATGAAACCTAGAACACAAATGAATTTGCCTTTGTGAAAAATATTTTTTTTAACCCAAATTACTTACCACTTTTTCCATGTAGTTTCTTCCTTCACAGACTCCAGGAAATGATGAACTCTTCCTAAATATTTGGTGACACGATTAATTTCATGTATGGATTCTTAGAAACAAGGGGTGGCTCAACTAACATTTTGGCTGAACTTACCCCACTCTCCCCTACAGAATACAAGTCTGCAGCAGTCAATGTAGAATGGGACCACATTTGCTTAAGCACTCTTGCAATGGAAATAAATTCCACACTATGATACTTGGCTCGACCATTAACCAGTAAATACAAAAATGACCCTAACCAGAAAAATAGAAGATAACCCATTTTTAAAAACAAAGCTTTTTCTCTCAAGATTCAGGTATTAAAAATGTTTGATAAGATTACCACATGCCCATGCAACCTAATAATATAACCTATGCGCCTATATAATATTTGCAGATCATATCCCATTCCTTTCACGTATGCATATTTATGGTAAGATACTTATTCTTAATTGTAAATCAAATTGACTTTCCCTGAAACAAAACTTCACAAAGGCTAACAATTTTTTTTAAAATTGTCCACAAAGGGACAGAACCATCCAATCCTTGTAAAGCTGCTGGATCCTCGTGTGGATGAAGTGCAGCTTGGATCGCAGTGCTCTGTAAACGGGCAGGACAGGACACACCCCCATCTGGATCCGAGCCATAGCCAACCAGACAGCGTAAAAAGTTTTGGCAGGATGAGTTTTGGTCAATTGTAAGTATATTTTATCACTCTGACGACCTCAGTCAGATAGGCTATCACGGTATGAGCCTATATAGATGCCACTATAGGTTACCTACTCATCTCTATGCAGTGTGCACACATCCAGGCTGGTTGATGATGATGATGTGGTCTGAACTGAATGAAGGGAGTATATTTACAGTAGAACCTTCTCCTGCCAAACAACGTCTTCTTCCCATTGCCTGCCAACCATTAGATATCCACATTATATTGACCACTGAAGTATGGCCATTACCACACTGTTAAAACAAACTCCGGTCATAACTCAAAACCTGCACATAAACACAATAATGAATGCTTCAAACCAGACATTCACCACACACTTTTTATATGGAATGTATTAGAGACAGCATTAAGTGCACAACTATGGCAATGTATGATACAACACTAAATAAGTCCAAAAAGCCATGTTTGGGATAGTGGGGGGAAAAATACGATTATTAGGCTACATAAATAATAATATCCCAACAGATCAGTTACACATAAATCATATTTTTGGCAGTGTACAGCTCCCTTTAAAAGTAACCAATTCTCAAGGATATCATGTCAAACAAAACAACTTGTTACAATCTGGTGGTTGTCTGGTACTCTCATATAAAAATTAATTAGGAGGAGAAAACAAAGATTCATCTTCATGAATATAAATATTGCCAATGCTCTGGTTATTGATATACACATTCTTGAAAGAAAATGTAAAAACATGTCTGCGTCACTGAGCCAGCTCCCCATAGGGCTTCGTCATTGGTTGTACAGCCTCACAATAAGCCGATAGGGATGCATTATTTGAGGACAAGGGGTGTTACAAAGGTTCCGCCATCAGCTCTTGTCTTCAACGTGAGCTCTAGGTGGATAAAACCCAATACAACAGCGAGGACAAAATATCCTCAATAAATAAAATAGTAATTTATTTCCTCAACAGAAAATGTGTGTTTTTCCACTTGATATGAAGCAGTTCTATATTAATTTGGTATATTTCATAGTTGTCCAATGTGGGAGTCTTGCAGTGGAGAGTGACAGGTTTGAAAACAGTCCCTTTCACTGCGAAGGCACATGGGCCAACTGCAGGTTGGGTCTCTCTGGGCTACCGCCGTCTTGGTCCACATCTGAGCTGTGCTCATCAGAGCTCTCAGTCTCTGAACAGTCATGGGGCACATTCTCATATGCCTCCTCATCCATTAGCTCTTCTTTCACGCTGAGAAGAAAAGTAATGATAAGGAAGAAATGTACTTGTAATGAATTATGAAACATTTCTCCTCTATCAAATCTAGTTTTGAATGGTGATAGAACTCACAGAGGGTGAATTGGGTACTGCTCTTCACTGCTGTCACTGTAGGATCCATTCCCATACCAGAGAGCTGCATTCATCTCCTCCTGCTGGAACAGAGAACATAAAAGGGAGCTCCTATAGAGGCTGGGTTGAATGGAGGTATACTACTCTCTAGCCATTCAGCCTGAAAAGACACGCCATAGGTTTATCAAGGGCCGGTGCCAGAACAAATAAGTTGGACGGGCATTTGATTTCCATCGGGCACCTTTAATAAATATATATATTTAGGGGACCTCCCATGTGTGCACGCACACGCTTGCAAATATTTTTTTTTCATGGGTGTTAAAGACCATAGGCAGCTCGTGAGTTTCAAGTTTGGGGAAGCTAACAATTTATCATACCATTTTTAAACTATCTGCATGCTAGTTATGATTATTTGTATATACGGTATGCACATTTTCATGAAACAGTTTAATTTCGATAACGTTTTCATTTCTCAAAATCATTGTCATGTGGTTAATCATAAAAATCTGAATTAAAATGATCAAAATCGAAAAGTTAAAATTCAACTAATGCAAGAACACCAGCCTCTGCCATATGGACACATTGATACACCGTGGCCCATTGGCGGCTAAAGAAATTAGTGCATGGAACTAGCCTATAGGCCAATGCAGCAGTAGGGCTACAATTTCCATCGTCAACCAAGTAAAATAGATAAACCTAAAGCCGACAAATAAAAACATCCTGATGAATGCGATTGAAAGAACTTGAATTTTCATCTCTACTCCACCTGTATGCCTACCTTTCTATTTAATTAGCCTATTCCGGGCCCTCAGTGTTTCCGGTACCAGTGAGCACCGTACAGACAGCAGTTTTTTTTAAATGACGTTTCCACTGAATATATGGGGTCACCAGATCATGATATATTTGCTCTTTCACACCGAGGCTTGATGATTATCGAGGCCAGGAGTGTTGGAAAGATTTTTCAAATACTGTGAGGAACTACTATCATTTGCAATGGCTGTAGGCTTCGTGGCCTTACTGTGTGAGGTAAAAAAAAAAATGTTTACTGAGAAGCTCAGTTTATTATTAGTAGTGGACGTGGTGAGTTAAGACAATCAGAAATCAAATGGACACTTTCCTACATTTGCACACAGCAGGCCAAGTAGGCCTACTACTAGCGTGCTCAGGCGCGTGCTCCCTCACCGTTATCAGGACAGAGAAACCAGACATGCTCATTGCTCACATGAAGCACTCCAAATAAAAGGCAATGAAAAAGTTTACAAAACTCTTAAATTATGGTTATGAAATAAACCTAAACTTGTGTTGCAGAGTTCACAACCTGCTAATAATGTTTCCACTCAGAATGAGAATAGTAAACAACAAATTATTACATGCATTAACAGAAATGTATGTAACCAAATGACAGGGATTGCCGGTATATTCACTAGACCTACTGGTGACATACAGTTGAAGTCAGAAGTTACACCTTAGCCAAATACATTTAAACTCAGTTTTTCACAATTCCTGACATTTAATCCTAGTAAAAATCCCCTGTTTTAGGTCAGTTAGGATCACCACTTATTTTAAGAATGTGAAATGTCAGAATAATAGTCGAGAGAATGATTTATTTCAGCTTTTATTTATTTCATTACATTCCCAGTGGGTAAGAAGTTTACTACATACACTAAATTAGTATTTGGCAGCATTGCCTTTAAAATTGTTGAACTTGGGTCAAACGTTTTGGGGAGCCTTCTACAAGCTTCCCACAATAAGTTGGGTGAATTTTGGCCCATTCCTCCTGACAGAGCTGATGAAACGGAGTCAGGTTTGTAGGCCTTGCTCGCACACGCTTTTTCAATTCTGCCCACAAATTTTCTATAGGATTGAGTTCAGGGCTTTATGACGGCCACTCCAATACCTTGACTTTGTTGTCCTTAAGTCATTTTGCCACAACTTTGGAAGTATGCTTGGGGTCACTGTCCATTTGGAAGACCCCTTTGCGACCAAGCTTTAACTTCCTGACTGATGTCTTGAGATGTTGCTTCAATATATACACATAATTTTTCTGCCTCATGATGCCATCTATTTTGTGAAGTGCACCAGAGGCTCCTGCAGCAAAGCACCCCCACAACGTGATGCTGCCACCCCCATGATTCACGGTTGGGATGGTGTTCTTCAGCTTACAAGCCTCACCCTTTTTCCTCGAAAAATAACGATGGTCATTATGGCCAAACAGTTCTATTTTTGTTTCATCAGACCAGAGGACATTTCTCTAAAAAGTACAATCTTTGTCCCTATGTGCAGTTGCAAACCGTAGTCTGGCTTTTTAATGGCGGCCTTTCAGGTTATGTCGATATAGGACTCGTTTTACTGTGGATATAGATACTTTTGTACCTGTTTCCTCCAGCATCTTCACAAGGTCCTTTGCTGTTGTTCTAGGATTGATTTGCACTTTTCGCATCAAAGTACGTTCATCTCTAGGAGACAGAACGCATCTCCTTCCTGAGCGGTATGGCGGCTCCGTGGTCCCATGGTGTTTAAACTTAAGTAATATTGTTTGTACAGATGAATGTGGTACCTTCAGGCAGATGAACCAGACTTGAGAAGGTCTACAATTTTTTTCTGAGATCTTGACTGATTTCTTTGGATTTTCCCATGATGTCAAGGAGTTTGAAGGTAGGCCTTGAAATACATCCACAGGTACACCTCCAATTGACTCAAATTATGTCAATTACCCTATCAGAAGCCATGACATCATTTTCTGGAATTTTCCAAGCTGTTTAAAGGTACTTAGTGTATGTCAACTTCTGACCCACTGGAATTGTGATACAGTGAATTTAAGTGAAATATTCTGTCTGTAAACAATTGTTGGAAAAATTACTTGTGTCATGCACAGAGTAGATGTCCTAACCGACTTGCCAAAACTATAGTTTGTTAACAAGAAATTTGTGGTGGTTGAAAAACTAGTTTTAATGACTCCAACCTAAGTGTATGTAAACTTCCGACTTAAACTGTATATATGAGCGATTGGAAATGATGCAGACAATTAAATTGATGGAAGCTACAATCTGCAATATTAAAGCTGATCAATATTAAAGGTAATCACAGCTGCTCTTGAAAGCCTGACAGAATATCATTGGGCTTATTCTGGACAGAGTTTGTGGCGAGAGTGAGCCCTCGTGTCACCTCTTCCTTTCTGCTGAAACTCTCACCGGAGAAAGCATCCGAGCAAGCGAAACAGCACTCCTCTGTCTGACTATATGTAGACCATCTATCTGACGCTGTCTGGACAGAAATAGTATGACATGCCATATTGTTTTTGTCCAGACAGCATCAGATACACAGTCTACACATACTGAGACAGAGAGGAACTGTTTCACTCGGATGCTTATCTAAGATGAATGAGTCTTTCTGTCGGCACGCTTCTCGGCCCAATGAATTATCAAGATTTCAATATTTTATTTGGACGGGAAAGGAGGTACAGTATGTGGCCAGGCCCCCTAACGCCGGTCCTGGGTTTAGCACTCAAAGTTGTCAAAAGAGCATTTACCTTAGGAGTAAGGAAAGCTGAGCAGTGACCATGGTCAGTGTTCTCCCTCTTGAGAGACCTGCAGTTACAAATAAACACATGTTCATCTATTCAACACACACTGGAAAATAGAGGGACAACATATCCTCACAAGACACTTTTATTTATGTTACTAGTGCTGAGCGAATAACCGAAATATCAGTTATTTTATATTTTTTAAACAACTGATTGACCGATGTTCTATTCAATTATATGAATTCCATTTAGTTTGGATTTTTCTGTGAGCTCAATGTGCACATTGCTCTGCAGGTTTTCTAGAGAAAAATCTGATCATGCCCAAACTTAGTTACATGGTTTGTATTAGTATAATACCAACAAAAATGCAGGTTTAACATGTTGAGAAACAGAGACATACATGGAGCTTTACTGGAGATACCGAGCATGTTAAACATACCCTTCACCAGCAGGCTTCTGGGGCCTTCTCCTCTGGAACTCCATCTCATCAACTGTCCACACAGCTCCTTTTACATTCTCCACTCGCACAAAACACTTGTGGAGGCTGAGGTTGTGTCTCACTGCATTCTGCAGAGTCAGAAAGAAGAACATTATTCCATACAAGTTGATCTAATACCATGTAACATTCCTAAAAAAACGTAATGAATATGGCATGGCAACTAAACGTAGGACAAGGGTATTCATATACATGTAAATTACCCTTTAAATAGACAACGAAATACCTTCCATGTTGCGGCGTTGCGTCTAAAATAGGAAAATGTTCGCGTGAACCAATTGTAGATTTCATTTAGTGTCAGCTGCTTATAGGGGGATTCAAATATTGCCTGGAAAAATGCAAACATTCAATTAGCAAACAATAGACTCACTCCTTACGAATAGCTAACATTTAGTCATCGGAGGGTAAACCAGGGTGAAATAAAATAAAATATTCCTTACCTGTCTTATTAGGGCTGCATATGTAAATGGCGGTCTAGCTTCTTTATTCTGAACAATATCTGTTAAGGAATTAACAAAATGTGTTTTATTAAAATCAATGATTGAAGCCATTCAAGTAGATAAACTACCACAGGTATCAAAAAAATGTACCCTACTACCCTCATTAGGTTCAGCATCACTCTGCTAACTCACCTTGATTCATGGTTTTGCTGTATTTCATGGTCTTGCTGTCTGAGTACCATCTCCTTCCAGGGCTCACAGTGAGCAGGGTGTGGGGAGGGAGGATAGAGGAGGAGGTTGGGGGTGGTGTCAGGGGTGTAGAAGGAGCAGTGGCATTTTGAGACAAGGTCATGGAAGGTAGCACCTTGGGAAATGTCACCTGGGAGAAGGAGACATTGGGCACAAGATTCCCCTTGAAAATAAAAAGTAAAGATTCATTTAAAACGCAATACAGAGAACACAGCTGTAGGGAATGCAAACTTGAAGGGTGATTATTTTACCATTGTGGCTAATTCTCGTCTTACTCTGTTAGTAACATGATTTGAATTTAAGACATGCCCACTTTAATACTCCAGAGACTTACCGTTGGGGTTGCTGGTTTGGACTTTTGATCAGAGGATTTGAGGTGAGACATCATGGCTTGCAGACGCTCTTTGTCTTTTTTCAACTTCATTGAGGAGAAGATAAAACAACAAAGATGTCATGTGAAGTTGATTACAGTGAGAAGGTACTGTACAATGAATGGGCTTTATTTAAGCAAATGTCTTGTCTACTGTGTACCTGCAGTTCTAGCTGCTGAACAACCTGCATCTGCACTCTACACTGTGCTGTACTCTTGTCATCCAGTGTATGTTCACTGTTCAGATGCCTGGGGGGAAAACACATTCTATTATAAAACAAGAAAACACTGAAGAAGCCACTAGAACCCAGTGTTACTATTATAGTAAGAGAGATTGACCTTAATTTGTCTCTCTGAGAGATTGAATAGATGAGGAGAAACTCACTTGAGAAAAACTTGAATGTCTCCAAAGACAGCCTCACAGCCAGACCATTTGCACATGCCGTGTCCATAGAGAGGGTGAGTGTTTTGTGTGTGATTATCCACAGGCCCACTGCAGAGAGACATACATATATATATATATATCATCAATGTAACACTTCCGGAAGAGGTTGGACAGATGAGAATGAATAAACACTGTTCCGAAATGACTAATCACCTGTCTTTCTTCTTTAGGATCTGTGATGGATGATTCCCATTGGTGGTGGAATGCTGACTGTGGAGCAGGTTCTTCTGAAGAGTAGCTGGATTCTCACCACCAGAGAGCAGGCTGGTGCCATTCTCACACCCTTTCATTAAACCTAGGAGAAATACACAAGTAATTCAGCCAAATAACTATAATATTCTTGCCCAAAAACAACCAAAACAAATGTAGCTGCATTGCAGCCATGGAGGAGGACAGCAACAACAAACAAAGCATGGGGCAGATACTTGATGGGGGAAGGTATGTTAGATTAGGGTTGGGGCTGAGGGGGTAGACACTTACCCTGAGCTGCAGAGGGGCTCATGGAGGGCAGGACAGACAGGAGACCCTGTCTCTGGAGGCTAAGGAGGTGCTGCTGTTGGACCTGCAGGAGCTGCTGCTGGATGGCCATGTGCTGAGCAGCTAGCTGCTGTAGGGGAGTGGGGAAGAGGTACACATGAGGCCTCAGCAATACTATAATAATACATTGATTTTATATAGCGCTTTGGAACATTTAGATGACAGCAAAATACAGACGTATGACAAAAAATAAGTATGTCGGCCTACCTCTTGGCCTGACTTCTCAGCATGCTTCTGCTGTAGGAGCTGGGCGTTGAACTGGTCCTGCTGTTTCTGGCAGAGATCCTGTATGTGTTGCTGTAGAAAAAAAAGAAGGAAAAAACACCTTGAGTTAATGGAAGGTCATGAGGAAATACAGTGGTCACGTTCAAGCCATCAGAATCTCACTGGAAGATCCACATGAAAAATAGGTGACGTACAGAGAAATTAACAAAAATTCCTGCTAATATTACAATTGTGAAACAGAACACAATAAAGCATTTACATGTAGATTTGTGTGGTGAATATGATGTAGTTACCTGGTGTAACATGAGTGCTTTCTGCTGCTGGAGCAGGGCCTGGATCTGCTGTGGGTTGAGGACCTGCTGCTGTGTCTGCTGAGGAGTCTCCACCGGAGGGGTCATCATAGACACTGAAACTGTAACCTGCCAACACACAAATACAGATGAGCACAGATTAGACATAGCCATGCCGGAAAATTACAGAAAAACAAAATGCCAACAACACCATTGAAGTGGTTTTTTTTAACATTTTAAAACCAAAACATATGAACAACCTTTGCTAGGCATCCAGCAATTACCCCTCCCTGTCTGCCTAACACCCACAGCTCTGGGGATGTTTACAGTAAACATAATAATTAAAGCCAAATAAATTCACTGCACAAAAATATAAATGCAATGTGTAAAGTGTTGGTCCAATGCGTCATGAGCAGAAATAAAAAAAATCCCATAAATGTTCCATACACACAAAAATATTATTTCTCTCAAATTTGGTGCACAAATGTGTTTACATCCCTGTTAGTGAGCATTTCTCCTTTGCCAAGATAATCCATCCACCTGACAGGTGAGAGATATCAAGAAGTTGATTAAAACAGCATGATCATTACACATTGGGTGGGCCTATGCCCTCACCGGCCCACCCATGGCTGCACCCCTGCCCAGTCATGTGAAATCCATAGATTAAGGCCCAATTTATTTATTTCAATTGACTGATTTCTGTATATGAAATGTAACTCAGTAAAATCTTTGAAATTGTTGCATGTTTCGTTTATATTTTTGTTTAGTATAGATAAAAAATGAATACAAAGCCAGGGATGCATGGCAAGTTTTGCAAAAACAGAACTGCATTGCATTTTAGAGCCTCACACTTACAATACTTTTTGTAAAAATATCATCGGATACACATAATATTCAAATGTAAACTTGCGTACTTGCAGGAACTTGGGGGTTCCTGGGGCCCAGAGTTATTATTGATCTGATAGTAGGCTAATCTAACCAACTCTGGACCCTAGTTGTAGTGTATGACATAAATCAGCTAGAAAAAATATCAAAAAACATTCATAAACTGTTTTATATGGGCTATGATGGGACCAGATTTATTAAGTCATATGGTTTAAAAATTTGACAAAAACGAACAGGGCTGAGCTCTCTGTATGGCTGGTTGCATCGTGTAGATACTCATATAGCATGTCATCACTATTGTATTGATTGATTCATTTCAGTCAATCATTTTGGATTAAAAAGACCTACACTACATAACCAAAAGTATGTGGACACCTGCTCGTCGAACATCTCATTCCAAAATCATGGGCACTCGGAGATCCTGTTCTATGAGCTTGTGTGGCCTACCACTTTGCGACTGAGCCGTTGTTGCTCCTAGACGTTTCCACTTCACAATAAAAGCACTTAAAGGTGACATCCTATGAAAGTTGAAAGTCACTGAGCTCTTCAGTAAGGCCATTCTACAGTCAATGTTGGACTATGGAGATTGCATAGCTGTGTGCTCGATTTTATAAACCTGTCAGCAACGGGTGTGGCTGAAATAGCCGAATCCACTATTTTGAAGGGATGTCCATATACTTTTGTATATATAGTGTAGGTTGCCTTGCCACCCGAAGTGTGAATATAAAATCCCTTTCTCAGAACACAAATAAATGGGCCTATTTTAGGCTATAAAAACATGACATTACGTTTCCCCTGGCCAAGCCCAGATGGGATCAGAGCGCATAGGCTTCTCTGGCTACCTGCAGCTGTGGTTGTCGTCAGTAGGCTGTAGTTGGTCAGACTGAAGCACAGACTAATTGTGCACGTTGACAAATCATCAGTCTTTTTACTAAACAAATTTGGTGGCGGGTATAGACTTCCATATAAAACAGCTTGTCGTGGTGAATTCAGTTATACTCACGTTTCCTGTCACAATTCGCTTTTACCACATTCAATTATCTTCATGATATTGTTCAAAATGAAGCCTGGTTTGTTGTGATGTTGTAATGTAGGCCTACTGTACTTTATAATAATATGAGAGGGTTAAATCATTCATTTTTGATATGCTAACGTTACTTGATGAAGACATTTTGTTAGCAGTAACTCTGTGCTTTTGTCTTGAAGCTAAAAATGTTTTGAGTGTAGCCTACAGACGAGAAAATAAACAATTTAAATTGACTGCACATACATGCTTGTGAATTGTTGCAGTGTAATATGGTTTGGGTGCATTATTCAACAGTGTAATATGTTTTAGAATAAACTTTTGTCAATGTTGAATAGTTTGTGCTTTCTGGCTAGTGGCTGTGATATTTACGGTCAATTTGAACTACGGAGCAAGATTGTCATGTGGCCAGCCACAACGAAAGGTAAGGCAAGGATGTAATGTGAATTGAAAAGTTGAATTCTCTTTCGCCACCCCGCTCCTTAGAGTCTTCTTCATATCTCCTAGTGGGAATAGGGCCTTAATTAAGGTCTGAACCACAAACAAACAATTCCCACTAAGGCTGGCTCTGTTTGGGATCCAGTAAACAAACTGCTGGAGGATGTCACATACACTCTAGGCTAACAATAACAGTGGATTGCCAAGGAGATGGCCCTTTCCCACACGGACTAAACATGCTCTGATGCTCATCAAGATCCTTATAGACCTATACCCTGGAGCAGATACTGAGGATAAACTCATGGCTTACATGACTTAAAGCAGAAGGTAAAATAATTGCATCAGCTGGACTTAAAGTCTGCAGTACAGAAGAAGAAAAACTTCAGAGAGCCAGATAGGGCCAGTTAGTCACTGTATATGGTATGGGAAAGGCTCATCTTTTGTATGCACAACATCAGCAAAACCTAATCCTGCACCTAATCCTTGTTTCCATGACGTCAGGGCAGACCAGCCCAAACATCTTTTGTTATTATTATTGTTGATGTGACAGAAACCCACATACCCATGAAGGACAATGTAAACACTGGGCTAGTCCTCAAAGAGAGGTATGTGCTCTATGACTAATGTTGCCAAAAACAAGTTACATCCCTTTTCTGAAACCCAGAAAATATAATCCCTTTTCATATAACAGACCCTTATACTTAATCTCTCCCTGAACTGAGTTATAACAAACCGTATTTTAACAAACTCAACTGAGACATACACAAACCATCAATGCACAAAGGAATATAATCTACAAGACCAGAGTAAGAAAAATGCTAGGAAGAGGCAATAAAGAGCTAAGGACATTTTCATATGATTTAAGTAAATTACCTTTGATTATACAGTAGAATAACATTATAAATATGTTAGGTAGTAGTGACACATGCAAATTCACTTTAACTAACACAGTCACAATTACTATCTTGGTCCTTAGTTTACACAGATGACCAGTGTTTCACTTTAACGTAGTCCTTTTCATCCAGCAAATTCTACCAATGTATATACCAGTAAACATAGAGCGTTATCTATCTACATGTAGAAATAGGCTAGTTGACCAAAATACAATAATAAAGCTGACAAACCTGACCAACTCCATTTACAGTGGTCGTCTTTGGCAGTTAGAGACGCAGGGTGGAGAAAGAGAGCAGTAAGCCGAGCACAACATTACACTGTCTGGCAGTCTGACAAAGTGCTTGTGTGCATAAACAAAACTAACCAATAACACAGATCTATCCTTCTCCACCAATCACAAAGTGTCTCAGCAGTCTCTGTCTGCAGCACTACAGTTGGCTCAAAGTTCAGTGAGAGATATCCTACCTATCATACAAACAAAGAAAGATGCTAAATGTGACAATTTGAGAACCCATATGCTTTAGTTGTGGAAAGTAAGCATGTGGCACACTTTATAAAATACGTTTGGTAACCTGGTTTTGCTGCTGACTGTCAGCCCCAGAACCCTCTGGAGTTAGTGGCTTAGCACTCCGACAATCATCCTTCTCAGCACTGTCCCCATTCTCCGTCTGATTGGCTGGACTGGTGCAGGCTGTCTGTTCTGACCCAGACTCATGCATCTGGACTCACTGACCTGAGAACAGAACAAGAACAAGAGAGCCGCTGTAAACCTCATGTAAATCCACAGTGACTTTCCACAATACTGATTTTAGGCTACATTTTTTTTGTTGGAACAATTACATATGCACATGGGCAATTCCACGATAACGGAATTAAGCTTGAATTCAGATTGCCCATATAACTACATGCACTACTTTGAACAATTTACACAGAAATTTCACAAAAACACATTTACTGAACAAACTGTGTAGATGCAAAGTTTGGTAACAGAATTACGTTAAAATCTCCCTCAGTTGTTTTGTTCAACCACATTCTCCAAAAAAGCTTAAATATCAGCTCTGAAATAAGATTCAAAGAGGTCTGCAGAAAGAATGGGGTGTCAGCTACATGACACCTTGAGTTTGAAAATATATTTTGGTTACTGAACTACAGTAGGGGAAGTGGATTTACATCCGGTAATGGAATTACATCCTGACCTGTACTATACAGAAATGCATAATTATGGACATGAATATCATTCTCTTCATGGTGATGTATCCTGAATAGGTACATAAAAGTAGAAATATGCAATATCCTTATTTTGCATATTTGGGTATAATGCTTCACACTAGCTATTATTGTAATGAGCGCCGCCCCCAAACAAGACCACATCTGAAACAATCAGACGTCTTCGTTTTACAAGTTTAGACGCCACAGTACAGCACAGTAGAGTGCTGTAGGTATGTTCAGTACATTATATTGTACTCCACTCTAGTGTGCTCTACTTTTCTGTACTGTTTTGTCCAAACCTGTGAAATATAGAAGCTTATGAAAGGTTCAGATTTGGTCCGGCCAGGGCGGACTGACCAAATTTCAACTTCCATCGGCCGATGGTCAGTGGGTGAGGATGCTTGTTACACTAAATGGAAAGTGGGTAGTTGGTAGAAAGAATCAGAAGAGGTGACATTAACTGAAAGACAGACAGACAGACAGACAGACAGACAGAAATAACCAGACTGTTTTCAGTCTTGCTTTGACCACCAGACAAAAGGTATGAGCTGAACAGTATGCCAGTGGAAGGAAGGACAGTAGCAGGTGACCCAGCTGTGGTTTGTGAATAGGATTTCCAATTGTAGCCAATTCAATTGCAGTAATTACGTGACTGATTTGGTAACAGAATTATGTGTTTTAATCACTTAATAATTCATAAACAAATAAAAACTAACTAATTGGTCGGTCTTTACTTGTTATTTCTGTGAATGTTCATTATCCTCTCTCATAAGGGAGAGAAATTAGAAAATAACTTAAAAGATATGGAGTTTTGGTAACAGAATTACAAGGCACAAGGCAATGTTTCTTACATTTAAAGAAGGCAAATAATGTCTAACTATAATTTATAGAAGGCTTTCATTTAACATGCTCCTACAAACTTCACATTAGTGCTCATGGTTCCTTTTACATGGAAATGCCCACATGCGGTTTCTTACTGAAGACAATCTTAGAAACATCTTCAATATTGTTGCAGATCAGAGAAAGACAAGATGTTACTCTGCTTTAACTAATCAAGGCAACAGTTTCCCTCTTGCCAACATAAACCGAAGATATTTGTTGAGTAGCTGATTGCTGCCATGGCTACGGTAAACAAAGGGACCCTGGTTCGGTGTTTATGAGTAAACATATCGTCCTTCTGGAGCAATTTAACATTAACCAGGTGGTGCGATAAACAGATCTGGCAGGTAGCACAATACCGCATTAAAGGGAGGGTCGTGTGTACAGTTGGGGAAGCGTTCGACTCAAATGCAACACAGCTAAAATAAACAGCAAATGTCCCCTCAGCTGAAAACGTAGATTCATCAAATGTATGTATTTATGACTTATCGACTTCTGGAGCAAGCTGAAACATAGGCTAACCTACTGTTAGATACAATATTGCATTGCCTATCAAGTCTGACTTCAGTACCTACTGGCCTTTTCATTCCACAGCAAAACTGATTCCTGTTTATTTTAGGCTACAGCAGCCAAGGGTGTATTTGCACACAAAACAGTGTTTCATCCTAATGCCCTTCAACATTCCCAATGTCGGATCCAGTGCTGCTAGCAAAGCAGACAAGCAACACAAACATTAGGTTTTTAGGGTAGAGGGGAATCTTCTGAATACCTACTTCAACAGTCAGGACCGAAAATATAGGCCTAGTCTATACCACAATGCAACAATGCATTTCAATCCTGACTCTTAGATAGAGCCTAGCCTACCACAGATCTGTAATACAGATCAATGAGAAAGAAAAATCACATTAAGAATTATAACAAAGCAAACTATAGAAAGGTCAAATTAGTAGAACAATCATCAACAAGAGTTTGGGGTTCTAGCCAAAATATCAAATCAACTGTTATGCACATCTTTACAATAGTACACCATCCTTACCTTGGCAGAAAAGGCACAGCACTGTAGGTGTTCAACTGAGTTCAAAGCAGTAGCGTAAGAAGTGTGTAGCCTATGTGGACTGTGAACACATGAACAGGTGCTGTGGTTTAAAATGCAGGAGTACGCCTGTTTGCATAAACACGAACACTCTGCAAATAGAACAAGGGAAAACCATATGCCCACTGCAATTCCTGTCTGTCCAGGCATACACAATGAATACCTACATTCTGTTAATTTTATTGAATGCACATTGCATTGTCTAATGTTCAGCTCCTTGCTACTTTTTGGGGATCAACATTTCCCCTGTGTTTCCATTGGGAGTTGTCACTCTTTTTAGTCAAAACTATAATTCAGAGCCACAAACAAAAGGCATTGTATGCCTGCACCAAAGCATTAGTAGGGCACTATAAAATCATAGGCGTGGGAAAAGCAACATTGGATGTTTTAAGTCCACAACAATGTTTAAACCACATCAGGTGACCACTTTGGAAGTCTGGGAAAAATAGAAGACATTTTTATTTTTGGGTGTAGTTAACCTTTAATGCAAGTGTGCACCAGCAAGAGACCTTTGGTTAGTGATGTTTCTGTAGTGCTCATGTGATTGCAGAGTTTGTTAAGCAAATGGCCTGTGGATTGATGCATATAATCATGGTATCATTCTAACAGGCTAATTGAGAAGGTTTTCGGAAAAGCTTTTCCATCTTTACCAGAAGGTATACATTAGCATAATTGCTAACAGTTACACAAAGTGTAGACATGCGCACTCCCCCACACACGTTTCAGAAAGTTGCAGTAAAATAAAAATCACTGATGCATTTTGTTCATGACATGATTAATTTGGGCAAATTAATGAATTGTCAAATAAGTTCAATACATTTAGTTGATTTCCTACAAAGTTCAAAACCTTTTTGAATATTGTTGAATTACATTTTAATGTCTGGAATCCGTGATTCTGTCCGCATTCTCTGCAACGTGGATATTATAGGGCCCTACATACTGTAAGGCTATCCTTTATAAGTGAATGTGTGTTAATCAATCACTTGCATGCTAAGTTTACCACTCTGGGGAACAATTACCGGATAATGCAAATAGAAATAAGCAAATGTGAAATTCAATCAAATGTTTTCATTGAACATTTGCATAGCTGACCCGCAGGAAGTTTAGTTTTATTGCCATTTTCATAAACAAGGTGGATGATGCTAGACTAGGCCTATATCATCATCTTCTTTGTTGCTGTGGGAGAGACACCACAGGATAGTGATTCTGAAAAGAATATCCACTCAAAGCCATTAAACTCTATTATGGATCAGCTTGAGCAGCAGTATAACATTAAGCATCTGTTCTGTCAGCCAGGTTGACTGGTCCCTACATGATCATAATATGCTGTATGCCAGGGATCATCAATTAGATTCAGTCGTGGAGCGAATTCTTCTTGAGTGGAGTGGATGGTTGGGGGGACGGAACATAATTACAAATAATTACAAATTGACCGCAAGAAGCACAAACAGATAAAAAGTTTGACTAAAACATAATCATTTCAAACCTTGCTTACATTTGAATACGATCACGTCGTGTCTCTCTATTATCCGTGGGAATACTTGGGAACAGATTTCTTAAATTAAAATCACTTGATGTTTTTTACAGTCTTATGTCCAACAATGAAAATGAAAATGAAAAATACAACAAGATGTTGGGAAATGCAAGATGTCTGGAATTAAAATGACAAGGGAACTCATCACTAGGTGCAAAATGTGGATTTAATATCTTTCTGAGTTTTTGCTGTTTTTTGTAGAACCACCTGCAACTGGACATGAACATTTCTAAGATATATTTTTTTCTCCATAGAATTGAGAATTAAGAAAATATCATCAATAACAGGTTAGTTAAAATTCCTTGTGCGAGGCTTTCCATTAGCAAACATGTAAAGGGTATGGAGAATCACATATCCTGTAGCAACTTCTAGCCTAAATAACTACATTGGAAACCATGCAAAAATATACAAAACAGCATGGGGTGATAACGTTTCAGCGCATTACATCTAATGTGAATGCTTTAATGACAGCACACCTGCCAGACATACACCTGCCCAACTGAAAACTCTTTACAGTTGTTATAAGTAAACTCCGGGTTTGGCACAAGACGCTATGGGTATAGTATGTGTGGGGGCCACATTCATCCAGTTTATGGGGGCCACATCCATCCATGAATCAGATTGCCAAACACATGGTAACAGAAGAGGGACAGTCAATTGGTCTTAAGAGGCTACAAGTTCTTAGCTGGTGTTGTTGAAATGGGGCATTGCGGGCATTTCACAGCGAGAAAAAAGGAAATGCCAGTGGTGTACTTAAGTAAAAATTATTTCAAGTGCTACTCAAGTTGTTTTTGGGGGTAGCTGTACTTTACTATTTATATTGACAACTTTTACTTTTGGTACCTTTATTAAACTAGGCAACTTCACTACATTTGTAAATAATTGTATTCTACTTTTTACTCCATACATTTTCCATGACACCCAAAAGTACTCTTAACATTTTGAATGAATAGTAGGATAGGAAAATGGTCCAATTCACACACTTATCAAGAGAACATCCCTGGTTATCCCTACTGCCTATGATCTGGTAGACTTACAAAACACAAATGCTGTTTTTAAATGATGTCTGAGTGTTAATGTGCCCTTGGCTATGCATACATTTAAAAATAATATTATTGTGCCGTCTGGTTTGCTTAATATAAGGAATTTGGAATAATTTATACTTTTACTTTTGATACTTAAGTATATGTAAAACCAAATACTTTTAGACTTTTACTCAATTTGTAATTTACTGGGTAAATTTCACTTTTACTTGAGTCATTTTCTATTAAGGTATCTTTTATGACAATTGTAGTACTTTTTCCAACACTGGGAAATGCATTGTTTTAGCTAACGTTATCTAGCTAAAGACGGCAAAATATCTACAACATAACTACGGACCATGGAAATGTACTTTTCTAGCTAACGTTAGCTAGCTAGTATTAACACAGAACAACGAACAGGATAAAACACCGGATGTATAGATGTGAAGCGTCCGCTTGGCGGTTCCACTTACTACCAAATTTGGTAGTGAGAGGAAGCCTAGTTGCCAGCAGTGATGGAATAGGGAACAAGATGGATTTTGGCCGAAATTCTGCACATTTTTTCATTGAAACTTTTGAACTCAATCGTTTTCTGTTGCCAAAACTATAATGTTACAAACAGTATGTAAACTTGACCCTTTGCTAAAGTAAAAAAATAAATAAATGCAGGAGTGCAAAGGCGAATCGAGTTATTGCGCACGCGCACTTCAGAGTAGGCGTTCCCTAACGGAAATATGCAAATATATGCTAGAACGCGCCAATAAGAACTCACTAATAGTTGCTTGACTCTGCCCAACTCCTTTATTGTTCTGTCCACTATGACTCATTTCTTCCCATTTTTAACGTATGGCTGTGAGCTATCTTGGTTTATTTATAAATACATATTTGGTATTAAAGCTAACGTTAGCTAGCAAGTAAATGTAGCGAACAGCTAGCAGTCGTAGATTGCCAATGTTGTTCGGTAACTTGCCTTTCGTTAACCTTAGCTAGCTATCCAAGAGAACATCAAACATATTGGTTAGTTAACTCGCTGTTAAAAGCCACTTCGTCGTTGTTGTACAACGTGAATGTTATTTAGCTAAACAACGGGTTGGTGTGGTTGTTTACCGCCTATGTTGGCTAGTAGCTGACTAGGCTAGCTAACGAGATGAATAAATAGCATCTGCTATCCAATAACAGCATTCTACCATTTACTTACCGGGGCATCAATGTGTAGCCTGAGCTACTAGCTAGCTATTTGGCACGTCTTGTTGAGCAAGATAAGAAGCGATTGAAATACACTCACTCAGCAACCACCGTTAGCAAACACAGATAAACAGTTGACACTGGACTGTGCATTTGATGACATCACAGCCACCGGATTAAAAAACAAACAAAAAACAGCACCAGAGACCATAGATAACAACAAGGCATGATTGTTTAGCATTTCATTTTTCCAACATTTCAAAATCTATCAGCAAAAATATTGATTTTACATTTTGACTGGTTCAATGTTAAAAATAAACAACTTTCAAGACTGAAACCCTTGGAAAACACAAGGCACCATTCCAAAGATTAATAATCAGTTGAGATCTCACCTTGACTGGGCACTATAGTAAAAACTGCCAGAAAGTCCAGCTACATTATGTTCGATTATTTGTTTCTTTCAACAAAAACGTCCCTAATTAATGTGCTTATTAGTGTTTGAACATGGATGACCTGAGTCACAGAGAAGCTCCACCGCATCTGATGACAATTACAACCAACAGGTTACAAAACTTAAAAAGCTTGGCAGGGTGCATGCACACACATGCATGCTTGTGCACACACAAGACAGAGAGAGAGGGTTAGAAAGGTCTTTGGTAAAGATAAGTACTCATTCAACCCAAAGCACAGTTCATACATCATATCGTTTTTTGAATTTCAAAATGGTTCTTTTAGTTTGTAGGACTTAAATGAGAACAATATTAATGATAGAAATGTAATAAACACAAAAGTGAAGAAAAAAATTAGAATGAACCAATTGACATGTGCAATTGATATTCTTCAGAAAACTGATACCCATCTAGGCGTAGTCTAGATTCCTTGCTTAGTAATCCTGTTCATTACAGTAAAAAATAAAAAGGCCTGTTGTGCATTTCGGAAACAACAATTGAGTGTGTTTGTACAATGACCCACTGCTGATTACCAAAACACTCAGGGTAAACTAAACTATAGCATTTATCTGGTAACACGCAGTGTTGATTTAGTTTTTGTAAAAAAGTTGGTGTTATTTAACAAATCTAACAACCAGTAACAGTTAAGATCCCCCCCCCCTGCCAAAAATAAACTACAAACCCCAAAAAACAAATAAATAAAACATTTGAATGTGCAACATTTTCACATAAAACTGTATGAATAATACTGGCTTGAGGAAAATACTCTCCATTCATTCTAGAATCAGGGAACAATGTAAATTCAATGTAAGATCAGGAAACTGTGAAAACTAAAAGGCTCTGGTAAAAGTGCACAGTTGAGATAAAGTGTGGTTTAGCTAAATATTTTTGTATAAAAAACTAAACACTAAGGAACATGTATCAGTCATCCTAAAATGAAGCCCAGCTATGACATTTTCTGTCTGCCCAAATTGAAGTAATTGTATAACACATTCATGAAAGACAGTAGAGCTCAGAAGATTCAGTCAATTTCCATGACCAAAAACAACAAAGTGTCAAATGTGCAAAGCTTGCTAATGTCTTGGGCGACCTCCTTCGAAGGCATGGTGCTCCTCATGTGCTGAAATAGAAACAAACACATTAATCTCATGAGTTATCAATAGGCTCATTTTACGTTGTTTTGATGGAGTGAACTAGCACGTACTCTACTCTTGTTTTTAAAGTACTCACGCTTATAAAATACTGCTTTAAAAGTTATCTGTGGAAGAAGTTCATAGATCCTTCCTAGGATGTTTGCTTCGTTAGCAAAAAAGGCATTTCCATTCCAGACTTGAACAACATCTTCTCTGTCTCGAACGCTGACACTAACACCAACCACCTCATCCTCTGAAACATAACCAAAGATTATTATTTTTCTCAAATAAACACATCAATACCCTTCAGTATTTTGAAGTACAATTATATAATGGAATATTGTAAAGCTGTGATACTTTTTACAACTTTTGAGTCATTTAGCAGAACCTTAATTTCTCCTGTAAGTCACTCCGGATAAGAATAAATGTCTTTCTCAAGGGCACATCAGGAGATTTTTCACCTAGTCAGCTCAGGCATTCGAACCAGCAACCTTTTGGTTACTGGCCCAATGCGCTTAACCGATAGCCGACTACGTTATATTACAAACACACTCTGTAATACATATAGGGTATTTCATCTTATACAATAATTATTAATAATAACAACATATCCATTCAGAACAAAATACATACCATATAATATAAAATGATAGACAGATGTAAGATTACGTCTCTTTACAAACAATCAAGTAAAGCATCTTCATAAAGCCTGAAAGTTGATATACAGCGTGACAAGAGCAGGGTTTCTGAAGCGCAACTCACAGCAATCTCAGATGTTGTCACACATTAAGATGATAACATCTAGCATAACATCAGAGGAGTGTAGTTGTCATTTAATACTACCCTTCTGTTTGTGCCAAGGTTTAGAAAAATTGCTTTTGGGGTCTTCATCACCACTACCACCAAATCAAACTTTATTTGTCACATGCGTGGAATACAACAGGTGTTACCGTGAAATGCTTACTTACAAGCCCTTACCCAACAATGCAGTTCAAGAAAGAGTTAAGAAAATATTTACCAAATAAACTAAAAATAATAAAAAGCAACAATAAAATAACAATAACTAGGCTATATACAGGGCATAACAGTACTGAATCAATGTGCGGGGGTACAGGTTAGTCATGGTCATTTTTACATGTAGGTAGGGGTAAAGTGACTATGCATAGATAATAAACAGCGAGTAGCAGCAGTGTAAAGACACTAAATCAAATAGTCCGGGTGGCCATTTGATTAATTGTTCAGCAGTCTTATGTCTTGGGGGTAGAAGCTGTTAAGGAGCCTTTTGGTCCTAGACTTCGCACTCCGGTACCACTTGCCGTGCAGTAGCAGAGAGAACAGGCTATGACTTGGGTGACTGGAGTCTGACTATTTTTTGGGACTTCCTCTGATACCGCCTAGTACAGAGGTCCTGGATGGCAGGAAGCTTGGCCCCAGTGATGTACTGGGCCGTACGGACTGCCCTCTGTAGCACCTTATGGTCAGATGTCGAGCAGTTGCCATACCTGGCCATACCTGGCGGTGATGCAACCATTCATACTAAAAGCAAATCCAGGAGATTGAAGTACAGGGTTGAAGGCAAATTAAATATTTATTTGTGCAGAAAGAATGTCTCCAAACAGAATCTCACACACCTGTTTAAAACCACTACTAAATCCATACAAGACATTACTACTAGAAGGTCTGGTCGTGAGACATGCAGAGTTAGAAGGTTAGTAGGTAAACAAAACACTGGTTTATTCTGAATCGGACCCAACTACATTGGAGCAGCTACACACAGTATGTGATTGACTCAAGACAGATGTCACTAGCGCCACCATTAGAAATGTCCCCCGAGAGAAGATCTACTCATCGCTTTTGACTACTGGACACACACTTAGTATGTGATTGCATCAATACATTGATGACCGTGAGATTTGCTGATTGTATTAGAGTTCAGTTAGATAGAGGTTGTGTGATTGGTTAGTGTGATTTCTCTAGTATAACAGCTCTTGATCAGGGTCCAATTAGGTGGGTGAAATACAACAATCTATAAAGTGCACAAGTTGCTGGATAGTCAGCAAGCCGAGGATATTACTTTGTATATAGGACATCCTCTGACCTTACAGACAGTCTAAAGCAGAGGTTACTGCATATATAGAGAATAAGGATTCAGACAGGTCTCAGGTCTTCAGTATGTGATAATACTGCAGCAGGTCATTAGTATGGGATCTGGTAATACTGAAGCATATTGCAGGTCTTGCTCCTGCTGCTGAGGAAGCAAATCTGGATGACCTTGAAAGCAGCAACCTCATGAGGTTGAGTTGCTGCTTGGGCAGTTTGATGGTCTGTCCTCTGAAGCATGGTAGTCCAGCATCAGAGTGACTAGAGACACCACTGCATCCATGTAGGACCTGACAGCCAGGTACCCCCCGACACACCTCCATAAACCATTTGAAAGGTATGGCCTCCATCTTGCCGCCCATGATCACCACCATCTCATCAGTCAGCTTGAGGTCTGGCTCCCAGCCCAGGTTACCACCAGGAGAACTCTCAAACATGAGCCAAAGTTGATGTGGATAAGCCGTCCCTTGCTGTCCTGCATGATGTTCCTGTTGTGTCCATCTTTGATTTGTAGCAGAAAGAGCAGCAGGGTGTAAGCAGCCATATTACAGATGAAGTTATGCCTCGCCTTCTGGAAGTGGAGTGGACTCGTCTTCATACTGGTTTCTGAAGTACTCATACATCCCAAAGTCTGTCTGCCCATCTGGTCACGGGATTTACAGTCTGGGATACACTCGATCACACCACACCCAGGGTCGGGAGCCACCACTCTGTAGGGAAACAAAAACAGGTCCAGTCCCGCCTGTTGGAAGATGTTCTTAGACAAATGATCTGGAGCGCCAGCACGTCCTGTCTGCAGTCATCTTACTTTAAAGATGGCGACCTGCCAGACGATCCTGCAAGTTACGTCTTCGCCCAGCTCCACGTCCTGGGAGTCAGTCTGACAACGCAGATCTTTCCTCTCCAGCTCACTGACCCCACAACACTTCACCTTAAACTTAGCCAGGTACAGGGCCTTGGCAGCACTTTGTATGGGTGTTCTAGACTCATAGTCAATGTCCAGTACAATGACCTATGGGTTACTGGGCAGGTAGCAGCCTTGCTAGACCTTGTCAAACAGCTTTGAGACATGCCCTCTTCCTCTCATCTCCCTTTGGGGTGAGCTTGATGGCGGATACGTTGGTGATTTTGTTGAAGTCAAACTCTCTCTGGTAGTATTTAACTGCACCAGACAGAGCCTATTATCTCCTCAATCATCTCACCCAAAAGATCCCTGATGTCAGGGTCTTTGTGGTGTGCCTCCTCATTCAGGTAGATGTTAGTCTTCATGTTCCAGATGAACTAGTGTTGGATTCTGTGTTTACATTATAGCCATTACCATATATATATATGACTGAATATTATCTGCTGTTGGCTTGTGTGGATGTATGTATGTGTTATGCAACATAGCTGACTTGAAACATTGTTAACAGTTTCAGGGCCATGGGCCTTTCTCATGATGGAAAAATACAGAGTAGCATGAAGACAGGAACTGTTCAATGAGTTGGGGGGGGGCACATTCAGAGCGGGGTGTTGCGAGAACAAGCGGTCTTTTGTTAGATAACAGGAGCCAGGTGCGAGATAACGGTATCGAGCATGAGCGCATGGATGTTCTTCACAGCAACAGTTACATATATCAACAGAAGCGCAACGAGGCGGGGACCCGCCTGAGTGCCTGCAATAGGCTGAGCAAGTTTAAACCACGCCCAGCCTCTATTGTGATAGACATAGTTCCAACCCGTCTGTTGGCCTATCACAGTATAAAGAATACTGGTTACATACATCTTGTCAGTTCTCTGTTCTGCCCTGCGTGGTATTACAGTGAGCCCGTATATACGAAAGTTGCATTTGCCATTTATTACTTAGCTAATAAAAAATACATAGTATAAAATCGGCGACTCATTGTTATATTTATCCTGATACCAGATTCGAATTTACGCAACCCTAACACTAGCAGGCCAAGAGCTGAGACGTCTGGGCCACCCACTGGATGTACTCTCTCATAGCCCATCTTGTCATAGCGCAGGACCTGAACAATCTGAGGAATGTAGAACAGGATGGCATCCGAAGGCCCAGAAACCATTGGATGAGCATGGTATTTCACAGAGTTATTCTGTATGGTTGACTGACTCATTAGACATGACTGTACAAGCTGACAACAGACCATGTAAACCAAAACCCACAGTTGGAGTCTGAAAAACACTGCACACGATGTACTCTCTCCCTTCACACTCTTACCTGAAGCACAGTAATCAGTAAATTGCTCCCCAATAGTGGCCAGCAGTAACTCCTTCCATACAGCAGGCTGGGGAAATGAAGACACATTGAGTATGTAACCAACACTATACACATTTACTCAACAAACATGATAAATTACATTTGTATGAATTATAAAAAAAGAACAGATTACTTGTATCGTACTTACAGTGCTTTCTTTGGGTACTTTCATTTTCCAAACTCCCCCCTTTGCATTACTCTCTTCTTCCCTGGATAAAACAAGACAAGAGTAAATGAAAGGTCATATAATTATGCATAGACTTGTGTTTATGTACAAATTAGGTGAGTTAGGCTCACCAGAGTGGTCTTCTCTCCCCTCTCATTAGGTGATAGCTACATCTCAGTGGTAGGCTGGATACTCCAGGTATATTGTTGTACACACTCCAAAAGCTCTATTCAAAAAGATCCAAAGGAAAATAGGTTCTTTACCATGATTATCAAATTCATATTATTGCGGCATTATTGTTGAAAAACACAAAGCCATAACATAGAGTACAGTACATGTATGTATGTATAATAATGTGATGCAGGCAGATCTTAAAACGCTCAACTAACACGCAAACCTTACCTGAACTGTTTGCACAGTGTAGATTTTTTTCAGACCTGATTCACATTCTGCTGCCGTTGTTCCTGGTAAAGATCTGGAAGAAAGATAAACAAAACATTAGTGCTGAGCGATTAACTGAAATGTTTTTCGATGACCGATGGCGTTTCTTTAGAAAGATCTGAGACATGTTATCCAACTTAAGCGCAAAAAAAACGTGGTCCTTAACTACAATGATCAGAATACATTGCGCATGCAGCTGCTTGTTGTCGTTGGTTCTTGCCAAGCAAGCCTGTGGGGCCCAAGCACCGTGGTATAATAAAAACTGGAGACTCATGTTAGGCTACGCCGATTCATGAACCGTCTATATCCGGGTTGCATCCGATTTGTACAGACCAACATCACATGCGCACTAGCACTCCGTGCGCACAAGGAGCAGTGACGACGCGATCACGTATTCCAAAAACATGACAGACATTGGATGAATCTAACAAATTAGATGCAGTGCCTTAGACGGCTGCGCCACTCAGGAGACCAATAAGTCAAAGTAAATGGACAGTCATTACCATTACTTTGTTTATTCTGTGTTGTTACAGCATGTAACCCACATAATGCATTTTATTTTATCGAAACCGAAAACTCACAATTTTTTCCAAAACGACCTAGTAATCACAACATCAATATTCAAACAAATGTATAACTCCGCATCTGGCATGATCTATCTAGCAGTCCTAAAAAGATCCCAAAACGAAACCGAACTCGGAATCGTTCAGCACTACAAAATATCAATATTTAAACGAATTTATCTAGCAATCAGACCTAAAATAACCTGTTTAGTTTTGTACCTATAGCAAGCCTTCCTCCCACTCTGTAAACAGGCCTTACTAGATAACTCAGCCAAAAGAGGTTGTGCTCAAAGCAGCCAGGTCGGAGATCAGGTGTCAATCCCCTTTCCACTGGACTCTAGCCCAGCAGTAAACAAGAATGACCCCCTTTAAAATTGTCTGCGTTCTCTTGGCCAGAGCAGTACATTGACGGATATACAATTTCAATAAAAACACATTGAAAGGAAATATCTGTATATGCAAAATGATAATCTATGGCCATTATTGTGACATCCATCACAATGAACATGTTTTTATTAGAAAAAATCTAAATTGAAACCAAGACAGAGAAAAATTGCCCACATTAAAGTGTCAATGGATGGCAATAGCCTAAACAAAAACAGACCAGCCTATGATTTGACTTTTAGTCTTGAGATTGGAAATAAACACTTTCACCACTAGGCCGATGTTTCATAAAAAAACATGTATACAACAAATCAGAGGGCCAAGTGCTTTCTCCAACCCAATGTTTTAACAGACTATGCCCCAATACAAGCACTCAGTGTTCATGAAAATAGACAAAGTCCAATTTCTGCAGGTCATGTGGACACCTCCCATAATATAATAATATTTACAAATACAGTGAAGCAGTGATCTGAAGTTTTAAAATAAATCAAAGACTGAGTTTGAGAACATGTTCTAACGGTGCGCATGGTATCAAATCACCAGAGAAATAAGAAACAATGTATCGTGATTGCGAAAACAGACTTATAGTCAAGTGTAATAATCATATAATGTATAATGAATATGGTATTCATCTTGCCTTTCTGCGGCGTTATACGCATAACTGATTGCAAGGCCTACTCCTTTGTTTTGGCAATAAGGCTTTCTAGCTATCGCAAATGCAATTTTGTTGACAAACTCATCCCATGAAAGCATAGAAAGAATCGCCATTAAGTCCACGTAATGATAAAATGGTGAGCTTACCTATCAAGCCAAAAAGTCCACGGAGAATGTAATGGGAGAGTGCCGTTTCCATCGTTGTTCGTGATGTTCTCCAATTCTCTTTCGTCGATATGGATGTTACGTTCGGGGGAGTTTTGACTTACTGTTTTGTTCAATTGCAGATTCGGGACAGCAGGAACTGCCATTTCCTTGCTTGTAAAAAATTATCGATTTGATTGTTTTTTTAAAAGATCTCGTTTCCCCCTTTGATTGTATAGGAAGTGCCTACTCTGCTGACTCATTCGTCGCTTCACTGTTCTGCCGCCACAACAGTAAAATGACGTATTGCTGTCTGCAGACCAAACGTTCTTGCCAAAAGCGGCAGGCGCGATGCTGTAGAATATAATACATTTGTTCTCTACTTTTCACAGTCCATTACACAAATATCAATAATGGACATTTGTCTAAATCATCCAGAATTATCATAATATTCAATCAGTATCATGACCTTAAACATCTATGGCCAGCATGGGTACCAGTCTGTTAATCTAACATTCCACACCTTGAACGCCATGTCATTATGTTGAAGTTTGAAAATAAAAAATAAAAGAGAGCCGCACACTCTAGGAGCTCAGATGCAAAAATGTAATACCAACGTTTCGACAGCCAAGCTGTCTTCATCAGGGTATAAATTATGCTAAAGTTTATCATGACAGGAGTAGCAAAGAGTAGAATAAACTAAACAAACTGGTACTCAGACTAAAACATCTAAGCATGACAGTGATATTTTCAGTGTTAATTGCATCTGCCAATATAAAATAGATTGATGAATTGAATGTGTGAATGAACATTATAAATGTCCTTTATAATCAAATACATTTCCATTGTCACATGCTTCCTAAACAAAAGGTGTAGACTAACAGTTACAATGCTTACTTACTGTCGTTTCCCAACAATGCAGAATACCAACAAAATAAAACTAACACAAGGAATAAATACACAATGAGCAATGATAGCTACCAGTACCAAGTCGATGTGTAGGGAGGGGTACGAGGAAATGTAAGTTGATATGTACATATACAGTGCAAATTGTGTTTCCCCTCAATCTACACAATACCCATAATGTCTCAAGATATTGCTCCCCTGAGGTATAGTACCTCAAGATCAGCTGTAGACCACACTATCCACCGAGAGAGTTGTCATCTATATTTTTCATGTACTAAACAGAAAACAACTACCCCCAAAAACCATGTGGGAAAAAGCTACCTAAGTATGGTTCCCAATCAGAGACAACAATAGACAGCTGTCCCTGATTGAGAACCCTACCCTGCCAAAACAAAGAAATACAAAAACATAGAAAAAAGAACATAGAATGCCCACCCAAATCACAACCTGACCAAGCCAAAATAGAGACATAAAAAGCTCTCTAAGGTGAGGGCATGACAATGTTAAATGTGTGTGTGGGGGGGGGGGGGGGGGGGGGGGGAATAATTATAGACCACCTTTACTCCACACACAGAGATACGTACAAAGCTCTCCCTCGCCCTCCATTTGGCAAATCTGACCATAACTCTATTCTCCTGATTCCTGCTTACAAGCAAAAATTAAACAGGAAGCACCAGTGACTCGGTCAATAAAAAAGTGGTCAGATGAAGCAGATGTTAAACTACAGGACTGTTTTGCTAGCACAGACTGGAAATGTTCTGGGATTCTTCCAATGGCATTGAGGAGTACACCACATCAGTCAATGGCTTTATCAATAAGTGCATCGAGGACGTTGTCCCCACAATGACTGTACGTACATACCCCAACCAGAAGCCATGGATTACAGGCAACATTTGCACTGAGCTAAAGGGTAGAGCTGCCACTTTCAAGTAGCGGGACTCTAACCCGGAGGCTTATAAGAAATCCTGCTATGCCCTCCGACGAACCATTAAACAGGCAAAGAATCAATACAGGACTCAGATCGAATTGTACCACACCGGCTCCGATGCTTGTCGGATATGGCAGGGCTTGCAAACTATTACAGATTCCAAAGGGAAGCACAGCCGAGAGCTGCCCAGTGACACGAGCCTACCAGACGAACTAAATGAATTCTATGCTCGCTTCGAGGCAATTAACACTGAAACATGCATGAGAGCATCAGCTGTTCCAGACGACTGTGTGATCACGCTCTCCACAGCCGATGTGAGTAAGACCTTTAAACAGGTCAACATTCACAAGGCTGCTGGGCCAGATGGATTACCAGGATGTGTACTCCGAGCATGCGCTGACCAACTGGCAAATGTCTTCACTGGCATTTTCAACTTCCCCCTGTCTGAGTCTGTAATAGCAACATGTTTCAAGCAAACCTCCATAGTCCCTGTGTCCAAGAACACGAAGGTAACCTGCCTAAATGACTACAGACCCGTAGCACTCACATCTGTAGCCATGAAATGCGTTGAAAAACTGGTCATGGCTCACATCAACACCATTATCCCAGAAACCCTAGACCCACTCAATTTGCATACTGCACCAACAGATCCACAGATGACGCAATCTCTATTGCACTCCTCACTGCCCTTTCCCTCCTGGACAAAAGGAACACCTATAAGAATGCTATTCATTGACTACAGCTCAGCGTTCAACAACATAGTGCCCTCAAAGCGCATCACTAAGCTAAGGACCCTGGGACTAAACACCTCCCTCTGCAACTGGATCCTGGACTTCCTGATGGGCTGCCCCCAAGTGGTAAGGGTAGGTAACAACACATCCGCTACGATGATCCTCAACACGAGGGCCCCTCAAGGGTGCGTGCTCAGTCCCTTCCTGTACTCCATGTTCACTCATGACTGCATGGCCAGGCACGGCTCCAACACTATCATTTGCTGATGACACAACAGTGGTAGGCCTGATCATCGACAACGATGAGACAGCCTATAGGGAGGTCAGAGACCTGACTGTGAGGTGCAAGGACAACAACCTCTCACTCAACGTGATCAAGACAAAGGAGATGGTTGTGGACTACAGGAAAAGGAGGACTGAGCACGTCCCCATTCTCATCAACAGGGCTGTAGTGGAGTAGGTTGAGAGCTTCAAGTTCCTTGGCGTCCACATCACCAACAAACTAACATGGTCCAAGCACAGTTCATGCTTGGACCAAGTCGTGAAGAGGGAATGACAAAACCTATTCCCCGCCAGGAGGCTGAAAAGACTTGGTATGGGTCCTCAGATCCTCAAAGGTTTTACAGCTGCACCTTCGAGAGAATCCTGACGGGTTGCATCACTGCCTGGTATGGTAACTGTTCGGCCTTCGACCGCAAGGCACTACAGAGGTAGTGCGTACGGCCCAGTACATCACTGGGGCCAAGCTTCCTGCCATCCAGGACCTCTATACCAGGCGGTGTCAGAGGAAGGCCCTAAAAATTGTCAAAAACTCCAGCCACAGACTGTTCATTCTGTTACAGCAGGGGAAAATGGTACCGGAGCATCAAGTTTAGGTACAAGAGGCTTCTAAACAGCTTCTACCCCCAAGCCATAAAACTCCTGAACAGCTAATCAAATGGCTACCCAGACTATTTGCATTGCCCCCCCCCCCCCTCCTCCCCCCACGCTGCTGCTAGCCTCTGTTATTATCTATGCATAGTCACTTTAATAACTCTACCTACATGAACATAATTACCTCGACACCGGTGCCCCCGCACATTGACACATTGACTCTGTACCGGTACTGTTATGCACGTGAGTGAGGACCCAAAAGCAGTTTAACAAAAACAGAGTCCTTTAATGTCAAAACACAGGTAAGACATAGATCCTCTTCAAATGTATATAATGGCAAAATAAACAACCCGCAGAGAGGGCGACAAATAAATCATAAAGTCCTTCTGATATTCACAGAAGAGTTCCTCTTCTAGCAGCAGAGGAGAATAGCTGGGTTAGCGGCGACAGACTGCTGGTCTCTCTGGGTAGGCGCGGGTCGTAGAGGACAGAGGTACCTGATCACACGTAGCATCAGATGAACAGGCAGATTCCGACAGGACAGGACAAGGGTGAAGCAAACGAGACGATAGTTTGGTTCTGGCATGAGAAACTCAAACGAGAATCTGACAAAGACAGAAGCAGGAACAGAGAGAGAAATAGAGACCTAATCAGAGGGAAAAAGGGAACAGGTGGGAAAAGGGTGAACGAGGTAGTTAGAGAAGATGAGGAGCAGCTGGGTAAGGAGAGGAAGAGAAGGTAACCTAATACGACCAGCAGAGGGAGACGGAGTGAAAAGAAAGAACAGGAACAAGACATAATATGACAATACATGACAGTACCCTCCATCTCACCGAGCGCCTCCTGGCGCACTCGAGGAGGAAACCTGGTGGCAACGGAGGAAATCATCGATCAGCGAACGGTCCAGCACGTCCCGAGAGGGAACCCAACTCCTTTCCTCAGGACCGTACCCCTCCCAATCCACTAGGTACTGATGACCACGGCCCCGAGGACGCATGTCCAAAATCTTACGGACCCTGTAGATAGGTGCGCCCTCGACAAGGATGGGGGGGGGGGAAGACGAGCTGGGGCGCGAAGAACGGGCTTAACACAGGAGACATGGAAGACCGGGTGGACGCGACGAAGATATCGCGGAAGAAGAAGTCGCACTGCGACAGGATTAATGATCTGAGAAATACGGAACGGACCAATGAACCGCAGGGTCAACTTGCGAGAAGCTGTCTTAAGGGGAAGGTTCTGAGTGGAGAGCCAAACTCTCTGACCGCGACAATATCTAGGACTCTTAGTTCTACGCTTATTAGCGGCTCTCACAGTCTGCGCCCTATAACGGCAAAGTGCAGACCTGACCCTCTTCCAGGTGCGCTCGCAACGTTGGACAAAAGCCTGAGCGGAGGGGACACTGGACTCTGCGAACTGAGACGAGAACACCGGAGGCTGGTACCCGAGGCTACTCTGAAAAGGAGATAGCCCGGTCGCAGACGAAGGAAGCGAGTTGTGGGCGTATTCTGCCCAGGGGAGCTGTTCTGACCAAGACGCAGGGTTACGAAAAGAAAGACTGCGTAAGATGCGACCAATAGTCTGATTGGCCCGTTCTGCTTGACCGTTAGACTGGGGGTGAAAGCCGGAAGAGAGACTGACGGAAGCCCCAATCAAACGGCAAAACTCCCTCCAAAATTGAGACGTGAATTGCGGACCCCTGTCCGAAACGACTTCTGACGGAAGGCCATGAATTCTGAAAACATTCTCGATGATGATTTGTGCCGTCTCTTTAGCAGAAGGGAGCTTAGCGAGGGGAATAAAATGAACCGCCTTAGAGAACCTATCGACAACCGTAAGAATAACAGTCTTCCCCGCTGACAAAGGCAGTCCGGTGATAAAATCTAAGGCGATGTGAGACCACGGTCGAGAGGGAATGGGAAGCGGTCTGAGACGGCCGGCAGGAGGGGAGTTACCGGACTTAGTCTGCGTGCAGACCGAACAAGCAGCCACGAAACGACGCGTGTCATGCTCCCGAGTGGGCCACCAAAAACGCTGGCGAATGGAAGCAAGCGTACCCCGAACGCCGGGGTGGCCGGCTAACTTGGCAGAGTGAGCCCACTGAAGAACGGCCAGACGAGTAGGAACGGGAACGAAAAGAAGGTTCCTAGGACAAGCGCGCGGCGACGGAGTGTGAGTGAGTGCTTGCTTTACCTGCCTCTCAATTCCCCAGACAGTCAACCCGACAACACGCCCCTCAGGGAGAATCCCCTCGGGGTCAGTGGACGCTACTGAAGAACTGAAGAGACGAGATAAAGCATCAGGCTTGGTGTTCTTAGAGCCCGGACGATAAGAAATTACGAACTCGAAACGAGCGAAAAACAGCGCCCAACGAGCCTGACGTGCATTAAGTCGTTTGGCAGAACGGATGTACTCAAGGTTCCTATGGTCAGTCCAAACGACAAAAGGAACGGTCCTCCAACCACTGTCGCCATTCGCCTAGGGCTAAGCGGATGGCGAGCAGTTCGCGGTTACCCACATCATAGTTACGTTCCGACGGCGACAGGCGATGAGAAAAATACGCGCAAGGGTGGACCTTGTCGTCAGAGAGGGAGCGCTGAGAAAGAATGGCTCCCACGCCCACCTCTGACGCGTCAACCTCGACAACGAACTGTCACACCGGTCCTGGAGTAAGTGTTGGGCTGGAGAGAAAACACAATATCACACTGGGTGAGGAACGAGCGGCATTCAGTGGGCTCCCCAGAGTAACACGGCGGGTTATTGATTCTGGGCTCCGGAGATTCGAAAGCCCTGGAAGTGGCCGGTGGATCGAGGCGGAGATGGTGAATCTGTTCTGTGAGGTTGGAGACTTGGGCGGCCAGGGTCTCAACGGCATGTCGAGCAGCAGACAATTCCTGCTCGTGTCTGCCTAGCATCGCTCCCTGGATCTCGACGGCTAAGTGGAGAGGATCCGAAGTCGCTGGGTCCATTCTTGGTCAGATTCTTCTGTTATGCACGTGAGTGAGGACCCAAAAGCGGTTTAACAAAAACAGAGTCCTTTAATGTCAAAACACAGGTAAGACATAGATCCTCTTCAAATGTATATAATGGCAAAATAAACAACCCGCAGAGAGGGCGACAAATAAATCATAAAGTCCTTCTGATATTCACAGAAGAGTTCCCCTTCTAGCAGCAGAGGAGAATAGCTGGGTTAGCGGCGACAGACTGCTGGTCTCTCTGGGTAGGCGCGGGTCGTAGAGGACAGAGGTACCTGATCACACGTAGCATCAGATGAACAGGCAGATTCCGACAGGACAGGACAAGGGTGAAGCAAACGAGACGATAGTTTGGTTCTGGCATGAGAAACTCAAACGAGAATCTGACAAAGACAGAAGCAGGAACAGAGAGAGAAATAGAGACCTAATCAGAGGGAAAAAGGGAACAGGTGGGAAAAGGGTGAACGAGGTAGTTAGAGAAGATGAGGAGCAGCTGGGTAAGGAGAGGAAGAGAAGGTAACCTAATACGACCAGCAGAGGGTGTGAGAGAGAGAGTGAGGAAAAGAACAGGAACAAGACATAATATGACAATACATGACAGGTACCCCCTGTATATAGCCCCGTTTTGTTATTTGCTGTTGCTCTTTAATTATTTGTTATTCTTGTCTCTTACTTTTTTTGTGGTATTTTCTTAAAACTGCATAGTTGGTTAAGGGCTTGGAAGTAAGCATTTCACTGTAAAGTCTATACCTGTTGTATTCGGTGCATTTGACAATTTTTTGAAATTGTATTTTATTTCATTGGAGAGGATGGGAGTGGTGGTAGTGAGGAGAGAGGGGCTAGATATTCAGGTCCCACTGGTCCGCAGGGAAGACAAGTTCTTGATCCGGGCAAAGGCCTCGATCTTTAGCAAAAAGGGAGTGGGATGCTAGTAGTAAGGGGAGGCAATCCCTTACAAAAAAATGTGCAGTCAGCGTGCAGTATAACTGCAGTACGCTGTAGTATAACTGTAGTTAAAATGCAGTATAACTGCAGTATGCTAATAATACTGCGTCCAAAAGAACACCGTTATTTTTACTGCAGTAACTTTGAAGTGTAACTGCTGTTACAGTGCAGTATAACTGCAGTACATTGCAGTTATTCAGTAATCACAAAACAGCAATATTTTTTTGTAAGGGATTTTATCCCGTGCATCGATCATTAAAGGAAGAGGTGGGGAGTATGGGATGTAGGAGAGAGAAAGTTCTGTGGAGTAGACGATGGTCTGGGCAGACAGGTTTGAATGCCATGCTGTGGATGATTGGGAGACATGAAACAGGTCTGTGTGGTGAGTGTTTAGTGGAGGAAACGGTTGAGCATGTGTTGATATTTTGTGAACTGCATTATGTAGATAGGGAGAGATTGTGTGAAAGGGTTAGAGAGGCTCGACGGGGTTAAGATTTGGGTGTTTAGGGCTCTATTTCACTTTCTTAGAGGAACAGGACTATCGTAGATAATTTAATGTAGGTAGGCTGTGACTGGCCTCACACTCCAGTACAGTAGGTGGCGGGGAACGCACCTTAAAAGTTGGATGCGATCCGTCAAACCAATCCCAAAGCAGAAGGCCGGTTTGCCAGACATACTCTGACTGGACATGCCCAGTTGTGTGGGTAGCTAACGTTAGCCTGCAAGTGTGAGTCAAACGGCGCCATAAACTCACTGGGATGCATTGTTGCTAGCTAGCGGTAGCTAGCTTTTTCTGATTTCCTGTCGCTGGTGTGTAGGGGACTTCGGTTGCCATAAAATAGCTTACGTTACAACCATGGAAATCGACACACTTTTGGAGGGTTTTACGGGTAAGTCAACTCGCGTTTGCTGATTTTCCGTATATGTACACGATTAACCAGCTACATTTGAATTTACAAGCGTAACGTTAAGTAGCTGCATATATTATACTCGTTGGACGGCTAACTTGGCTAGCTAGCTTGTGGCTATCAGTCGAAATTGTTAGCTAGCTAACTCGCGCTAGGCCTATTTTATTTAGATAACGTTACTGTACTTGTATAATTCAAAACGTATGTGAATAGGTGTATTGTGTTGAAGCTATTTTACCCACATTGTAGTTACATAGTTATCCGGTCGCTGTAACCTAGTTTGTTGGCCATGGATGGTTAATTAGTTTTCTAGCTAGGTACTGTTAGATCGCTAACGCTGTGGTTGCCGTGCAGTTAATTGAAATTGAAATTGAAATAGTTTCCTATTTTCATGCATCTACGTTCAGACTTCGAGAAGAAAGGGAAGAAAGATGCCTGCCCTGCCCTGGATCAATTTCTGTGTCATGTCGCCAAAACGGGAGAAACGATGTGAGTGTCTGATAAATGATCCCAACGGTGCCAGCCACTTTTCTAAGGAGAAGACAATGTGTCAATACAGGATATAAATAAAACGACTGGTAAATTACAACTCGTGGATAGTCATATTCCAGAAATCACGATATGCTACCAAATCCAAAGTTGTTTGTGGAGACATGATTGTGTGGTCCCAAGACTGGTAGTTATCACAGCATCAAGGCTGCATCTCTGTTGGATAGGTTACAAGGTGTCTGATCTAGAGAGGATAACTTTTTGGTCTCATCTTTTCCAGGATTTCATGGTCACAGTTCAAAAGTTATTTCCTGTTTAAACTTGAGAAGGTAATGGATGACTTCAGAGCCTCGACACCAGACCAGCGAGGGCCAGCCAATCCTAATGTGGAGTACATTCCGTTTGAAGAGATGAAGGAGAGGATTCTCAAAATCGTAGAAGGATACAACGGGTGAGTATCCTCTACTAAACTGTGCTGAAACGTCTAATAAAATGACCCTTTTTCTTGTTTTACCAGTAGGTCTTTGTGTAGCCCTAGTATACAGCCACGGTGAGGAAAGTATACCTTCTTGACAAATCCATATTTTTCCAGGATTCCGTTCACCATCCAGCGTCTGTGTGAGTTACTGACTGAGCCAAAGAGAAACTACACAGGAACAGACAAGTTCCTCAGGGGAGTGGAGAAGGTAAGTATCGTCACTTCTACTGACATCATTACTTGTAATGGGTGTTTGAATGAGGGTATTAAGCCTAGTAAGAATACCTATGTCACATATACATGTCCTTGTGTTGAGTAATGTATTCTTGCATGGCCCAGTTTAATTTTTTATAAACAAGTTAGAATTGCTTGTATTAATATAAACGCTTGGGGATTGATGGTGTTTATGTTTTGCAGAATGTGATGGTGGTCAGCTGTGTGTGTCCTACGTCAGAGTAAGTATTCTGTCATGTTTCTCTACCTACCCCTTTAGCTTAAACCTAATTTATTTTTATTTTTATATATAGCAAAATATACTTAAAAGGTGCTAATGTACACAGGATCTATCTTCTAATTACAGAAAATATCGGTGGCTAATAGTGGAATGATAGTGTTTCAAAGTATTACAGTGTTGCATTTTGATTCACTGTGATATTCACTTGTTGATTTCTTCCGCCAGTGCGGCATCTTTTGTCAAACTGGGAAAGCCTTTCTGACGTTGGCTGTGTTATCTAGTGGAAATGGCTAATTTCCTGGTTGCTAAAATTCTACACTGTTCGCTCAATTTCCACTTATGTGAGAAAACAAGCACTCAATATTGTAGGTAATCATTGTACCATCTAAATCGCTGTGAAACGTATTTTCAGCAACAACAAAAATCATATTTACAGCTGTTTGAAGCTGGTGGACCAAAAAACGAAAGTAACTTTTTTTGTTTTGGTTCACCCTCTTCAAACAGCTGAAAATAAGATTTTTGTTGTTATTGATTTAGATGGTACAATGATTCCCTACATTATTGTGCTTGTTTTCTCACAGAAATTGAGCGAATGTAACAATACTGCTTTCGTCCCTCTCCTCGACCCTACCTTGGCTCGAACCAGGGACCCCCTGCACACATCGACAAGTCACCCTTGAAGCAACGTTACCCATTGCTCCACAAAAGCCCAGGCCCTTGCAGAGCAAGGGAAACAATTACATCAAGGTCTCAGAGCGAGTGACGTCACTGATTGAAACGCTATTAGCGCGCACCCCGCTAACTAGCTAGCCATTTCACACGTTTACAAGAACAGTGTAGAATTTTAGCAACCATGAAATTAGTTTCCACTAGATAACACAGCCACAAGGTCAGAACAGCTATCCTAGTTTGACAACAGATGCCGCACCGGCAGGCAGAATCAATAGACGAATATCACAGCCAATCACAACACTGTGGGTAAGCGATACTGTGAAACACTATCCTTCCACCATTAGTGCCTGATATATTATGGAAATGTACTGAAATTACAATGCAAAAAAAAAAAAGCTATGTATAGCATTTTAAAGCTAACAATCATTTAGATTTGTTGACTTGCTGTGCCTCTTTTTAAAGGAAAAATGGGGCAACCAGTGTAAATAGAATGAATGGAGTGATGTTCCCTGGCAATACCGCTATTTATTCAGAAAGGTGAGATATACCTAATTGTCAATGGTTAACTTTCAGTTATGCTATTAAAAAACATAAAGGGATAAGGAACCCAAATTAAACCCAACCTTTCTTTCCAGGGATCCCTGAACATAGGGAGAGAAGGTTTACTAATTTACTCATACCAAATATGATTGTTAGACAGTGGGTGGCACTGTAGTGTTGCTTGAATTAATCTCCTTGTTATTAATTAAATTAAATTGCAACATAGATTCATTTGCAACAACATTTGATTGTATGAAAGTATTAGATTATGCAGAGATTATTTCCTCTCCTTACGGTAGGAATGTAAATGGACCAGACACCCCAAGGCCACTGAACAGACCAAAGCTATCACTATCCACCTCTCTGGCTACAAACGGTCTCCCTGACAGCACAGACGATAAGGAGCCACTCACAGAACAAGAGGAGGAGCATGTTGTCAGGTAAATAGCATTGTGTGAAAAGCCAGGTTACTGTCAGCAGAAATATAATGTACTGATACCACATGTAAATGTTTTATAAGAAATATATATATAATTAGAGCAACTGGTTCTGATGTTTTGACCCTTCCTTTAGTGATTCCTCGGTATCGGAAAGTGATGCCACACAGAGCAGTCCGATGAAGACCAAGCATCCGGAAGAGGATGCAACGGAGGCAGAGAGCCACGAAGTCAAGAGGCTGAAGTTTGACAAAGACATGGATGAAGAGGAGGAAGAGGTAGACAAGGAGATGTCATGTCCTGCACCTGCCCAAAGTTCATCAGACATGCCAGAATCGTCAACAGATGTTGTTGAGGAAGAAAAAGATAAGTCTGCTGATATGCTCACCACAGACGATCATGGTATGTATTTTGTACAATGGGGAATTTTCAAATCACATTACGTGATTTGTGAAAGGGAAAATGACATGAATCTAAAAATAACATTGCTAAAAATGGATTGATTTATGGAAGGATGTAATGGTATTATTGTTCTTGCCTTCTGTCCCCCAGAGCCCTCCAGTACTCAGACAGAAGATCCCTTTGATGACGAGGAAGAGACATCAGAGAGGGAGGCTGAGTATGGCCCCACCCACAGACTAAAGAGTGACAACACCATGGACCAGTCAGAGGAGCAGCTTGCTCAGTCAGGGAATGATCTGAGTTTAGAGGAACAGGAGGAAGGCGATTGCAGTGACCCAGTAAGTAGCAGCAGTAGCAGCAATGGGGAGGGAGCACCCAGTGAAGAGCCTATCCCCTCTGCCTCTCCCAGCAGTACAGCTGAGTCGTTGGCAGAGGGCGCTGCTGCAGAAAACTGTTCGGAAAGCTCAGAGACTGCAGACGAGCCCATGGAACAGGACTAACCTGAGGCCAACGGCCGCCCCCCCCCCCCCCCCCCCAACATTACTTTACACTGTATATTGACACTGTACCAAACCCAGGAGATCTCTGTACCACTATGGACCTGTATCTCCCAGCACAGGGAGGCTTTTTGTGTGAGGCCTCAGAGGATTTTCACCCTCAGGTCTCTTCACGCCTTGTAAGACCCACCCACCTCCTGACGGCCACGCATCAGTCCGTTTTTAAAAACTGGAACTTATCATTTAAAGTTCCCCTCCAGCTAGATTTTTTTAAAGCCTGTGGCATTCAAAAAAACGACTCAGCTGTACTTTTTTATCACCTTGATAGTTTTTATTTCTCTCATGGATCACTGTCATTTTAATATTTACTGCTATTTTAGACACCAGTTTTAAAGCTGCTTGGTTAATATTGTCATAAGGAATGAATCAGCCACTTCTGTGTGTTTGTTGTGATCTCAATCTGTGGTGAAAGTATCATGTTGGCCGGCCCAGTTAAGGTCTCCTCTGGATCTGTGGGATGCCTTGGGTTTTCCCTTGGTAAAGCTACCGTTCACATCTGTTTAAATTTCTAGTGTAGTTGTCCATACTTTGGAATGTAAAGTATGAAGGATTGTCCATGACACACATCTGTTCCATAAAACCACTGGAAGCCCTTGCCCTGCAAGTTTGGTAATCTTGCAAAGTAAACATACCGAAACCATGGATTGCAACCAATCCTCATGTACTATTGCACTCTGATTGAACAAAACAGTGCTTTCAGAAAGTATTCATACCCCTCGACTTA
Organism: Oncorhynchus clarkii lewisi; assembly: GCF_045791955.1. Classification (NCBI taxonomy): domain Eukaryota; kingdom Metazoa; phylum Chordata; class Actinopteri; order Salmoniformes; family Salmonidae; genus Oncorhynchus; species Oncorhynchus clarkii. The sequence continues at coordinate 59,074,791 of NC_092155.1, read as the reverse complement.
TATCCCCCAATAAGGGGAATAACACAGCTTGAATTCAAAATAGCTTAAATGTTAACACACAATAACCCAGAATGAAAACACATTTTTAGAAGTCTTTGCAAATTGATTGAAAATGAAATAAATATCTAACTTGAAGGTATACACACCCCTTTGTTATGTCACACCAAACTGAGCTCAGGAGCAGCCAACTTCCTTTGATCATCCTTGAGCTGTCACTACAACTTGATTGGAGTCCACCTGTGGCTGATTAATTTGTTTGGACATGATTTAGAAAAACACCTGTCTATATAAGGTTCCACAGTTGACAGTTCATGTCAAAGCAGAAACTATTACCATGAAGTCCAAGGAACTGTCCGTAGAGTGCCGAGACACGATTGTGATGAGGCATATATCTGGGGGAAGGGTATAAAACAATTTTAGAGTTTTTGCGAGCACAGTGGTCTCTATCATTGGGACATTGAAAAAATCTAGAATTACCCAGCCGTCCGACCAAGGCAAGAAAGACCTTTGGTAAGGGAGGTGAGTGACTAAACCCAAGGACTACTCTGACAGAACAAGAGTTCCTTGGTTGAGATGGGAGAACCTGCCAGATTTGATTTTTTTTATTACCTTTATTTAACTAGGCAAGTCAGTTATGAACAAATTCTTATTTTCAATGACGGCCTAGGAACAGTGGGTTAACTGCCTGTTCAGGGGCAGAACAACAGATTTATACTTTGTCAGCTCAGGGATTAGAACTTGCAACCTTCCGGTTACTAGTCCAACACTCTAACCACTAAGCTATCCTGCTGTTCTCAGAAGCCAGAAGTCTTTGCGCACTTCACCAATCTGAGCTTTATGGGAGAGTGGCCAGACGGAAGCCGCTCCTAACAAAAAGGGACATGATGGAAGGCCTGGAGTTTGCAAAAAGGCATATGAAAGATGGAGCATAAGGCAAAAGATTCTGTTGTCTGATGAGAAACAAATTGGTCTGAATGCAAAGCGCTGTCTAGAGAGAAACAGGCACAGCTAATCACCCATCTAACACCATCCCTACTGTATAGCGGTGGTAGCAGCATCTTGCTATAGGGATGCTTTTCAGTGGCAGGGATTGAGAGACTGGTAAGGATACCGCGAACAATGAATGGTGTCAAATCCCTGATGACAACCTGCTTCAGAGTGCAAATGACCTTGGACTGGGGTGAAGATTTACATTCCAACAGGAGAATGACCCCAAGCATATAGCCAAAGCAATGCTGGAATGACTTCAGCACAAGAGTTTGAAAGTCCTTGAGTGGCTCAACCAAAGCCCATTGAAAATCTATGGAAAGACTTGAAGATTGCTGTTCACCGCCACTTCCCATTTAACTTAACAGAGCTTGAGAAAATCTGCAAGGAAGAATGGGAGGAAATCCCCAAATCCAGATGTGCAAAGCTGATGCAGACGTACCCAAGACGACACAAAGCTGTAATCGCCACCAAAGGTGTTTTTGACTCGGGTGTGAATACTTATGTAAATTATATGTATTTATGATTCAATACATTTGCAAAAATAAATGTTTTCACTTTGACATTATGGGCTATTTTGTGTAGGAAAATTGAATTTGGGCTTTAACCCAACAAAATGTGGAATAGGTTGAGGGGAATGAATACTTTCTGACAGCACTGTATAGCTGTGAACAAATTGCTCTAAACATTCCAGGAGCACTCTATCTCACCGTTCTCTACCTTCTCACCTGTTGCTAAGTCTTCCAAAACATCAGACAATAATATTGCCAATTTCCTGATTTCTGTTGTCTGACAGTATTGAGTGAATGGTTTTGTTTGTTGACCACAGTTACTGTCAGTTTTTGTGTCCGATTTACTCAAATGGTAAGAAAACATGGTTTACTTTAGTTCTCACAATCTTTTAAATTCAATAAAATTACATTTGTCAAATTGAAATGTCAATATCAGCACTAAATGTCATTGATCACAATAATTTTGTTTGATTTTATTTTGAGAGTTTACTGGCTGCCATATCTTTACCAGTTTCTGCAACTGTCTTTTTTTATATATTAGGATAAACATTTCTGTAAAGTAGATTTTGTAGATTGTAATATGTGTTCACTGCCTTTGTGAAACCGATTGACATCTCTGTAAATTGAATGATTGGCTTTCAGCACAGTATTCATATGAAGCAATAAATGCTAACATTTTAAGTGTGGGGTTTGCTTAATTTGTATCAGTACGTTTTTCAAGTAAATTTTGCTAACTGAATACATCCTTTGAATATATTATGTCCTTATCTACATTTTCAGAGAAAGTTATGAGAGTATCTCCAGATGGCCTTGACACTCAGGCTAATGATACTTATCTGTGTCCCTATGAAACACCTAGTCAGCAGATTACATGAGCCAAGATGTGCTAGACGGGGGTGTTCAGTCAACACACTGGGAATATCTCAATTGCATATTCCTCGCGTCCTCAAAATCCAATGGCGGAGATCAGAGGGGAGGGACCTCTGGCTTTCTGATCCAATTGGTTTTGAGAAGGAGCCGAAGAGAGAGGACACAAGGAGAATGCAATTGAGATCTTCACACTGTTCAACTATAGGAAACAAGGACAGTCAGTCCCACAAGTGTGTTTTTCCAACCTCTGCAACCTGTCTCTTTAGTGTATATAAATTTGATAAATTTTTCTCATATCGATATCAGGATTTTCACATCTTCCATACAAAAATATAACAAGGGGTATTTGGAGACACAGTCAACTGGTAAAATGTTAGGCCTACTACTGAGCCATGGAATACAATAATAAATGTTTATCATAAAGTTGATGTAATTATGACATAATTATGCTGCAACGGAGACAATGTACATTCTGTCACACAGGTTATCAAGGAAGGTCCTAAGAAATAGCATCACCTTAAAGAGGGATTACCAAATGCCTGGCCTTTATGAGTCATCAGATTTGCAAACAGAAAGGAGGATCCCATTTAAGGGACATTGTGTAACTAACCTTTGGCAAGACATGGACTTCATATTTCACCATGGGAATATACTGGGTCCTGCCTGTATATGGCTCAATGTAATTCTCTGTAGAGATGACATAGGATAGTTTCCTGGACCCTGATTAAACCTAGTCCTGGATGAAAAAAATTCATTTTCAATTGATAGTTGTTGGGGAATAATCAGAATTGGTTGGTAACATAGGTAAGATGTTTTATATTCATCATATGTTTGTTTGTAAGTTACTTCTCATCAGAATGTTATTTTTGTATAATACTGTGGCAGGGTTGCAGTATCTGTTCTATGTCAAGACTAAGTTGCTTGGGCCGGAGAGAGGGGAGAGGTCAAGCGTGTATCTCTTGGCTCCACAATGTCTGTGTGCCAGTCAGTGTGTCTCTGTGATCTTGTCAAGATAGGATGGATTTGATATATGCCTGTTGATATGGAGGATTGGTTTATGGTTCTGAGTTTGAGAAAAGAACATAGTTTAGGAGACAAAGCTGAACGATAAATTATGCCTATGCTGTCTGGATATGTGTGTCTTTGCTATAAAGGATCTCAGTAACAATGTGTGAGGGACTCTCAGAGAATTAATTGATAGACACTGAATTGATCTGAGAGTCACAAGGTTGTGATAGAGCTCACATAATTAAAGATGGACTTTGTGATAACTAACTGTGACTTGTGTGTGGTTTGCTCTCATGATCTGGTAAATAGAGGAAATTTCCACGACATAGTTTCCATTGAAAGTGCATTTTAGTCCAGGACTAAACTGGGTCTGGGTCTGAGAAACTGGCCTTGTACCTTTTCCACAATGACTTGTATGCTGATTTCAATTTCCTCATGTCACACTATTACCATGATCAAAGAAAAATGTCAAGTCAAGGGCTCTTCCTTTTATCAGTCCTTGCCCAGTCTCTACCATCAGTGGAGAATTGTCAGACAAGGGGTAATATAGTAAGTAACTCACTGTTTCTGTCCGCAGTGTTTTTGTTTATGTGTGGTACCTTTATGGAAATATATATATTTTTTCAGTAATAGTACAGACACAGTGGACTGATTAAAAAGTTGCAGTTGTGATGGAAATTAATAGTTGGAAGAGCAAAATCATATGTGGAACTTTCAACCATGAGAGACAACTTCTTCAACTAAGGAGTCCAATCAAACATGAGCGACAACACCTTCAACTAAAGAGTCTCATCACAGTATTTGAGAACTATTTCTGTGATACCATATCACCTCCACCCTACCTGACACCCTAGACCCACTCCAATTTGCTTACCGCCCCAATAGGTCCACAGACGACGCAATCGCAACCACACTGCCCTAACCCATCTGGACAAGAGGAATTTAACACCATAGTACCCTCCAAACTCATCATCAAGCTTGAGACCCTGGGTCTCGACCCCACCCTGTGCAACTGGATACTGAATTTCCTGATGGGCCGCCCCCAGGTGGTGAGGGTAGGTAACATCTCCACCCCGCTGATCCTCAACACTGGGGCCACACAAACAAGGGTGCGTTCTGAGCCCTCTCCTGTACTCCCTGTTCACCCACGACTGCGTGGCCATGCACGCCTCCAACTCAATCATCAAGTTTGCAGACAACACTACAGTGGTAGGCTTGATTACCAGAGGTGAGGGAAGATAACCTCACACTCAACGTCAACAAAACAAAGGAGATGATCGTGGACTTCAGCAGCGCCTCTTCAACCTCAGGAGGTTGAAGAAATTCGGCTTGTCACCAAAAGCACTCGCAAACTTTTACAGATGCACAATCGAGAGCATCCTGTCGGGCTGTATCACCGCCTGGTACGGCAACTGCTCCACCCACATACCGTAAGGCTCTCCAGAGGGCAGTGAGGTCTGCACAACGCCTCACCAGGGGCAAACTACCTGCCCTCCAGGACACCTACACCACCCAATGTCACAGGAAGGACTTAAAGATCATCAAGGACAACAACCACCCGAGCCACTGCCTGTTCACCCCGCTATCATCCAGAAGGCGAGGTCAGTACAGGTGTATCAAAGCAGGGACCGAAAGACTGAAAAACAGCTTCTATCTCAAGGCCATCAGACTGTTAAACAGCCACCACTAACATAGAGTGGCTACAGCCAACATACTGACTCAACTCCAGTCACTTTAATAATGAAAAAAATTGATGTAAAAATGTATCACTAGCCACTTTAAACAATGCCACTTAATATAATGTTTACATACCCTACATTACTCATCTCATATGTATATACTGTACCCTATACCATCTACTGCATCTTGCCATCTTTATGTAATACATGTATCACTAGCCACTTTAAACAACGCCACTTTTATGTTTACATACCCTACATTATCTCATATGTATATACTGTACTCAATACCAGCTACTGCATCTTGCCTATGCCGTTCTGTACCATCACTCATTCATATATTTTTATGTACATATTCTTCATCCCTTTACACTTGTGTGCATAAGGTAGTTGTGGAATTGTTAGGTTAGATTAGCACAAGCATTTCGCTACACTCGCATTAACATCTGCTAACCATGTGTATGTGACAAATAAAATTTGATTTGATGGGTCAGCGACTGAGTGAGGAGAGTGATTCAGACCAGGAAATTGATGTTGCAGAGCTGCAGGACTGGTATAAGAAGTTTGTGGTGGAGTTCCCAAGTGGAACACTCTTCATGCACGAGTTCAAGAGCTTCTTCGGTGTTACTAACAACAAGAATGCTACCGATTATATTGAGAATATGTTTCGCGCATTTGACAAGAACGGAGTGAGTAGCCTACAGATTACAGTCATCTGATGGGGGCCTTTGAGGGCCACAGTGTCCACATGTCCTTCAAGTGATAACTGTTGAACATCACTTTCTCTTCATTTCTGTATTTCTTGATGAGTATCATAAAATTATTTTATAATTTCTTTCCTTTGCAGGACAATACAATTGATTTTCTACAGTATGTTGCAGCCTTGAACCTGGTCTTGAGGAGCAAGTTGGAACATAAACTGAAATGGACTTTCAAAATGTACGACAAAGATGGAAGTGGCTGCATTGACAAGACAGAGCTGCTGGAGATTGTAGAGGTAACAGACGTTCAAAGATTAGTGTAAAATACAGTTATAATATCCCATACATATATGATGGTGAGGACGCTTACTTTACCCTCTTACTGTTCTCTGACAGCTTGATCTGTGGTTTTAATAATGTAATGATTTAGCAGGTTCTCACTGTGATTCCATATCCTTATGACTGTGTGCAACATATTATTGTGTGTAACAGTCTAAAGTATTTGGAAAATTGGACCATTGGACAATGGGTGTTAGTAATGTTTTTCCCTCATTGTAAACAGTGTTTGGTTTCAGTAGTTAGTGAGTCATGCTAACTGTGTCTTCCCTCAGGGGAGTTGTCTTTGGATGAGTTCATCGACGGGGCCAGGAAGGACAAGTGGGTGATGAAGATGCTGCAGATGGACGTCAACCCTGGGGACTGGATCAGTGTACGGCGACGCAAGAGCTCTGGAGCTGAACCTCTGTAATAAGTTTATAGACTTCTTTCAATCAAAATTTGAATCCATCTACCAGCAGCTTCAGCTATCCTGTGCCCTGCCCCTGTGCCCAGGTGGTGGCTGACACTACCACCATACCCATGGGGACTATGGACTCTTGTGCAGAGGGGGCAACCGTTGCTGTATTACCCTCTCTCCCCATAACCTGCACACCACACACCATCACTTGTTGCTTCTTTCATAACTTTCTTTGTTTTCTCTTTTGAAATCCCTAATGTGTACATATCTGCGTGTTTCTGTTCCCACTGATGGTTGTGTGTGTTCTACTGCCCATGATTTCATTTTGTATGTGCAGTGTAAAGTAAAAGTGACCAGTTTTCTCCATCTCTATATGGTTGATAGACAACATGCAGTGGCAGATCGTAAAGTTTATTTTGCAATTATGTTTTGCTTGGGAAAAATATCAATGGTTAGAGCTGACAATGATATAGTATTCCGGTAGCAGACTTGGTTGTTACATACAGTATCTGGCACAATTTTTGCATTTGTAGAACAACTCATTTTGCGTATGTTGAACAGTAAATGTGTATGAAGATCTATAATAAACACACCAATGTTGACCTATTTTATGGAATGTAAGTCTATTATATAACCCTGAATAAATGCACTATCAATTTCAGAGTATATGAGGGTAGCTCGTACATCACAATAGCATAAATAACCTGACAATATGGAAACCATACTGCCCATCTTTGACAGTATTCACTTCATCACATTCCAGAATGGATGGTGGAGGTAGGTACTGGAGCAGGAGCAGAATCAACCTTCAGCTCCTCCTAACTCTAGGTACTTGTAGATATTAAATGATTGGATATGTTTAAGCAGCTTCACCTTGGGTAATGGCGGTAGGCGGCAGAAAATTGCGGCTGGTAGAGCTTTATGAGTCGACGAGACATGGCGGCAAATTCAAGATACAAGAACCATTTGCTACTACAGCTGATGAAGGAGTGGAATGTGCGCGGAGGTTTGTGGAAATGGACATCAAGGAAGAAGGAAAGGAGCTAAGTGTAGAGGGAAGCAGTGTGGTGAGGAAGATTTAAGTCAAGTACAAAGAGAAAAAATTTAACCTGACAAGAGTGAGGATGAATTACCTGTGGTGCCTGTGGTGCAATTTGAGACTTTTTTGAGAGAACGGATCCTTTCCTTCTTGTGGATCCATATGCGATGTCAGGTTGGGTGGAGAAGAGGTTGGGGACTGTTGAATCGGTGAAAGTAACTCGAAGTGGACTCGTGATGATATTTGTGTGTCTTCCGCCAAGAGGGAGCGGGCACTCTGCACCACGCACCTTGGGACAAGACCTGTGACTTTCTTTGCTCCCTGGATCAGGGTGCCATTGAAAGTAGTGATAACTGGTGTGGTGTGAATGTTGAGAAGGATCAACTGAAATGGAAGATTCCCGGTGTTTGTGACGTACAGCGTTTGGTGCGACGTAGACCCGGTGGAGAGCGTGATGAAACAGAGAAAACACTGTCTTTACCCAACAAAGTCACTTAGGATGTTTACAGTATTTTAGGTGTCAAACTTATGGTCATGTTGCAGCAGTGTGTAAGAGGGAGATTCCTAGACATGAGAAGTGTGCAGGAGGGCATGAGACAAAGGAATGTGTGGTATGGGTGGGAAAAGCTGTGTGTGTTAACTGTAGGGGTACCCATGTTGTTGGAGATCAGAAGTGTCCGTGAGAGAAAGGCAGGTCGAGGTTGTCAGGGTCAGAGTAGTACAGAAGGTGTCGTATGATGAGGCAGTTAAGAGAGTAGTAGAGGAAGATGGGTCCAGGGTGAGGGATCCTAAGACGATCCCTGTGAGTAGCCCGAGGCCAATAGAGAGTGATAGGAATAACATGTTCTTCAGTAAGGTTAGCTTCTTAGCATTATTAGCCATGGTTATCAACTGTACTGCAGAAATTGAAAGTAAATCACATAAAATATATGTTGTGGTGGCAGCTGCAGAGAAGTACTTGGGTGTACAAAATGTTACTGCAAAAGAGTTACAGCACGGTGTGTTGAACAATGCCCTCTCAGGCAGACGGCCGGGCATAGGATCAGATAGAGCCAAAGTAGTGGAATAGTGGTGAGATTTTAATGGGTGTAGGGTTAGTTGGTAGGGCAATTTTTTTATATTTTTTATTCGTTCTTATTTCCCTCCTCTTTGTGTGTCACAGTGTAATTAATTCACAAGCCAGAACAGTAGGCTGACACAACAGGGGGCAGCATGCACCTTTAACGTTAATATTTGCCAACCACGATAATACCATCGAAGAAGAACAAGAAAACGCGTCAACATCACGTTGCCTTCTGATAGGCTTACTTATACCATGTGGCAAAGAGGAAGTAGATGCTAGCTCCATAATAGAGGGTATATGCTAGAAGGGATACAGTTTTTGTCGAATTAACGTCAAAATGTGGTATTTTTTTTTCATTTGATCTAACCCTAACCTAATCATCCCAACCTGCTGCGTAAATTCTAACCTACGAAAAGTCAAATCTGACAAAAACTGGATCCCATCTAGTTCTAACCCTTATAATACCTACGTTGGTGAAATTGAAAGAGAAATTTAACGACTTCGACACTAGCTAAGTAAATTTATACATTTGGTAAAATGCACCATAGCTAGCTAGTTGCCGTGTGCAATTTTCAGACAAATGTACCGGCTCTGTAGATGCTAAAGCTAGGGTCAGGGAGGCACTGCATAGCCAGCTGTGACTGTAACGTTAGTGATATAACTAGCTAATGCAGTTTTAAATGATCAATGCACTTTCATTTGCTCGCAGCAGCATTGCTTTCCCTCGCAGATTAACAAAACAGATTGCCTATCCGTCCCACCTGGTTGACTACAGCTCACCTGCCAAAGTAATGTCAACTGTATCTGTGGAGCCAGTGCGCTCTATTGACAAATCGAAGGTAAGTGGCCAGCATGAAAACGCCTTAGTTAGCTAGTAGGTAATGCTGCCATACCGTTGAATGGCATGTAACCAATGGCTATAATATGTTGTTAATTACTGTGAACAGTCCTATTTAGAAAGCTAGCCACTTACCTGGAGCTGAAGAGGACGGGAAAACTCTTAAAAATAAATAATGTGTCTAAGGTTTTGGGTAGTGGTGACTGGTTCTGTGGTGTAATGCTGCTCTCTCCTGCCCAGCCTGCAGAAGGCATCTGGCGCCTACGTCATGTGAAGGGGGACCTGTTCTCCGGTCCTGAAGATGAGGCCCTGGCCCACTGTATCAGCAAAGACTGCCACATGGGGGCTGGCATCGCAGTTATGTTCAAGAAGAAGTTTGGTGGAGTGGCTGAGCTAAAGGAACAGAGTGAGTTGTTCTGTATAATGTATTATTTGTTATTATGCACTGCATGCTATGGAAGTCTGCTGTGATGTGCCCTTCTCATTTTAAAATGGGCCCTGAATTTGGAAAAGCATGGCTTATATCTTAAGCCCATGTCATTGATCAAGATCACTGTTCACTGGTTTTGCTTTACTTCACAGAGAAGGTGCCAGGACAATGCGCTGTACTGAAAGGACACAAGCGTTTTGTGTACTACCTGGTAAGACAGTTGCCTTGTTAGTTTCATTCAACCAACAAACATTTTAAATCATTTTTTTGTTGTCTCTGGTTGTGTCTTACTCTATTACAGATAACAAAGGAAAAGTACAGCAACAAGCCCACCTATGACAGCCTGAGGCAGAGCCTTGAGGACATGAAGTCTCATTGCTTGAAAAACGGAGTAACTGCAATATCAATGCCTCGGTTTGTATGAATACATTCTACACATAAAAAGGTTTCATTTAAATTATTTTAACATGTCAATAATTTCCATTTGATGTATGACTAAATGTTCTATCCCTCTATTCTACAGCATTGGCTGTGGCCTTGATCGACTGAGCTGGGACAAAGTGGAAAAGATGCTTGAGAAGGTATTCCAGCCCACAAGTATCAGTATCACTGTGTACACCCTCCCTGTAAAACCCACAGGGAAACCAAGTCCACGGGGAAACCAAGTTTCCAATAATGTTTTCTGTAAAACAAAATTAAGTTAAACTCACAGACAATATATCAGCATACTGGTATGCACCTGTACAAAGTTTGCCCAAGGCTGTACTTTTGAAAGAGAATAAACACACTTTTCCTTGAAATCATACCCCCTCTTCATATCTCTTCTTTACCCCTGTTTTAATTGTTCTATGAAATTACATGTTCATATTTTGCACTTTAATTACTGGCCTATATAATAGCAATATCATATTCATAGGAATTCTCTCCACCAGAAGGGGGCACCCATGATTGTCTTCTCCACATCACTTCAGTGGCTTGTTCTGTACTGCTTTTTGTCATATGCTGATTTTAAATACCCTGTAACCCTGTAAGTACCTTGCATGAATAATAATAAAGGAAATTGTGATTTTAATTTCGCAATATAATAAAATCTGTTTTACACCTTTCACTAGACCCGTGGTTCTTGTGTAATATACAGAAATGGACTGCTTAGTGTAAATGGCGTTGTCATCATTGGATCATATTCACCTTATGACTAAATGTAGCTATATCACCCATACAATACAGGAGGGCATATGATCTTCACAAATACATCTAGTCACTCCTACCTATCTCTTCATTTACTGACTGCTTAATTCACTGTGCTGTGATTCAGGCATTGCTCATGAGTCTTGGGGCGGCAGGTATGTGGTTAGTGGTTAGAGCATTGGACTAGTAACCGAAAGGTTGCAAGATCGAATCTCCTGAACAAGGCAGTTAACCCACTGTCCCTAGACTGCCATTGAAAATAAGAATTTGTTCTAAACTTACTTGCCTAGTTAAATAAAGGTAAATAAATAAAAATGCTATTGACTGAAAGCTACCTTGAATGTGATTCTAATTCTATGACCAACACAGCAGGGTGCAGATATGGTATTGTATGATGTAATATTGATCTTGAGTATATTGCACTCTAAACGCAGCTGAAAGACAATGTAGGCACCAGATGTAATGGAGAGTGGGGGTGGGGAATCTGCCATCACAATTTCAAACCCACAGATATGGGAAAGCCCTCCTGTACATCATTAAACTTGATTTGAATCCACACCAAACCAGCTATCCTTTCGATGGATTGCCTGTAGTAACATTACTTGAAATGAAGAGCATATTAAGTTAACAATTATATACATTTGGTTGTGATAACACAAGCTTACAGTTGTTAGCTAGACAGTGTACAGTCTCAGTCTTTGCCCCTTGGCACCCACTCCCTATACCTCCTTCTTTGGTGCACCAATAATTCATGAGGAAAATGCATTAGCCGCTGTGTACACTGCGGCTTCCTCCCTCTGTATTCCTGGCTGGAAGACTGTGCTTCAGCATCACTGCATCCGACCCCCTCCTTCTCCCATCCCCCTTTGCCCAGCAATTAGACTGCACACTGCAGCAGAGCCACCTAGTCGCTCTGCTAGCCCCGGAAAATATCCCTTTAATCTGGCCTCAGACTCCTCTGACACCCCACTGTACTGCAGAGGTTCATCACAGGCTGCAGACATGCAGAGATGGTCCTTGCTTATGTCTCAAAAATCCTCCTAACCCTGGCAAAATGCTGCATCCTATCTCGGTGTGCCTGTGTTTGTCCTATGGCATTGATTTCTTCCTTAGCTCTCCCTCCCTCCTAACTCTCAATCTCAGTTTTTTTTCTCATGTCCTCCCTCCTTCCATCCTCCCTTCCCCTTCCTTTTTTACGCTCTGCGTATGAATTTGCAGAGCTCAGCACTCTTCTACACGGGCGCTTCAGAGAAAAAAAAGAGAAGAGCTAGGCGGGAGGGGTCCTGATGCACCATGAAACTGCCTCCTCCCAATTAAAACAGAGAGCTTATGTTATTGAAGAGCATCTTAGCCAATGAGGTGGCAGCGCAGGCAGATACAGCAGTAAAAAAAACTGAAGAACGAGTGGACAAGAAATAAATTGCAGTGAGTGTGTAGTTTTTATCCCTCCCAAGAGCTGATTTTTATCAATTTACTATAGTACTCCAGTCTTAGGGTGATTGTGTGTGGATGTGAGGCAAGAGTTCACAGAAGGACTGAGGAAAGGTGTGTTCTAGGACTATACTGTAGTAGTCCAGGCTTATTCATTCTAACTCTGGAAATAAGAGAAAGTCATTATTGAAGGAATATTTATTCTCTTTTCTTCATTGTCGTTTTTGTTCTGTCTATGTCAAAGTGCCCTGAAGCCGCTAGAGAAGGTTTTCCTGAGGAGGAAGAGACCCAGCACCCAAGGTATGCTGCTTTTCACATCTACTGTTGGGCTGGTGGGATGCTTTTGAATCTATTTTTTTCTTCAATATCTAATTGATATAATTGAGGGTATGTGTCTCACACTGGGTTATGACATGAAGTGATATGGGATCTAAATCATTGGTAATTAATATTTAGATTTTTTAATTTGAACATAATGGAGACTTGACAGGGAAGGAGAGAGAGGGTGGGGGAAGGCTAGAGCGGGACTCTCTAATGCTTCCAGGCAAGTTACTCTCTGTGCACATGGCTGTCAAGCGCTGCAGTATCCCATTTCAGTCCATAGCGGAGCTTCCCCAGACCTCAGCATCTTGCTGGTGTGTGGCAGGGGGACTGAATATAACCATGTAGTTTTGGTGAATTCAGAGCACACTTGAAGTTTCATGGGACATCTGAAGCTTTTGACAGAATGTACTAAAAACATTTTATAACAGTTTGATGTTGATGGTTCAAATTTGAGGTCAGGTGGGGGACAGGACAGGGGCATAATTTCACTGTGAAATATATGTAATGCAAAATGATAGTCCCGAAATGGGATGGTGTGTGCACTCGTATGTGTGGACTCTCATTTTGTGTGCAGCCGTATGTGAGTACTCTGTGATGTGATGCATGCATTTGGGTTGCTTAGATAACACATGCATTAGGAATGGTGTGTAGAGCTTGATTAGTCTTGATCGGGTTCACTGCTGTTCAGGGACTTTCCTTAGTCTGTGCCTGCAGACACAGTGAACTATCTGACAGGGAGGGTAAGCTGGGCTGTAGGAGTCTCCTTTCAGGTAAAGAGGAGGGCTTCGCTCTCACCCCTCGGTGGTCACAAAGTAGGATCCGCAGAGGAAAGGCCAAGGGAATTTTAAAGATTTTATGAAGGGCTACTGGACACATTCTGTAACAGATGGATGAAGTGTTTTGTTTAATATAAATACATATTAACATCTTTCATGAAGTGTATTTACACTTCTTTTGGTCATTGTAGGGTCATTTTATGTTTTTATGACCTTCAAATGTTTTGGTGTGAATAATTATACCTGCCAGCAGTGGGCGCTGTTACTTTCATCTGTTAGCCTTTCTAAAAGATTTGAGATGTGTCTGATATCATTATAGATAGTACTGTAGAATGAGTGAAGACTATATTGGAATGATTTGCTGTTTATTTTGAAGGGGCAGCTCTGCTATCCACAGTTGTAGGCTATTTATTTGGAAACCAGGTTCTGTGTTAGTTTGGGAGTGTAGTGTGAAGAATCTGTGTTTTAAAATGATTCACAGACCATGTCCTCATTCTGTCATTGAAAAGCTGCTGCAAAAAGCTTCTGTGGAAAAGCACTCTTCTTATACTGCTAAAATGATTTGGGGGGGATGTTTTATAACCATAGATGGAGACAGGCTCCAGCACTTAAAACAAGCCCAAGTCCTCATAAGTGGAAGGTACCAGTGGTAAGGACAGTAGGCAGGAAGGGAGGAAAGCTAGGGAGGGTAAGGGACCCATTCTCTCCTGACCAGAGCTGTTAACCCCTAGATCCTGGCTCTATAATAGTCAGACCCAATCTCCCATAGACTCCATAGGAGCTTTGTGAGATTATCCACTCTAATATGGCAGTTGTGGACCAGGCAGGGAGAAAACCCAGTTTATTATCCATGTATCTTTGCCTTTCTAGAGCATGGTGGCTCTTACAGCAAATTACTTTTGCTTTGAGAGACAGCAGAACTATTTTAGTGTGTCCCGTCCTCAGCAATTTGTTTTACACTACCACTGCCCGCCCAGTACCATAATGATAGACGATTGTACCTGACGAGTAGTACCTAGCCAATTCTGTGAGCAACTTCAACAATCATCGCATCCCTTCCTGTGCTTGCCAGTGGCCACAATGAATCACACATGAAAACACAGTCAGAGCAATAATCTTCAAATGGAAAACATCATAACCATGCAGTTTGTGAGGTAGGCCTACTACTGTGTAGGCTACATTTACAGTGAGTCTAACAGTAATTTAACAAAAATGACAAAATTATTAATAAAAAATGTAGATTTAGCATTCTGAAAAATGAATCATGTATGAGCTGATGTATATTTTGTAGATGAGGTGAATTACTGTGACAACAACACTTTAATGACGTTGCCACCCATGGCATTATGGAAAACTGTTCCTCTTCACATTATTCTGGGGATGAGGTGGAGATACTCCCAGCAGGGTAGAGACATCATGCTGAGGAAGACACTCAAATAGCACAGGCGCCTAATGGCAACACTGCAATGATACCCCTCACTGTGCCCCAGTATAAGCTGCTGTCGTCTAAGACTGAAACTGTGAGAAGTTGAGAACCACTGAAATTTGAAGGAGCCTAAAAGTACTTATCGTAAATTAGCATAGTTGGATTTGAAACATCTGATATCTCGCTGTTGGCCAAAATCTTAAGAATATTGTAATCAGGGTAAAACAGCTGGTGGAATCAAGGAGGTATTCAGTCTTCAGTCAGAGGACCAATCACAACAGCAGCTAGAGAAAAACTGTTTGCAGAGTGAAATAGTATGCCACCAACTATCCAATCACTCTTATGGAAGAGACAGGTAATGGATAATCAAATCATGCATGTCGGAATATCAGTAGATTCAATATTCACGAGTAGTTTCTACTTAAATACCCAAATGAGAATTTGGTAATTTAAGGGTAATGAAAACAAACATCGAATTTCGTTGTTTGTCATTGAGGCATTATGCTACTCTTCCTGGGGTCTAAACAGGAATAAAGTAATACATCATAATAATGGCTCTACATACATAGTATTGTGTGTTTCCTAGCCTCTGTTCTGGACATAGAGACTGTGAAGAGAGCCCTGGTGGCTTGTCTTGTCGGGTATGTATGGGTGTCTGAGCTGGAAAATTATGTAGATATATTGAAGCAACATCTCAAGACATCATTCAGGAAGTTAAAGCATGGTTGCAAATGTGTCTTCCAAATGGACAGTGAACCCAAGCATACTTCCAAAGTTGTGGCAAAATGGCGTAAGGACAACAAAGTCAAGGTACTGGAGTGGCCATCACAAAGCCCTGACCTCAATCCTATAGAAAATGTGTGGGCAGAACTGAAAAAGAGTGTGCGAGCAAGGACTACAAACCTGACTCAGTTTCACCAGCTCTGTCAGGAGGAATGGGCCAAAATTCTCCCAACTTATTGTGGGAAGCTTGTGGAAGGCTACCTGAAACGTTTGACCCAAGTTAAACAATTTAAAGCAATGCTACCAAATACTAATTTAGTGTATGTAAACTTCTGACCCACTGGGAATGTGATGAAAGAAATACATCTGAAATAAATCATTCTCTCTACTATTATTCTGACATTTCACATTCTTAAAATAAAGTGGTGATCCTAACTGACCTAAGACAGGACATTTTTACTAGAATTAAATGTGAGGAATTGTGAAAAACTGAGTTTAAATGTATTTGGTTAAGGTGTATGTAAACTTCCGACTTCAACTGTATATGCGCGCTTCAAGGCAAGCAACACTGAAGCATGCATGAGACCACCAGCTGTTCCGGACAACTGTGTGATCACGCTCGCCGTAGCCAATGTGAGTAAGACCTTTAAACAGGTCAACATTCACAAGGCCTCAGGGCCAGACGGATTACCAGGACTTGTCTTCAGAGCATGCACTGACCAACTGGCCAGTGTCTTCACTGACATTTTCAACCTGTCCCTGGCCGAGTCTGTAATACCTACATGTTTCAAGCAGACCACCATAGTCCTTGTCCCCAAGAACACCAAGGTAACCTGCCTAAATGACTACCGACCCCTAGCACTCACGTCGGTAGCCATGAAGTGCTTTGAAAGGCTGGTCATGGCTCACATCAACACCATAATTCCAGAAACCCTAGACCCACTCCAATTTGCATACCGCCCCAACAGATCCACAGATGACGCAATCTTTATTGCACTCAACACTGCCCTTTCCCACCTACGTGAGAATGCTGTTCAATGACTACAGCTCAGAGTTCTAAACCATAATGCCCTCAAAGCTCATCACTAAGATAAGGACCCTGGGACTAAACACCTCCCTCTGCAACTGGATCCTGGACTTCCTGATTGGCCGCCCCCAGGTGGTAAGGGTAGGTAACAACACATCTGCCATGCTGATCCTCGACACGAGGGCCCCTCAGGGGTGCGTGCTTTGATTTTAATTGATTTACAAGATTTAGTTGAGGTTTAGTGTTTAGCTAATAATTTGTCCCAAATGCAATGCTTTTAGTGTCCATTAGGAGCACATCCTCAAGTAAATAATCCTCAGGGACTGTGAAGCACCTCAGGAAGGGGTAGATTTGGTATAAAGCACCCCAGGAAGGGGTAGATCTGGTATAAAGCACCTCAGGAAGGGGTAGATCTGGTATAAAGCACCTCAGGAAGGGATAGATCTGGTGTAAAGCACCTCAGGAAGGGGTAGATTTGGTATAAAGCACCTCAGGAAGGGGTAGATTTGGTATAAAGCACCACATGAAGGGGTGGATCTGGTATAAAGCACCTCATGAAGGGGTAGATTTGGTGTCAAGCACCTTAGTATGGGGCAGATTTTGACTGGAGTCTTGTCCTCGCTCATCCTCTCAGTGTGACATCCCCTGTCCCAGATTGTGTGATACGGGGCATTTAGTGCGCCCCTGGTACTGATGGCGTAGGCAATATAGCGGAGCCAACACTGCTGTTACCCTGACACCACAGTTAGCAGAGTGCTTAGCTCTGCATGTCAGACATAGAGATGCACTGTGAGCCATTTGTCAAACAAACTCAAAACTCTATTAGATATGGATCACAATGATAAGACTACATTAGAGAGAGGAATCTGAGTGACTGAATGGATCCAGAGCCATTGAGAAAATATCAGGCTCTTAATGGATAAAAGTGAATGCAAAAGGACACAAGGAATGTTCAGGACAGTGATGTTCTCCAGCCATTCTGTACTGCTGCCAGTCTCTGAGAAAGAGTACAGGAGACAATAGAGGAAAATAGAGGACATAACAAATGATTAAGGTGAACATTCTCCCCTGGATGAAGTGTCAGCCTGATAAATTCACTGGCGAGGAGAGAACAGTAGAGAACAGGAGAGAACAGTAGAGAACAGGAGAGAATAGGAGAGAACAGTAGAGACCAGGAGAGAACAGTAGAGAAAATGAGAGAATAGGAGAGAACAGTAGAGAACAGGAGGGAACAGTAGAGAACAAGAGAAAACAGAAGAGAACAGCAGAGAACACTGCAGTTGTACCGTGCTAGCAACCTGGGTACCTCCTCACACACCACAGGGAAATGTGTGTGTAGGATATTGTATGTATGTGTGTAAGAAAAGGAGTGGGAGGAGGACGAAAGACAGTCAAAGACTGAGCACGAGAATAGGATAGAAAGTGGGTGGTCGAGGAAAGGCAAAAATAGAGGGGATTATTAGGAAGAAGAGAACAAAAGGGGAGAGGATGGGGACATTATAAAAAAATTCAACAGAATAAGGGCGAAAGATGATGCAAGTATGACAGGGAGAGGATAGAGTGGGAGAGAGAGAGAGGAGAGAGAGTAAGAGAGAGAGAGAGAGAGAGGAGAGGAGAGGAGAGGAGAGGAGAGGAGAGGAGAGGAGAGGAGAGAGAGTAAGAGAGAGAGAGCGTGCTGTACAAAGCTCAGAGCACTGCAGCACATTGCAGTGCCTAGCCGCTGCTGTGTTCTTGCCATCCGGTTCCATGCACTGAAAAGACCCCTATAGCAGAGCGACATAGAGGGTTGCCTACCTGACTGCTTGCTGGCAAACAATACATCGACCAAAAAAATCAACAACCCAATGTTCCTCCATTCCACTTGAGCTGATAGATGTTTTCTGGTGTGCTGTTTTTTGGGTGCTTGAAGTGTGCTATTGAATGTTCAGAGTTGAATGGACAACACAAGACAATACATCTCATGTAAAGGCTTTTCATGACTAGCCAATCATGACTACACATTCAGTTCTACCCAATGTTACCTGTTGTATTCAGTCATAGGATTTTGTCATTTTTCGCTGTACACGCATACTTTAGCCATATCATAGCAAGCCAAATGTAGCTGATAACCCCAGTACTGCTGTATGGTACGGTACATCATCTTTCAGATCCCCCTCTATGTTTCTCCTATTAAGAACATTTGCATACATCAAATGCTTTTGTCCCTGGATAGGATAGCCTAATGTCCTTCAAATAAAGCCAGCTCCCCTACGGGACATGTTGAAATAACTACAATAGAGGGATAAACACATGGCTAGAAAGGACTTGTGTTTGTCTACTATCTGTCTGTCGCTTTGTTGACATGCGCTGTTCTTTTGGCTTTTTAGTTAAGTATTCACTGAGCACAGTGGTCAATTTTCTACTCTACACATTAATGCATGTTGAATTAAAACAGATGTAGGCTAGTTATGGGATACCTTGTCCAGGCAACCGCTTCACACAGTTGCATACACAAGGTTGCTATTCTAGGAAATGAAAGATCCAAGTTATTTCTGCATGAGAGGCTTATCTGCTGTATTTGATCTTAGTTACTATCATGTTGGTGTAACACTTTTATCATGTCACTGACTGTGTATTTTGTGGTGTTTAGAGTTATTAGTTCCACTGAGGGGTTTGATGTTCAGTCAGCGTTCCTCTATTTGAGGAGGGCTTGAGTCTGCTATGCCTAGCTGGGTGAGTGTTTGGACTGTGAAGTTTGTTTCCCTACAGCACACCACACTAAGCTTCTCATTTCTGTTGAATCTGTTACCTACATTGCAAAGAGCAAACAGGCAGGTCTGAACTCATCCTAGGTCGGAAATGTATGTCTGGAAAAGCCTATCCGATGCTGGAAATAAATGATTTAACTTGGTGAAGCCTTGAGGGCAAAGTAGTGTAGTTTGTAAAACATGTTTCTACCCACTGTATATCAAAGGGCTTTCTTTTTTTAGAGTGGACTCTCCCCAGTCAGTCCTCAAATAAATTGGAGATCAAAGCATTAGAATACACATGGTTCTCTTGGTCCAATTATGTTTAGGTTATTCAGGTGTGTAATTGCTGCTTTGCTAAGCTTTGTGTGTTTTAGAGCATCCTGGTCTCTCATAAATTCAAATGAGGGCTTTATTTTAACAAACCTACCACAATGGTTAATCTAAGCACAGCCTATAGGTTCAGGGGTGTGTCATATTTGAGCTATTTTCACTATCACAATTATTGGGTGTTGATGAATAAACAAGTTTGTGGGTGTGTCGAGGCTTAGCCCCCCCCCCACTGGCCAATCAGAACGTGCTCCATGATGAAATATGTGGATGCCTCATGTTGTGTATTCATGTTTTTTATGTATTTACTTGGGATCAACTCCAATGCCAATGTTAGTCCTTTATAGTTTGTTAAATGGCTTATAGAAACGAAATAACATAATGTTATTATTTGCTAAATACGTTAACTTGATTCCATTTGCAGTCCACATTGTCATTGCATGTCTTCAATAGTATTCACACTGATATAGGGACTAGGCCTACTGTACATTATATTATAGCTGAGCATGAACATACCAAACATTGTCAATTATTTATTGATAAGGCCAAAAATAATAATTTGAATCAAATTCTAAGCAAAACGAAACAACAACTTGCTCTAAATCGGCTATGTCAAACTTACAGGCACCATCATTTTCCCCCGTGGGCATATCATATTAAAACAACGCAGACTATGGAGGGTTTTACACACATCCAAATGTTTCACAGTAGCTGGACAAAGACCCAATATAAATAGAAAGGGGAGAATGTCCACTCACCATTATGCTGCTCCCAAATAGGCCTATGTTTTATGAACATAATCGGAACCATCTTACAGTTCAGATCGCATTCACACACAACACATTTCTAGATGTTGAATTGCAAGCGTGCCACGGACATTCTCACCATGAAACCATAAAGGTGAATCATTTGAATATGTTTGGTTCTAATAAAATTAAATGAAAAACAATGTAAAATGTAATATCATAAAACCGGCAGGATAAAAAAGACACACATTGCTGTTAAACCAGCCGTCACTATAGTAGCCATAAGGGAGGGCTTGGGTTTTGAACATATGAAACGGTAAACAAGCATTTTTTACAGGTTACAGATAACTTCTAAATACGAGGTTCGCCGGTATTCACCGAAATTCTAATCTCTCGTTTCATGATGGGCATGGACACCTAGCTGACATCATGGAGGGGGTTTTATGCACGTCCAAAATGGGACCCGCATGGCTAAAATAATGTGGGCCACCTACAAGGAATAGATAAAAAGGAAATGTCAGTACACTGTTTTACTCCTCTCAAACTTGATATTTTGATAAAGCTTTGGTGATTAAGATTTATTTCCAAGTGGTCTCAGGAGCCAAACTCTTGACTACTGTGGGCAGACAAAAAAAAGCCTTATTTGAGAGGAGGTGAGGCTATGCTTGGTTTTTAATCAAATTAATCAAATCAATCAAGTTAAATGAAATGGGGAAAAAAACATTAGTTTTAAATGTTTCTAAATGCGAAGTATACATGCACCAAAAGCACATTAGGCTACTCTTGTTCCATGCACATATGGGCAGCTGGATAGGCTGCGTTTCCACTGTCAAAATTCATGCCATAACCAACTGCTTTACCGCTAAAATCACCTTTTGGTTGGTCTTAAATATCCCTATCAGTGCTGCCTGAAATTAGCACCTTGGATCATGTTTTTAAGGATACACCTCAAATATTACCACCCCCCTCATCTGAGTGCAAGCGAGTTGATATAAGACAGGTAAATAGCCAAACCTTGCGTTAGGGCTGGAAAATGGCAGTGCGCCAGTTTGTAAATGAAAAAATTGCAAACTAACATTCGTTTGACACTAGCCCCGCCTTAACGACATACAGAAATAGAGGCCATAGGATTAATATGATAAATGAATGCCATATGGCAGTATCAACATTTTTCTTTTTTCTTGACAAATGAGAGCGATAGAGATAGCATCAATCTAAGCATGAGTCTTATGTGGCATGTCAGGCTACCCGCACACTGTCGTTCGAAGCAAGCACTGTCATGTGCATGTGTGTGTGAGTAAGGGTGTGTTGTGTGTATTGGCACTCTTCCAGCGAAGAATGTTTCAGCCTTGGTCACGACACAAGGGAAGAATTAAAGAAAAAAAGAAAGGGAGAGTGAGATAAAGGGAGAGAGTGACATTGTGAGATAGAAAGGGGGAGACGAGAGGATGTAGTGTATTGTAGTAGTGGTGTGAAGGGGTGAATCAGGTGAGCAGAGCTGCACCCGTGACTCTGAGTGCTGCATTGAGCTGCATAATTAATCTAGAGGGGGAGGAGAAAGGGGAGGGGCTAAAGGAAGAGCTCCGGTATGAAGAATATAGTGAGCGGTAGAGACAGTAATGCTACTGGAACGGAGCCAGCCTATTCTTGTGTGAAATATCTCTTAAGGAGGCGTGCTGAGCTCTGAGTAGATTGTAAGGACGACATATTTTCCTGTAAAATGAAAGAAGGCCCAGGGCCCATTGTGTTTCTGTTTCTATCAGATATATTCAATCAGAGAGACGCAAAACTGCTTGGAGAAGGAAGCAGGGCCAGGGATGGAGAGAGGGAAGGGAAGAGGGGATGAATATTCAGAGGAAGCACACCCAGCTATTTGGTCCAGCTCTGCTCTATTATGCTCTGTGTTCCTGTCCCATCTGTTCTCTCGCCCTCAAAGCCAATCACCTTCCACTATACTGCATCCCAGAACACACTGCTTCTTCTATGCAGTGCCCCCTTTCTCTGACTCAGTCTGTTAATAATCAGCCAACTGACTGTAAAATGCTTTCTTATTTGACCCATCTGGTGATAACACACAGATCCATTCTCTGAATGGGGGCATGATACCGTGGGTGTTTCTCTGATGTGTTGGGACCTTTGTCTAGGCTAATCCTCCTCTTTTTAGAAGGTTGTTCTTGACATGGTGACAGGACCTTGAGTCTTACGTAAGGTCCCGTCTTTCTCTTTCTGTGAGGAGTGTGTAAGAAAAGCTTCCAAGGCTTCCTCTTCTCTCTTTGATTTATAACCGCTGTTTCCCTGCAGAGGAGACTTTCTGCCAGATAAGCCATGCGCTCTGCAGCTCTGCAGTATCACACAAGCAATATGAACAGTGTGTGTGTGTATGTGTGTGTATATTTGCGTGGTTGCGTTTGTGTGTGAGAGTGTGTGTGTCTGTCTGTCTTTCAGTCTGTGTGGCAGGTCTTGGTCAAAATGGTCAAGAAGGTGGTGGCGTGGTTTTGGAATATAGGTCCATACCCCTGTCAGAGCTTGCTCCCCCCCTAAGCCTCTGCTGTCACTGGGAATTGTATAATCTGGCCCGAGCCTTCACCCATATCATACCACATGGCTGCACCTCTGTCACCTCACCTACCCATCACCGTGGCTCTCCCCATCTCATCCATTTTAAAGTGCTGTAACATGCTAAATTCTCAGTGAGTCTTCATTGCTCTGAGATATGTGGATGTGTAGGTGTGGCGTGACTGTGACACTATAATTTAAGACACTCTAAAACCCGATTTAGGTTGTTTTTGTTTAATCTTTACCTGTTATTCTGTTGCTCTTTGAAAAAACACAATTAAAGAGCCCCTTCATGTCAGTCCAGTATTATAATCCCAGGTAACATTTTGATTGAAAATGCTAAGAATCATTCTAGCTTCCTTAAGATCCGCCTGCCAACGTCTGTCGGTATTGGTTGGGCTCTATTTCTCTACCTGGGAGCTGAGGGGGAGCATAGAGGCATTTGAAATGCACCCTGTGTCAGCCCTGAACCTCCCAAAGCACAGCTGGAGAGTTTGTAATGTTTGCGATCTCATTTCCATCTCCTGAGAGCCACCAGACCAGACTTAAATTACAACAGTGACATTACCCCGAATACCCACTGCAGCAGTGCAAAGCTGAAACCAAGCATGGAGGTGAGGTCCCTCCCTACAGTATGGGAGCTCACAGGTGATGGGGGTCATATAGGGTTTCCACTAGTTACCACAGCCACGAAGTCAACATTTCTGAAAACTAAAATATTTTTTTTAAGGTTAGGGTTAGGCATAAGGTTAACAGTGTTGTTCAGTTTATGGTTAAGATTATGGTTAGGTATGAAATTACATTTTAAGAAGATCAATTGTAGAAATATCATGGTATAGGACTTTGTGGCTGTGGTAACTAGTTAATGACTGTCATAAATCTTTTATGCTTCTGGTTTCCCATTTATTTTCTGCCTTGATGATTCTGCAAAGGGCATTTGGCATACATTAAGCTCCCTATATACACTCCCAAAACTCTGTTTAAAAACAATGCCTATTTACATTTTCTGTCAACCAAAATATGAAAAATGAAGAGACATATTCTGGCCCAGTTTTTATTCGATTCCCAGGGGCTTTGCAGTGTAAAAACAAAGTTGCCATTTCCCAACATTTCTGAGTTATAAAACCGCCTATCTGACATTAAGAATGCCGGGAGTGATGTTTTTCCCAGTTCCAAGAATCTATAATTCAATATCTCCCCCGAAATGTTGTTACTGTATACCCCCACACATCATGACCAGATTTTATGGTACACCTCACACTAAAAAGCAATGAACCTTTCTATTCTGTCTTTCTATTCAGCTAGCTCTTGTACTCTGGTGAAGTACGCCTTGAGGTCCTCTGGGATATCTATTTGAATGGCCAAACAGCCAGACTTAAGAGATCACTGAAGGAACACACACAGGTGCCAGAGCTGGGAGGAAAGTTTGCCAGAGAGAGCAGAATTGCACCTTTAATAACTCATTCAATAACTCCTTTAATGCTCGACTACAAGGTTGTTTCAATTAATTGAGTTTTGGAGACCAGTGACCAGGGAAAGGACAAGGCATACAGAGCAGATCCTGTAGGCGGCATCAGTGCTGCCGCCTGTCTGTCACCTTCCCCTTAATAACCTAACGTAGCAGGCGTAAAATAAATGCCTGAAACTAAATGCCCCACATTTTGGTCACGACAAGAGATTTAAAAAACTGTCGGGGGAGGTTCTCTTCTGCACTGTTCAACCAATCCAGCAATTGGGGAGAAGGAATTAATGTTGAGAGATTTGCCTTGTTAATATTCCGGATAGAAACATTTCAGAGAGCAAGCTAGCAAACATGCCGTAGTTCATCCACTATATGTTTCACTGGGGACAGTAAACAGCAAGGCCACATCCAAAAGCGGAAGTCGGTCACAGGCTCTTTTCCCCTGAAAACCGTCTGTCTCCCGATTTTTGCCAATGGCGCTGAGGGTGCCTTTCTTTTGGTGTTAGAACTCACAGAGAGACAGAACAATAACAGCAAGGAAACCTCAAGCAGACACACTAACATATCACTCCTGTTCTGCAGAAAGAACAAAAATTGCTTTTTTATGGAATTACTTTTCTTGTATCGTGGCATAGAATATATTTTGGCATATTCATTTTCAAAAAATGTATGATATTTTGCTGAGGTAAAACAACCAACACATTTTCCATTTAATGACACAAATTTGTGTTTGAACATATTTGAAGAGTACAAACCTGTATGGACATAGTAAATTAAAGGATATTACTCATGCTGATGCTGTAACGTCTTACGAGCTGCCTTACCTACAATAGGTGCTACATTCAACCTTGATTTGGAGTTCCCCAATCAAAGTGTTTGAGTGGCAGGTCACTTAAGATTGTTTAGATTAGAAGAACTCAGTATAGTGTGATCTTCTCCTCTCTGGTCATTGTGCAGATGCCACCCCTAAAAACAAGCTTATTATGAGATAAGGGGGTGAAGTTAATTTATTCTCAGTGCAACTTGAGTTATGAGTCACGCCATATTGTTAAGAAGTATTTCTCTGCAAGCAGGGCAATCAATTGTGTGATTCTGTCAAATTGTGGTACTCTCAAGTCCCATATAGGATACATATTTTGTTGTTCAGTTAGTTAACCTTGAAGTGCTTAGGGAACGTATAAAGGATAATATAATAGAATGTATTATATTTATGTTGTGTGACATGGTTTTTGTGTGTCTGTGTGATTGTGTCCTGCTCCATGGGCTTCTCAATTAAAGTCCAAGCAGTTTGCAGAAGCGTTTAGATTTCTCCATCTCTTCCAGTAGGGCCTAAGTAGTGGCAAAAGGTGAATCACTCAAGAAGAGCTTCACTTGACAACATTGGCCACTGTTCTTGACATTTCCACATTTTCAAACAGCAACCTTGATTGACTGTCATACATGGTTCATCCACAGTCTGCAGGCCTGTCATTTGTAGAGGAAGAGGGTGTTAGGGCTTCTTGCTCCACTATTACATATCTCTAACAAGGCCTTTGAAGTCAGGTTTGATCTTTCCCTCTCATCCCTCTGTGGTTTGTGAAGGAAACCCTAGACATGGTGGTGGACATTAGTTAGAGAGCAAGGTGAATTATTCATTAGGGCTGTCTCACTCCTTTATGAAATTATGGTGATTCAAGCAGTGAGCTGCTTCGTACTACTCAGTATCCATGTGATATTGCTGTGCATGACACTGTGTTGTAGACTATGTGTGTGATTGGATTGATGTGACTGGTGGGGTAGGTGTGTATGCGCCTGCACCACTCGTAAGGTAGCGGGCAAACAACTCTTCGCCTTCCACGTAATAGATGTCCCTCTTTCTTTACATCACGTATTTTCTTTCTCTGTTGATTTGTCCTTTGCTTAGATCACTAAGCATGGCATTGTTTTCTATGAATCTATAAAGCAGGAATAGCCAGTGAGATGAATGTTCTGCACCAAGGCAACAGACTGTAACATGGTGGAGATAGGGCTGTTGTGGTATTACCGCTACACTAGCAGTCATAACTGTAGTACAATTCCACGTAACTGGTAATCTCCTTTTATGCACTCTAGACATGCTTTGGTAGTACCCAACTTGCTAACTACCATCAGTTCCTAATGGCCTGGTACTCAGGGCTTTATTGTCCCTATAACCACTCTCACACAAACGATTTACTGCTGATACCGGACCAGGCCCAAATCCCCATCATTCACATGAAGAAGAGACGCAGATACAGGGGACGCAGGTCCAGGTGCCTGGTGAGAATTCATCGGTGAGTGGGTAAGCCGCCTCTACCACCCGTCCTATTGTTCAATATGTAATAATTGGATAATTCACTAGATGAGCTCCATTCAAGACTATTCTACCAACGGGACATTAAAAACTGTAATATCTTATGTTTCACTGAATCATGGCTGAACGACGACATGGATAATATACAGTTGGCTGGGTTTTCTGTGCATCGGCAAGACAGAACAGCTGCCTCCGGTGAGACAAGGGGTGGTAGTCTGTGTCTATTTTTCAATAACAGATGGTGCGCTATTTACCACCACAAACCAATGCTGGCACTAAGACCGCACTCAACAATCTGTATAGGGCCATAAGCAAACAAGAAAATGCTCATCCAGAGGTGGTGCTCCTAGTGGCCGGGGACTTTAATGCAGGGAAACTTAAATCTGTTTTACCTCATTTCTACCAGCATGTCACATGAGCAACCAGAGGGAAAAACATCTCTGGACTACCTTTACTCCACACACAGAGACATGTACCAAGCTCTCACTCATCCTTCATTTGGCAAATCTGACCATAATTCTATCCTC
Source organism: Oncorhynchus clarkii lewisi (assembly GCF_045791955.1). Taxonomy (NCBI): domain Eukaryota; kingdom Metazoa; phylum Chordata; class Actinopteri; order Salmoniformes; family Salmonidae; genus Oncorhynchus; species Oncorhynchus clarkii. Next base: position 59,047,375 of record NC_092155.1, on the reverse strand, counting down.
GTGATTCCTGCTTACAAGTAAAAACTAAAGCAGGAAGTACCAGGGACTAACTCAATACGGAAGTGGTCAGATGATCAAGATGCTAAGCTACAGGATTGTTTAGCTAGCACAGACTGGAATATGTGGAAAATGTTCTGGGATTCGTCCGATGGCAATGAGGAGTATACCACATCAGTCACCGACTTCATCAATAAATGCATCAATGACATCATCCCCACAGTGACCGTATGTACATACCCCAAGCAGAAGCAATGGATAACAGGCAACATCCTCACTGAGCTAAAAGGTAGAGCTTCCGCTTTCAAGGAGCGGGACTCTAACCCGGACACTTATAAGAAGCCCCGCTATGCTCTCAGATGAACCATCAAACAGACAAAACGTCAATACAGGACTAAGATTTAATCCTACTACACCGGTTCCGAATGCTCGTTGGATGTGGCAGGGCTGGCAAACTATTACGGACTACAAAGGGTATCCTTTCCTACCAGACAAGCTAAATTACTTCTATGTGTGCTTTGAAGCAAGCAACACTGAAGCATGCATGCAAGCAACACTGAAGCATGCATGAAAGCACCAGCTGTTCCAGATGACTGTGTGATGACACTCTCCATAGCCGATGTAAGACCTTTAAATAGGTCAACATTCACAAGGCCGCAGGGCCAGACGGATTACCTGGACATGTACTCAGAGCATGCGCTGACCAACTGGCAAGTGTCTTCACTGACATTTTCAACCTGTCCCTAACTGAGTCTATAATACCTACATGTTTCAAACAGACCACCATAGTCCCTGTGCCCAAGAACACCAAGAGAAACTGTCTAAATGACTACCGACCCGTAGCACTCACGTCTGTAGCCATGAAGTGCTTTGAAAGGCTGTTCATGGCTCACGTCAACACCATCATTCAAGAAACCCTAGACCCACTCCAATTTACATACCGTCCCAACAGATCCACAGATGACACAATCTCTATTGTACTCCACACTGCCCTTTCCCATCTGGACCAAAGGAACAACTACATGAGAATACTGTTCATTGAATAAGGCTCAGCGTTAAACACCATAATGCCCTCAAGCTCATCACAAAGTTAAAGAAAAGCATTTTTTTGTCCATTAAAATAACATCAAATTGATCAGAAATACAGTGTAGGCATTGTTAAAATGTTGTAAATTACTATTTTAGCTGGAAACAGCAGATTTTTCATGGAATGTCAGCTAATCCACGTTTATCATTTTAAAAGGCTAATTGATCATTAGAAAACCCTTTTGCAATTATGTTAGCACAGCTGAAAACGGTTGTCCTGATTAAAGAAGCAATTAAAACTGGCCTTCTTTAGACTAGTTGAGTATCTGGAGCATCAGCATTTGTGGGTTCGATTACAGGCTCAAAATGGACAGAAACAAAGACCTTTCTTCTGAAACTCGTCAGTCTATTCTTGTTCTGAGAAATTGTCAAGAAACTGAAGATCTCGTACAACACTACAACACTGTGTACTCCTCCCTTCAGAGAACAGCGCAAACTGTCTCTAACTAAAATAGAAAGAGGAGTGGGAGGCCCCGGTGCACAACTGAGCAAGAGGACAAGTACATTAGAGTGTCTAGTTTGAGAAACAGACGCCTAGAAGGCAAGCACACTGGAGTCACTGTTGACGTTGAGACTGGTGTTTTGCGGGTACTATTTAATGAAGCTGCCAGTTGAGGACTTGTGAGGCATTTGTTTCTCAAACTAGACACTTGATTGTACTTGTCTTCGAGCTCAGTGTGCAGGGTATCTTACCAGTACCTCCGCACATTGACTCGGTACTGGTGTAACAGATGTGAAACGGCTAGCTTAGTTAGCGTGGGCGCTAAATAGCGTTTCAATCAGTGACGTCACTTGCTCTGAGACCTTGAAGTAGTAGTTCCCCTTGCTCTGCAAGGGCCGCGGCTTTTGTGGAGCGATGGGTAACGATGCTTCGAGGGTGACTGTTGATGTGTGCAGAAGGTCCCTGGTTCGCGCCCGGGTATGGGCGAGGGGACGGTCTAAAATTATACTGTTACACTGGTACCCTCAGTTTATAGCCTTATTGTTATTTTATTGTTACTCTTATTTTTTTACTACAGTTTATTTAGTAAATATTTTCTTAACTCTTTCTTGAACTGCATTGTTGGTTAAGTGCTTGTAAGTAAGCATTTCACGGTAAGGTCTACACTTGTTGTATTCGGGCATGTGACAAATAACATTTGATTGTTGTGGATGGTGTTTCACAGCCTAACACAACGAAATGGACAGCGCTTTCTAAGGTGATGAGAATTAATTCAAAACACCCTTTTTAGAGTTTATGCATATAAAAATTGTGCCATTATACAACACATAGACTACTGCATATTACATTACATTTTGCAGAAAAACACAAAACAAAACTGATTTAAGATGTCTTAGGTACATAATTGGTCTAGCCTTTACTAAAAAATGTAACCAATTTGAGTAATTGCCTCTGAATGTGAAATATATTATTAATGATGTACTGGTTACCTTATGGTCCAAAATGTATATCCATGAGTCCATGAGAATGTATAGCCCTAGGCCATGCTGTTGGTTTGTTGATTGTGCAAGGCGGCTCAGAGTTAGCCTACAATTAGTGAATTTGTATTTGATTTTGAATAGCCTAGTAATAGGCAATTTTTTACATTTTCGTAATGAATTGAGTGACATTACCTTCAGCTATACATAACATCTCAACACCATGTATTTCCATCTCCTCCTCTCTCTCGTTTATTCCTTTCTTGAGCAGGCAGAGGGGCTGTCAAAAAATATGTTTCTTTGCGAAAACAGATTTCAGTTGATTTCCCAAATTAAGCACTGGGTAGCTGCAGCAACAAGGTTTGAGAGCCCATGACATACAGAGTTTGGGTGGAATATCACCTGTCAAGCAGCGAGAGCATGCTCCTCAAACAGTGGTTATTCGTGAAGTGAAATAAGTGTTCTTATATTTATTTCTCAGCTGCTCATATGAAGCACATGCTCCACTATAAAACGGGAAGTAGCCTACAAAACGGATCGGCGGGAATGTGCGCTGGCTCCACTCGCTATTTGAGTGCATTCAGATGACGTGTATTTTTTTCCCCCTGCCACTGTTCCTGCACATTTGATAATGAGCCATTTTAAGTTGAAACTAATTTTACATATTAGTAAAGACAAGATTAAATTGGACCATTCTAAATCAAAACTAACACAGCAAAGACAAGATTAAATTGAGAATAGTCAGATAGGGAAAATATGATCACTTGATGAGAGAACAGCTGTGCAGCCTGAGGTGAGGAACAGAGCCCAAGTTTTTTTTGTGTCACGTTCGTTTGTAGAGATGGACCAAGGCGCAGCGAATGTAGAGTTCCACATGCTTTAATAATAGTTAAACTTAACAAAACAAAACAATAAACTAACAAACCGTGACTACAGCAGTACAAAGTGCACTAACTCCAAACACAGTAACATAAACAATATCCCATAACCCACAGGTGGAAAAAATTATACTTAAGTATGATCCCCAATTAGAGACAACGATTACCAGCTGCCTCTAATAGGGAATCATACAAATCACCAACATAGAAAATAAACCTAGTATGCCCTGACCTACTCTACCATAGAAAATAAATGCTCTCTATGGTCAGGACGTGACATTTTGCTACTTCTTTCAAATCATCAATAGTGTATAGTCACGCTATACAGCCCATAGGCCTATATGTTTTGATTTCTAAGACATTCTAAGGTTTGTATCATTCACAACTAAAGTTGCCAAAAAACTCTAAATCTAGTTTATAGGACCTGTTTCAAATAATCACTTTTACGCTCAACATAGCAACTCGTTCTGTAATGGGAAAAATATCCTTTCTATTTCATTCAGCTAAATTCAATTATATTCTTCTTACTATAAAATCAGATAAAATAAAAGAAGGGCACGGTATTTATAAGCATATCTTGTCTGCAAAATTATCAATGCCTATGGCATTGAACATAGCCAGATAACATAGGCTTACAGTGGCCAACTCATATTCTGATCTTCTTAAATATGTTTTCTTCATATGATAACGTTTCTTTAGATCTGACTAAAATAAATAATGGATTTGTTGTGATTGGTGTATATTAAGTTGATTTATTATACTTTTTTTTAAATGAAGATGTTCCAAAGGCAGGCATCAGCTGCTTGTATGCATGGAGGCCTGGAGATGTTAAACATGTTTATGTTAATTAACTGTCAAATACCGTGAGACCAGCAGTCTTCAACATGACAATAACCAGCAAACAAAATGTTACGCCTGCCACAGTCCTAGGTAGAGATTCCTGAATTCACTTGGGTAACATTAAGAACAACCCATTGGTGTGTATTTCATATTCTTATTATAAGAATTAGCTGAAAAACGGGTATATTAAAGGTGAAACACGAGAGGATAATACATTCGAATTAGATGATATGCATAGTCCCTCTAATTTGAAATACATGTATTTTAGTGTATTTGAACTTGTTCTTTTTTAATCTACATTGCTCTCCATTTTGATCACATTCCCCCATTAAATTACATAGCCATGAATTCTTCATTGCTCTCAACCTTTTAAAAATGCAGCGCTGCTTTAATTTCTTATCAAAGAGGCTGGAAATAGTATGACACAAAGCAAGCAGGAGGACAGAGGAGAGGAGATACAGACTCATTTGATTAGGCAACAAAGCCTCTCTCACCTCCCCATTGGCCTTTTGGAAAAGCTGGTTGTCTCTATCCCAGAGTGTTCAGTCTAGTTAACTCAGATTTATAGGGCGGTTATATTTGGTGCTTCCAGCCCAGAATCCACCTATTTTTTTGTAAGCCAGCTGCCTCACTAATTCACTGGGGTCTGAGACAATATTTTGGTGATTTAGCTGTATGCATGGGTTTCAATGGGTTTGTTATTGCCTGTGTATCTCTCTGTGTGTGTGTGTGTGTGATACATCTATAATGGTGATTGTTTTCCGCCACGCTTACAACAAGCCCCCATTTTCCTGCACAATACACTGAGTATACAAAACATTAAGAACACCTGCTCTTTCCATGACATAGACTGAAGAGGTGAATCCAGGTGATCTATGATCTATGATCCCTTATTGATGTCACTTGTTAAATCCACTTTAATCAGTGTAGATGAAAGGGAGGCGACAAGGTAAGGATTTTTAAGCCTTGAGACAATTGACACATGGATTGTATGTGTGCCATTTAGAAGGTGAATGGGTAGGACAAAATATTTATATGCCTTCAAACAGGCATGGTAGTAGGTGCCAGGCACACCAGTTTGTGTCAAGAACTTCATTGCTGCTGGGTTTCACGCTCAACAGTTTCCCGTGTGTATCAAGAATGGTTCGCCACCCAAAGGACATCCAGCCAACTTGAGACAATGGGAAGCATTGGAGGCAACATGGGCCAGCATTCCTGTGGAAAGCTTTTTACACCTTGTAGAGTCCATGCCCTGGCGATTTGAGTCTGTTCTGAAGCAAAATGGGGGGTGCAACGCAATATTAAACAGGCGTTCCTAATGTTTGGTGTACTTTGTGTACACCTACATGTATATTGGATTTCAAGTCCCTGAAGACTAGGACAATAAAGCTGCATAGCTGCACAATTGCATCTTACTTATGCCCATGGGAATTTAAATTTTCTCCTTATCTATTCACTCAGTGTGCTGCTGAAAGGTTATGGAAACTCTTATCCAGTATCTCCTCCTCACTTCAGCAGCTACGCCTATAAAGAATACTAATGGGAAAAAAACGTTAGGGTTTATTATGCGTCAGTTTGAAAGACTCCATAATGGAATACTGAGCAGTACAAGTTAGCTGTTCTGTATCTATTGAACTACCAAGTATTAGGTCTACATATATTCTAATGCAGAGGTATAAAAGTCATGAAATTCCATCAGTGTTGTATACCAATAATTAGATCAGTCATTAGATCAGTCATTCTCTTGCCCCCGTGAATAATAGACAGCCTAGAGGATGGCAGTCTCAATTGCACATTATCAACAACATAATGAAAGCAATCTGATTGTTCTTGTGACATATCTATCATGACACAAGGCAGATGGTTGGAGTCTTACAATGTTTATTAATCCAAAAGGGGTAGGCAAGAGAATGGTCGTGGACAGGCAAAAGGTCAAAACCAGATCACAGTCCAGGAGGTACAGAGTGGCAGACAGGCAGAATGGTCAGAGTACAGAGTCCAGAAACAGGCAAGGGTCAAAACCGGGAGGACTAGAAAAAGGAGAATTGCAAAAAGCAGGCGAATGGGAAAAACGCTATTTGACTTGAAAAACATACAAGACGAACTGGCACAGAGAGACAGGAAACAGGGATAAATACATTGGGGAAAATCAGCTACACATGGAGGGGGTGGAGACAATCATAAGGACAGGTGAAACAGATCAGGGCGTGACAATATCTGTAATTTCAGGACATATTAATGCTCACTAAATGAGCCCTACCAGTTAACAGGGGTTAACAGTGGTCCCCCACTTAAAAAACAGCCAGTGAATGTTAATGTCATTCACAAGGCAGAGTTGTGTTTGAAATAACTGTTGAACCCAGCCAAACTTCTGAAGGCAAATCATTAGCGAAATTGAGTGAGCTATGAAAACAGTGATTTCATCATACCTATCACCAATTTAAGACCCTTTAGAAGTCATGTTTAATTTTTTAGAGGTTCAGTCAGTATTGAGAGGGAGTCTCAGGGGTTGCTTTTATCTAAATACATTATAATTATTCAACCTCAGGAGTACTAGGTAATTGCAGACCGTTGACTAAGGATGTTTTAACCAACGCAAAGGGCTGAAACCCCCATCAACGATCGCATGAACATTCAGTTCTACCCAGCATTCCAATTCACCTTGATTATAACCTGGGTAGACAGGAGTGGTCAGTCTGCAAAGTGCTGCTCTCCTCTCTTTGTACCAGCTGCAGTGAAACGATACCTCCTCATATTATATATTTTTAAAATAAATAACACCCTGAACTTAATCCATTGTTTGTCTGCCTTTAGGCATAAAAGGATCCCAACATTACGGACCTTGAGGTGACGTACAAGTAACTGCAAAAATAATGGAAACACTTACGTTGGTTTATTTAGTCAGTTACGTGTATTATTTAAAGGTCCTGCACAGTCATCTTATTTCCCAAGTAAAAATTGTCTTTGAATGACCAAAACATCACCCATAGTCACCCATAATAGTTTTACACTATTAAAATGCTCAGAATGTAAGAAAGTGCACCTTTTCTCTCCTCTCTAACTATCAGGAAGCCTGAAAGAACAGTCTGAGTGGGCAGGGAGCTTATATTCCTGAGCCTGCCTGGACTGACAGCTCTTTGAAACTCCCTTGTGGTTCATTGCCAGGTAACAAGGTAAACAATGGGCCACATGTCATTGATGACCAGGTAAACAATGGGCCATATGCCTAAATAGTATACCTCATCCAATTTTCTCTGTAAAATGTTGTCATGGTCAACAGAGCTGATCATGGACTGTTGGATGTCAGACAAACAGCAGCAATACAAAATTAACTTTCTATTGTTTGTAACTAATTACAGAACTCAGTTCACTGATACACTTCTTCTTAAGATTTAGTAAAGCCTGAGTCGCCTTAGAAGCTTAGACGTAAGGGAATGTACATGAAACAGCATACAGTAAGTGTACTGGACAATTTATTGGTGCCTCTTCATTAGCATTATAAATGACAATATGTTCAGAATTGCATGTATTTATCAGACATTTATATGATCATTCACAATAGGCCAGCATAGCCAAAATATTGATCAACATGAACACTCATGAGAAATAAAGGTTGAGTAATAAAGGTGAGACATCATTTGATAGAAAAAAACATTTTAGAGCCATAAGCCTAATATAGGCACCTGGCCACCCTACAGTGTGCAGGACCCCATTGATTCTTTCAATTTCTAACACTGATCTCCAGTCCAAATGCTTGAAAAAAAACTATACAAAGTAACAATGTGACATCACATCACGTAAAAGTTAATTACTTAAGCTTTAGGAAATGCAACCAACTACAGAGATTGATGGGGATGGGAGTGGGAGAGGAGGGGGACCCATGTACCCCGCTTCAATCAAGCAGGCTTCAAACCCGCCTGGCTACAGTCATCCCCAAGATTGAAAAGGGAGACAAATCCAGCTATGGCCTCCTCCTTGTCAGGCCTCTCACACTAGGCAGACAGGGGTCCTTGGATGGACAGCTCACACAGCTTCCCCACATATGGTGCTGGATCAAGGGTGACCACATTGAAGAGGAGATCCAGGAGCCAGTACGTACACTCTTAGAACAGAAGGTGCTATCTTGAACCTAAAGAGTTTTTCGAGCTGTCCCCATAGGAGTACCCTTTGAAGAACCCTTTTTGCTTCCAGGTAGATCCCTTTTGAGTTCCATATAGAACCCTTTCTACCTGGAACCAAAAAGGGTTCTCTATGGGTACAGCTGAAGAACCCTTTTGGAACCCTTTTTCTAAGAGTGTAGCCTGTAATGTTTTTGAAAAGGGACATTTTTGTTAAATGTGTAGTGAATTTAATTGAATTGTATTTACTGTTCTGAGTTATGATGCTATCAATTAGTTTATCAAGTGATCTACTCATTCTACAATGTGTTTTGTGGTATTTTTTGAAGTACTCAATTGAAATGTGCAATATTTGGTCATATACTTTTTGGTGAAGCTTTTCATTGTTTGTATTTGGAATGTGTGTTCCTGAAATGCTCAATTGAGTTGAAATGAATAACTTTACAGCATATCCCCCTTTGCTTTGGGAAAGCTGATTTTGTGTCACAGCATTCCTGCTGCAGTGGTTGCCTGGGAAGCTGTACAGACAGAGTAGATGTTACATTTTCTAATGTCTACCATTACAGCTTGATGATAGTTGAAAGACAAAAGGAGATGGAAAGTGAAAAAGAATACCCCCCCCCCCCCCCCCCCCAATCATAATGATTAGCCCCAATGACATAAGCTACATCAACTGTAAGACAACAACCTAAACAATGGAATGGCAAAATATAATTTGCAGGGGTAAATTACAAATACTATACACATCGCAACTCCTTTTGAAGACATCATTCCTTCATGTCAGCTGTGTGCTGGAAGTTATCAGACTCAATACAGGGGGGATGAAAGAACCAAAACCATATAGTGACTATCAGGTGTGTTGCAGAAAATAAACCATTCACAAGGAAAAGCAGCCACAGCTACAGCCACCGTGTCAGACTCATCAAACTCTGATACATACACTTGCTAGATTTACTGTTAAGGATGGTACTGTATCCGTCTTCAGGATTAGCTTCCTGGCAAGACCCATCCAATGTTCTCCCCAATTGATAAAGCAACTTAGCTTGAAATGTGCACTGCATACTCGTGACATGATCGTTTTCATTGCAGCCTTTCCACACGAAATGAAGAGTAGCCACTGCTGTCAGATGTCTCCATTCTTTGGTAAATAGTGTAACATTAAATTAACACTATGGCATCCAGTCACAACACAGTGTGCTTTTTCCAGCATGCTGGTAAGTAGCTTGCTAGCTAAAAGTCACAACACAGAGGGGTTAGTTACCAGTACAGTTCTGCCACGTTCTGCTTGAGCTATCTTACGGTTTGTAAAACCATAAAGTTACTGGTCCTCTCTCCCTATGTCAAATGCTTGGATTCAGAAGGCAGTATTTGATGACAGTATGTGATGACAGGTTTTAAGGCATTACAAATTTAAATTAGTTAAGATTATAAGATGCTACCATTGGTGTATAAAATGTCCGGCATTATGTGACGTTGCATAATACCAGAAGTAATGCCTGCCTTCTGAATCCAAGCATTTGACATAGGGAGAGAGGACCAGTAACTTTATGATCAATTTTGTCAATGTACCAGCTACCGTCATTGTTCATACTTGAGTCAACCTACTATGAACAGGTTTCATCCAAATATCATCCAATTTTATGGAAAACACGATTTTCACTTTGGGACTTTTAAGCCTGAAAGCAGGACATTCTGGTTCTTCCCTCCCCAAAATGGACAAAGGAGGCTTGGGGCTAAGCTCAGGATAATAACTCAGTAACCCTACATGATAGATACAGGATTTGTAGACCAGAGAAACGTAGCTTTGTCTATTAAGTCTGAATATTTTATGAGTTTTGAGGCAGGTGGGTTTTGATTAACCGCCAAGACAAATGTTTCCTGTGGGTGGCTAGTTGACCATATTTCTACATGAGTTAAGGCAAAGAAGGATGGAGATATTTTTACAAACCTCATATATAAACACAAAGTATATACTACGCTGCTCTGGGATTCAGTATGTACAAAACTATCCTATGCCTTGAAGTCTCAGGAGGTTAATGTCACTGCAGCTGTGTGGTGCTAAATAACCTATCCTAAATACCTGAAGACTTGCATTAGCTTTCTGGAATATATGTTTTAGCTTAGAGGGCTATAGTGGCCTTTAGGTGTGCACCCAGTATTTGTCACCCATGCTCATATTGATATTTACACCTCCAAACAAACAAGTCTGAATCAACTGAATTGCATAGTAGTCATTTTGACTTCCTGTCAAGACAGACTTGCTTTTCCAACACAAGTATTTTTTGAGGTACTTGTGCTCCTCTCTGCATTCTGATTTAAACAGTGTATCAGTGATCAATGTTTCCCCAGTGCTGCTGTGCACACAGTGACCGTTAGCTTTGACAGGTAGCAGCTGGTGGGCTGTACACAGATTTATCACAGCATAGCCTTGGGTTCTGTATTTTTTCTAGCTTTTCACAATAGCTTTTCCTCCTGTATAATTGATAACATACTGCCAGTTGTATGTATGGGTTTTCCTGTATTGTCAAAGCAGAGGATAGTTATTTACTCATATTCTGTGATGTTTAATGGCTCTCTCATCATTCTGAATAGATCACTGTGGTTCATGGTTAGCCCTAGTAACATGTTGACATGGTGTTTTTGATCGGAAAAGGGAGCTGAGAAACGTTGGCTGCACAGGAGGTTGTTGGCACCTTAATTGGGGAGGATGAGCTCATGGTAAAGGCTGGAGTGGTTTCCATGTGTTTGATGCTATTCCAGTTGCTCCATTCCAGACATTATTATGAGCCATCCTCCCCTCAGCAGCCTCCACTGGTTGGCTGAATGGTGCACTCCTCTCTCCTGAGATACAGGTAACTGACAAAATAAAGGAAACACAAGTAAATAAGGGATACAAACTATATATTGAAAGCAGGTGCTTCCACACAGGTGTGGTTCCTGAGTTAATTAAGCAATTAACATCCCATCATGCTTAGGGTCATGTATAAAAATACCCCAGTTGCCCATTATTTTGGCTACCATGGTCAGAGGAAGAGATCTCAGTGACCGAAAGAGGGGTCTCAAAGGAGCATGGGGGGTTTAAAGTGTGTGTGTGTGTGTGTGTGTGTGTGTGTGTGTGTGTGTGTGTGTGTGTGTGTGTGTGTGTGTGTGTGTGTGTGTGTGTGTGTGTGTGTGTGTGTGTGTCTCAGTCACCAGATCTCAACCCAATGGCGAAGGTGCATAAAGATGGAGGAATTCAGATATGTAAAAATGTGGTTAACAACTCACATAATATGTTGCATGGATTTACTCTGTGTGCAATAATAGTGTTTATCATGATTTTTGAATGGCACTCATCTCTATACCCCATACATACAATTATCGGTAAGGTCCCTCAGTCGAGCAGTGAATTTCAAACAGATTCAACCACAAAGACCAGCGTTGTTTTGTTTTCCAAGGGGCAGACAATGAATATCTCTTTGAGCATGGTGAAGTTATTAATTATACTTTAAATGGTGTATCAATACACCCAGTCACTGCAAAAATACAGGAGTCCTTCCTAAATCGGTTTCCGATGAGGAAGGAAACCGCTCAGGGATTTCACCATGAGGTCAATGGTAACTTTAAAACATTTACAGAGTTTAATGACTGCGATAGGAGAAAACTGAGGATGGATCAACAATATTGTAGTTACTAACCTAATTGACAGAGTGAAAAAAAGGAAACCTGTACAGAATATAAATATTCCAAAACATGCATCCTGTTTGCAACAAGTTACAAAAATAATACTGAAAAAAATGTGGCAAAGCAAGTAAGTTTTTGTCCTGAATACAAAGTATTATGTTTGTGGATAATCCAATGCAACACATTACTAAGTACAACTCTCCATATTTCCAAGTATGGTGGTGGCTGCATCATGTTATGGGAATGTTTGTAATCGTTAAGGACTTGGGAGTTTTTCCGGTTAAAAAATATAAATTGGAGCTAAACATAGGCAAAATCCTAGAGGAAAACCTGATTCAGATTAATTCACCTTTTAGCAGGACAATAACCTAAAACACAAGGCCAAATCTATACTGAAGTTGCTTAACAAGAAGACAGTGAATGTTTCTGAGTAGTCAGGTTAAAGTTTTGACTTAAATCTGCTTGAAAATCTATGGCAAGACCTGAAAGTGGTTGTCTAGCAGTGATCAACCAATTTGACAGAGCTTGAATCATTTTGAAAAGAACAATGTGCAAATATTGCACAATCCAGGTGTGAAAAGCTCTTAGAGACTCAGATGTAATCGCTGCCAAAGGTGATTCTAACATGTATTGGCTCAGGGGCTTGAATACCTATCTAATCAAGATATATTAGTGTTTTATTTTTCATACATTGTTTGCAACTGTTATATTTTTTCTTCTACTTTGACATTACAGAGTATTTTGTGAAGACCTTTGATGTCGATGGTCTATTGGAGGCGATGTCAGGTGCAGGAGAGCAGAGTATAATGAACAGGCGCACTTTTATTATAGTTCCAAAAACGAGAGCACTACATAAATCTAACGCGCTCAAAAAACACGAACATAAAAGTAAAGCGCGTAAACTAACATCACATAACATGAAACAATTACACACAAAACATGATGGGGAAACAGAGGGTTAAATACAAGTAGATTGATTGGGGAAATGAAAACCAGGTGTGTATGGAAATAAGACAAGACAAATGGATATATGAAAAATGGAGCGGTGATGGCTAGAAAGTCGGTAACACAACAAAATGTGGAAAAAGTCAATGGGTGTGGATCATTTTTGAAGGCCTTATCACCAGCCACCGTTATCACCTCTATTCCATAGGTGCAATAATTATACTATGTTATATCCCATGCAGAGACATTAAGAAGTCCTGAATACCCTTGATACTGTTTAAACTGTTCATGGACATTACAATAAAGATAACGTGACCAAATTTAGATGCTGATGCTGTTTGGGATCTAATCACTGTACAATACTCAAAAAATGCAGTTTTGATAATGTTTATACTGTTCATGGACATTACAATAAAGAAAAGTGACAACGGATTCTGTTTGGATTCTAATCACTACAACACGCAAAGATACAGTTTTGAAAATGACAAAACTGAGAGAAAAAAATGTATGGCAGGAGAGGCCCTTGAAAGATAACAATGACTGTTCTCATTTTAGTAATACATGTGTGTTAAAGTACTTGTCCTTGTCTTTCCTCCAGTCTTCCCTGTGCTGGTATGCTTGGAAGGTCAGTGTTTCATTTGGTTTGTAATGAAAGATAAATTGAAAACGACTCCCTTCTACTTTACAGTTGATCTCACAGTTAATTATCACTAGGCTCTCAGGTCAAAGCAGTCGCATCACAGCAGGAGACACTGAGCCTTAGGCGTGTGCATGCTTAGCATCCGAAACAGTTCGGAACAGTTTGTACAAAATGTTGTGACGTTTTGTTCGTTTTCGGCAAGGATTTGTTTGGCTGTTCGTGCACACAAAGGCAAACTGAAGTTCGGAGCCAAAGTCATTCAACGATTGACGACTCATTTCCATGCACATTTTGTCACTTGAGAAATAGTGCACCAAACATCTTAGTTAGATGTAAAATTGGCCGACTAAGATCTCTGCGGCAAAAACATCAAAATTAATGACAGATTTCTTGAGTTATCTTAAATTAATTCCAACTATTTTGAGGAAGTATATATTGGCTATTGTGTCTCAAGATGGACAAACTGTACTATTGCCGCTTTTTCTTGTTTTCAAGCGATGGTCTTAAGGGAGTATGCAAGCAATCTTGTTCGGTTTGCCTAGGCGAGTTCAGAAGCCAAAAGCAGACACCATAGAAGACACCGATGAGTCCTTTGAAATGGCAGTTAGCTATTTTGAAAGGTAGCTTTTAGAAAATACAATGCCTTCTCTTTGCACTGACTCTTCATAATAAGTGCTTTTTTATAACCAATTCTGATCTTTTTTCCACTAATTGGTCTTTTGACCAATCACATCAGATCTTTTTCAGAGCTGCTCTTATTGCGATCTCTCACTTGATAAGGCTGCGTTTACAGAGGCAACCCAATTCTGATATTTTTTTCCATTAATTATTCTTTTGACAAATCACATCAGATCTTTTTCAGAGCTGATCTGATTAATCAAAAGGCCAATTAGTGAAACAAGGTCCGAATTGGGCTGCCTGTGTAAACACAGCCTTAGAAAAGTAATTTGTCCAAGAGTCAAAGACTGTTCTTGTAATATTAGGAGGCAGATGTTTTTGCAGTATTTTGCGCCCACATAAGGACACTCAGATGTGATTGGTCAAAAGACCAATTAGTGGAAAAAATATCTTTTGCCTGTCTAAACGCAGCCTAATAGGCTCCAAACATTGGCAGTCTGTGCCATTTTAGATGAGGGATGCTGATCATTCTTTATGCGCATGGCCCTATTTGTATTAGAGCATATTGGATGACTGTCATTAATATTCCATTCACCCAGCTTAATGTAATGTTGATAGGTTTAGGTTACAACAAGATACAAAGATTTGCCCTATACCCATCATGAGGTTGCTACAACCTAGCCTATGAATGAAAGTTTATAATGTAGGTGCACACAGGTCGAGAGAAGCATTTGAGTTATCAAGGTGACACATTCAATATCGCCTTGCACACTCTTGCCTGCATCTAGCTTATCTAGAGTGTAGTCATTAGTCCAACAGTTGCAAACGAGAGTTTCTATTGGACAAATTCAGGTATGTTTATCTCTGTTTCGTTCCGTTTGCTTCCGTTTAAAAAACTATTTTGAACAGAATTGGCAGAATGACCACACCCCTGATCACACGGGAACACAGTTCACTTTCATAGCAGCCACATACAAACAGCATGATCCCTCTCTGTTTGAGTCAGGTGTTTGAGTGGGCTAAATTAGCTAGCTGCATTCGCTAGTTAAGTAAGTGAAAGTGAAATTAAAAATGTAAAAATGCAATGAAATATAGCTATCTCTCTCTCTCTCTCTTGCTTCTCCTTCATTTTTGAAGAAATGAATTTGTTCAAAACTGTTCCACTTTTGTCTTTCTCTCTTTGAATCAACTACTCACCACATTTTATGCACTGTAGTGCAATCTAGCTGTAGTTTATGCTTTCAGTACTAGATGAATTCTTTGATCCTTTGATTGGGTGGACAATATTTCATTTAATGCTGCTAGAGCTCCGATAGGTTGCAGGACATCCTCCGGAAGTTGTCATAATTACAGTGTATGGAAGGGGGTGAGAACCATGAGCCTCCTACAGTGTGCTGTTGAGGCTACTGTAGACCTTTGTTGCAAAACAGTGTGTTTTAGTCAATTATTTGGTCACGTGAGTATTTTTCATGTTTCACTATTTTTATTTTTATGGAATTCACTGAGGAGGATGGTCCAAGTTGCATATTCATTGTCTCCAACCTTTTTTTGGAATTCAAGGAGATGCGTCAAGTCAGATTCTAAGTAAGTTGCCTGGTGTGTTTTGTCTGAGGACTGTAGTCAATCTGAAAGTGACTAAATTAGTTAGTTTTACATGTCATGGCAAAATCATCTGATCCGCCTTTAGGTTGCGTGACCCTTTAGGTTTTGTGACCAAGTGAACCACTTGGTTTGGTTCACAGTGAGTGTGAAGGTGATTGTCTGCTCACGGGACCAGTCTGTTCACCGCAGACAGCTTGTCTGTCTCATGACCTACACTAACAGCTACTGACCACTCAACAATAGGTTCAGGCAGAAACAGAAACCCCCTTCGTGGGTAATGCCAGGATACAGACCAACAGTCTCTTGAAGTAAGCATTTAATTGGACGGTGTTCACCATGCATATCCTGTACATACGACTAATAAAACTTGAAACTTGAAGGTGGGTTTCATTCCATCAGCCTCTGACTATAGAAGGACTTGGTACTTGTAATGGGGGTAATATTGCTGGCAAGGTTGTATAGCTGCTCACATAGTACAATATGACTAAAACTTACTTGACATTTATGAGACTTTATAAGTCCCCTGATGAGTTGTTGTTACTTTCTATGCTTAGGTTGCCTCTGACGCTTGATGACATTGGAGTCTGGAGGGTGTCAGTTCCTCTTGTTATAGACATATGCTGCAGCTTAAAAGAAAGCAGATGAACTACAGTGATCTATGAATTATTATGCAAAACAACAACATTTATCATCCTCATTTTCTTGTTTTTCTATTTAGTGCATATTTGGGGTGTTCTGGTACATTAGTTGGCAGCCACCACAGAGTGAAGTAATTCATCTTAAACTGCGTGCTCATTTATCCCAGTCTGCAGCTGACCGTTTGTTTCATAAACACAGATTTGTCTCCCAGGGAAGCAGTCAGATAGCTAGACTAGAGGAAGGTCTAAAAGGCTACCCTCCGTCCACCAAGGATTTATGGCCTGCTGCTTGGTGAAAAATTGCATTTTGTTCAAAGAAGTGAACTGTGATGATCGGTTTATTACAAGTGTTTTTGAACTTGACCAAAAAGTGAATGAATAAAAACATAACAAAAGGGTGTTAGAGGGTGCAGTGTAGTCGCCATATGTTTCAGGAAATGAAGACTTGATGTAAAAGCCATGTTCAGTCATTGAACCTTTGTTTTTGAACATAAGATCCCCATAATTTCTATTTATAATACACTATATTTCTACTCTACCATGTCGTTGAGGCCAACTGGAAAGACAGATGTGGAATAATGTAAAAGGAGAGATCAGCTTAACCAGCCATCATCAATATAATTTGTATTTATATCTCTCTTGTTTCTTTTTATTCGCTCTCTCACGCCCTCTTTTTTGTTTACAACTCTTTTGTCAGCTGTTATCTCAGCGGTTGACTCTCTCCGCATAGCACTGCAAGCTTCAATTCCCTGGCCTATCTGCCTTCTCGCTAACAATTTATCTGGAGAAGACTGCTCTATAAAAGTGGCCTGCGCCTGCACATCGGGGTATGATGCTGTGGTCTTATAGAGGATATAAACCTGGACAAACACTTACCTCTGATGTGAATGAACTTAGCTTGGCCCAAATGGATTTTCTTTAATATGTAGGGAGGGACAATGAGACCGTATTGAAAATGTATGTAAAGCATGAACCTGATATAGGAATTGCTGTGTGAAACATTGAAGCACAGTGCAGAGACCCTGCAAGGCTTCCAGTTCATACGAGTTAGTATAGGTGTGTATCTATTATCTAGTGTATATGTGTGTAGGCATGTTATAGTAATGTGTTCATATCTCCATGTTAAACCCCTGCATTGCAGTAGTGCAAGTAGGATTTGAGCAGACAGCCTCGGCCCTTTCTTCTCCAACCCTCTCCACCTCACAATAGAGGGATTACATTTGGGCCAGATCTCTCCAGTGTGCAAAGCTCCACTGCACACACACTCTCTCTCTCACACATACTATACACACACATCTCCCCGTATTCATACACTAGCTATGCTCCAGAGAGCTCGAGGGCAGCTGAGAGCCCTAAAAGTCTCCTGTAATCCGTCACTGCCCCATATGAATTCACCCTCCTGGTTTGTGTGGAAACTGTAGAGTCATGGAGAGCCACATGTGTGTGTGTGTGTGTGTGTGTGTGTGTGTGTGTGTGTGTGTGTGTGTGTGTGTGTGTGTGTGTGTGTGTGTGTGTGTGTGCGCGTGCGTGTGTGTGTGTGTGTGAGAGAGGGCTAGTTAGGAAGAGCACGGGGGGATCCTGAGGGGTTAGTGATTCAAGGGGCTGTCTCAGCTGCTGCACAGTAACCTTTAAAAATAATAAAAAGGCTACCTATACTTTGATGGTGAATGACATTTTCAGCTGTGGTGCTTGTATGTTCCCCTTCCCCTTCTCCAACACAGGGAAAAATAATATGATGTAGCATTGGAGGGATCTTGCTGATTCAGTGATGTTCTGTATGACGTATTACAGATCCATGTATACTGAACAAAAATAAAAACGCAACATGCAACAATTTCAATGATTTACAGTGTTACAGTTAATAAAGCAAATCAGTCAATTAAAATAAATAAATAAATTGTACCCTAATCTATGGATTTCACATGACTGGGCAGGGACCTAGGAAGGTATAGGCCCATCCACTTGGGACCCAGGCCCAGACAATTAGAATGAGTTTTTCCCCCCAAAAAAGCCTTTATTACAGACAGAAATACTCCTCAGTTTCATCAGCTTTCTGGGTGGCTGTTCTCAGATGATCCCACAGGTAAAGAAGCCGGACTTGGAGGTTCTGGGCTGGCGTGGTTACATGTGGTCTGCAGTTGTGAGGCCTGTTGGACATACTGCCAAAGTTTCTAAAATGACGTTGGAGGCAGCTTATGTTAGAGAAATGAAAATTAAATTCAGCTCTGGTGGACATTCCTGCAGTCAGCATGCCAATTGCATGCTCCCTCAAAACTTGAGACATCTGTGGCATTGTGTTGTGTTACAAAACTGAACGTCTTAGAGTGGCCTTTTATTGTTCCCAGCACAAGGTGCACCTGTGTAATGCCACAATTGTCAGGTGGATGGATTATCTTGGCAAAGGAGAAATGCTCACTAATAGGGATGTAAACAAATTTGTGCACAAAATCTTAGAGAAATAAGCTTTTTGTGCATGTGGAACATTTCTGGGATCTTTTATTTAATCTCATGAAAGATGGGACCATCTTCTAAACCACCAAACACATGTTGTGTTGATATTTTTGTTCAATATAGTAATCACAATACCACTGTCACCATACAGCAAATAAATTAGAATGCAATGGCACTTTATTTCCCTTATAACGCTTTAAGAAAAAATAAATGGCAATCTTGTTTGGCGATGGAATTGTACATGGTGACACATGTGATTCAGTCAGTTTCCTGGCTTAACTGGCTTAGTATTGACCATTTATTATTTTCGACATTGAAAAACTATGTTGTCTGAATCAAAAGATCAAAGAGAAGTATTACTCCTATGTTGATAGTTGATTAAGACAAAATCATTCCTTCGCTCTGCCTTGGGCTCTGGGAGTCGACCTCTAAATGGTTGGTAAACCCTCTGGAGGATTGGTATCCAGCAACCAAGCAAAGTGAACTTGTTCTTGTTACCAATAACCAATTAAAGACAGTCTCCGTCTCATGCCGATCCTTGCTTGCTTTTCTCTGAGTTGTTGTCTTCCCCGAGGCTACAAATAGGAGAGTGTTAGATGAATTTAGTAACTATGTGTTCATTAACCAATTCAATTAAAACACTCTGTCCGTGTCTAATCATTTGAAAGGTTCTTATTTGCATAAAATGGACAGAGACCAGCCACCAAGATTAGCCAATAGTGTTCATTCTCAAGAGCTCTGATCATAATCACATGTACATTAGTTTATATATCACACATAGCGACATAGCGTACAAAATGTTCCTCCTCCTCTTGGACAATGACGAAACTGCTTTTCAATTAAATTCCAACACATACCTATTGCTTATCTTATGCTACCACATGTTACACAATCTACTGCAAGCCCTACGGTTTCTCCCCTCCCTGGTTGGGGACCAGACATCTTTCCTGTTGTTTCACTGTGGTCACAAGTTGTCTGTTAACGCTTCCTCTTTGACTATGTACAAACATATTCTTCATCAGACAGGATAGAATTCTGTTAGTTATAATTCTACTTTAAATGTATACATAATTTAGTCATTATTCATAAAAATGGCATAACATAGAGAAAGATACAATTATACTCAGTGGCAGAGAATGATGGAACAATTCCGCTTTAAGGAGATTGTCTCACAGATCTGCCACATTAGGATTGGTTTTTACCAAGATCTGTTGTGGACCAACAACTAACGTAATGTCATCAAGGTGATTCTAGCTGGAGGCACTTGTGGTAATATTGGCCATATTGGCTATTGGGTAATATTGTGATTTTGGCTCTGTGTGGGCGGAATAGTTGTGTGTGTGTGTGTGTGTGTGTGTGTGCGCGCGAGAGAGAGAACACATCAATCATCTCCCCTCTTTACTTTGCTCTACTGTAGCCCATCTTTTTTGTAAAATAATGAATGTGGCCCTTTAGTAGTGATGGGGGACAAATCCATACAGTTACCATATTGCAATATTATTTTCGGATGATATTATATTGATATTTGACTCTAAGTATTGATTTATAATAAAAAATACAATAAATATATATATAATAATATATAGGCCTATATGTACAAAACATTAGGAACACCTGATGTTTGCATGACACACTGACCAGGTGAAAGCTATGATCCCTTATTGATTTCAGCTGTGAAATCCACTTCAATCAGTGTAGATGATGGGGAGGAGACTGGTTAAAGAAGGATTTTTAAGCATGGATTGTGTATGTGTGCTATTCTGAGGGTGAACGGGCATTTAAAAGGATTGAAGTGCCTTTGATCAGGGTATAGTAGTAGGTGCCACGTGCACCGGTTTGAGTGTGTTAAGAACTGCAACGCTGCTGGGTTTTTCACGCTCAACAGTTTCCCGTGTGTATCAAGAATGGTCCACCAACCAAAGGACATCCAGCCAAGTTGACACAACTGTAGAAAGCATTGGAGTCAACATGGGCCAGCATCCCTGCGGAATTTAAGGTGTACCTAATGTTTATATACACTCAAGTGTATATTTTTTGCTACTGTAGGTAGCGTTAGCTAGTGCTAGTCGGCTGTACCTGCACCGAAACACCAGTTTTTTATTATATAGCTTGTTTGACTGATCAAAACTCGTTTTCTTATTGCTCTCTCTTGTCCCTCTGCAGCGGATATAGGTGAGCAATATGTTTGGAACATCGAATCACAATAAAATTGCAGTATTGAACAGCAATAAATATAGAATTGT
Organism: Oncorhynchus clarkii lewisi; assembly: GCF_045791955.1. Lineage (NCBI taxonomy): Eukaryota > Metazoa > Chordata > Actinopteri > Salmoniformes > Salmonidae > Oncorhynchus > Oncorhynchus clarkii. Next base: position 59,026,237 of record NC_092155.1, on the reverse strand, counting down.
GAGAACCGCGATCCATATCGTATCAGATCCTACCGTGATAATATTGCATCATCAGGTCCCTGGCAATTCCCAGCCCTACCCTTTAGCCAACGGAGGTCTGAATCTGGTCTGTGCTGAGCTTTAAGCTACTGGTATGCATTGTTTTTTCACTTTGCTGTCACTCAGCACTTCTAGCTAGCCAGAAATAACTAGGACAGTTTCACAGGGGGCTGGGGCACCACCATGGGCCTGTAGCAGAAGGAGGACACTGGCTCAGTCATAACTCACTGTACTGGAATGTGGAGTCTACGGCCCATAAATTCTCTGTCACCTGCAGCACACCACAGACTGACCCTGGCTGCTGTTCCTCACCACCATAAAATTACTCCTCATGAAGGCATTCATTTCTCTCATACATTTGTGACATCATATTTAGAAAAGTTTGTTGATTTGGGTGTATTAGGCTAGAGTTTGCGACTTCATACTATCTTGTTCTTGATGCTTTCCTAACTAGCGGAAACAAACACAAGCTGTTTGCTCTCTTGTTGCAGTGACAGGTAGAGAGAGACACTGGAGTGATGACTAAGCAAATATTCAACGCAAATTGCACAAAATAAGACGGGATAATATGTCCCTGTGGATGTCTTTATGATACACTTACGGCAATTCAATCCTACAAATCATGGAATTAAATGTTTAGCGAAATAGTGGAGGAAAATAGACTCTCCAAGGTCTGTAAAATGCTAATTTGGCTAATTAACTGTTCATTCAGACTGATCTTTTTGCCAGCAGCATACCACCCTGCATACCACTGCTGGCTTGCTTCTGAAGCTAAGCAGGGTTGGTCCTGGTCAGTCCCTGGATGGGAGACCAGATGCTGCTGGAAGTGGTGTTGGAGGGCCAGTAGGAGGCACTCTTTCCTCTGGTCTAAAAAATATCCCCAGGCCAGTGATTGGGGACACTGCTCTGTGTAGGGTGTCCTGACTCACTGTGGTCATTGTCCTGGCCAAATTCCCAATCTGGCCATCAAACCATCCCGGTTACCTAAAAATCTCCAGTTTACAATTGGTGCATTTATCCCCCTCCTCTCCCCTGTAACTATTCCAGAGGTCGTTGCTGCAAATGAGAATGTGTTCTCAGTCAACTTACCTGGTAAAATAATGGATAAATAACATTTTGGTGGCTGAAAATGTACAGCTGCAACCATTGAGAAACATTACAAAGGGCCTGGGCTATGGATATACTAATGTTGTAACGGTTTTCGTAGGTGGAGGAAGGAGAGGATCAAGGTGCAGCGTGGTAAGTGTTCATGTTGTAAATGTAATCAAAACTGAACACTAAACAAAATAACAACGAGGAATAACGAGAAGGAAACAGTTCTGTCAGGTGATACACACAAAACAGAAAACAAAACATAGAATACCCACCCACATCACACCCTGACCAAACTAAAAACAGAAACATACAAAGCAATCTACGGTCAGGGCGTGACAGTACCCCCCCCAAAGGTGCGGACTCCGGCCGCCAAACCTAAACCCATAGGGGATGGTCTGGGTGGGTATCTGTCCGCAGTGGCGGCTCTGGCGCAGGACGTGGACCCCACTCCACCATAGCCTTGGCCCACTTAAGTGGCTACTTTGGAGCGGCGACCCTCGCCGCCGACCTTGGACTGGGGACCCTTGCAGCGGGCCCCAAATAGACGGGAGACTCCAGCAGCACCGGACAGGCGGGAGGCTCTGGCAGCGCCAGCGTGAAGGTCGACTCCGGCAGCACCGGCGTGAAGGGTGACTCCGGCAGCACCTGACTGACGGGCGGCTCTGGCAGCTCCTGACTGACGGTCGACCCTGGCAGCTCCGGACAGGAGGGAGGCTCTGGAAGCGCTGGACAGGAGGGAGACTCTGGAAGCGCTGGACAGGAGGGAGACTGGAAGCGCTGGACAGGAGGGAGGCTCTGGAAGCGCTGGACAGGAGGGAGACTCTGGAAGCGCTGGACAGGCGGGAGCACCTGGAGGGAGGAGACGGAGAGACAGCCTGGTGCGTGGGGCTGCCACAGGGGGCCTGGTGCGTGGAGGAGGCACCGGATGGACCGGATCGTGGAGACACACTGGAGGTCTCGAGCACCGAGCGTGCACAACCTGTCCTGGCTGGATACTCCCTGTAGCCCGGCAAGTGCGGCGGGGTGGAACAGACCGCACTGGGCTGTGCTGGTGAACCGGGGACACCGTGCATAGGGCTGGTGCCATATAACCCGGGCCGAGGAGACGCACTGGAGACCAGATGCGCTGAGCCGGCTTTATTACTCCTGGCTCGATGCCCACTCTAGCCCGGCCGATACGAGGAGCTGCGATGTAGTGCATAAATGTTTGGGGCTGCCTCTCGTCCCTGTTGTGCTGCCGTGCTAACTCCTCATATCGCCGCCATTCGGCTTTAGCTGCCTCCAGCTCTTCCCTGGGGCGGCGATATTTCCCAGCCTGTGCCCAGGGTCCCTTACCGTCCAAAATCTCCTCCCATGTCCAGGAGTCCAGATGTAGGCCTAAAATTAAGCAATAAGGCCCGAGGAGGTGTGGTATATAGCCAATATGCCATGGCTAAGGGCTGTTCTTATGCATGACACATCCCTTAGCTGTGGTATATTGGCCATATATCACAAACCCGCGAGGTGCCTTATTGCTATTATAAACTAGATACCAATGTAATTAGAACAGTAAAAATACATTTTCAGGGCTCGAACCAGCCAGTTTATAATACACAGTATATCTCTTATACTGCATTCAGATGGTTTACACATAATTCATAACCTTTTTTCCTTTTACAATGCATGGAACCCACATAAACAAAGTGTGTATGACAGGGCTGCTTGTGCTTCTTAGGAACTAATCAATCATTCCAAGTGTCCATGGAATATCGCATTGACAGTTCCCACAAGTCGTAAGAAATGTGTGTCTGTGTGAATAGCTCTGGGGTACGGATTATTGTGTTTATAATTAAACCCAGGCCAGGAAAACATGCCCATTCAGATTTACATTCAATGCCAAATATCTATTCCTGTACAACCCTGTACATGACTCTTGAGGGGTATTGGAGATCCCATTAGTTACCCAGTGCAGTCAAAAACTTGATTTCCTATCTTTTATATATATTTCCACAGTATGAGGCTGGAATAATACTGTGAAATTGTAAAAAAAAATAATAATAAAAATGATAATGCCCTTTTAGTGTAAGAGCTGTTTGAAAAGACAGAATGACATTTCAGACTGTTTTGGCTGGAGGGAGATTTGGCCTTTAAATGATTTAATAAACCAATAAGAAAGAGAGTTCCAAACCTCTTTGCCAATAACAGTAACTTTTCAATTTCCCCCTCCCCACTCCAACCACTCCCAGACAGTCCTAGCAAAATTCTTGCTTGAGAAATTGTTTTTTGCTAAGAAGGTATTTATGTTTCTTTTTGACTATTTTAATTGAAAACAATCACAGTAAGGTACTTAATTGTTACCCAGAAATGATTTGATATTGAGATAAAAATGGCTGCATTGGACCTTTAAATGTCAGCGGGACGGTCCAAAAGCCTGAGCGCTGCAGAGGCTTTGTGGGATTCTTCACACCGCCCTGTTGTCTCAACTAGATGTAGATTAATGGAACAATCACTTACTGTACCTCTATCCAAACACCACATAAACATTGAACATACGTACATGCAGCTGAAATAATGTGTGTGCATACAGATGTAGGATCTTAATTTGATCACCCTGTTACAGGAAAACTTTAATGCCATTAAGGAAATGTAAAACGTGTAGCGTATTTGAGGTTTAAAAAGGCTTTTGAACTTTTTAATTTCCATTTTGACATTTCAGACTTGATTTCCCCTTACAGAAAATGTATCAACCCATACGAAAATGTAATCCACATTATTTTCCTGCTGTAGCAAACTGGCTTAAATTAAGATCGTACACCTGTATGAGTGTGACTGTGCATGCTTGCTTCCGTGCATACTTGCGTCAATGCATGTATTACTGTAAGTACGTCATCAGCCAACTAAATTATTTATGCATGACTAATGTAGTTAATTATACAGTGGACAGAAAAGTGTTTCTCTCATCAGAATGTGTCATCGAGTAGTGCATAGTAACTTGAAGCATATTCTCTACAGGGTGTGTTGTAAACCTGGATCGTGTTCGTTAGGGCAGGCAATGAAAAACGAAACGAGTGTTTCTTAGTGGAGAACTCCAGGTAGACCCTTTCAGTCAATTTTATTCTGTCTGGTGCTTAATGAAATCGACCCTGTGGCCTCCTCCATTAGGTGTGCAAGCTTTTGTTCTGGGCCAGGTTGGGTTGTATTGGGCTGTTGTTACTGGGTCTGTGGTATAGGAGATGTGGGAGATATAGCTAAAACAGGCCTATCTGGGCCCTAACCTTCAGCCAGTCACAGGTCTCCTCATATCGGCATTAATTAAATAAATTCAGAGAGCTGTAATCAGAGGAAGGAGTAGCTTCCAGCAACAGCAAGCACTCATTAGTCCGCCTCTTTGTGGCCTCCAAGCATACATCAGCATGTCCTATGTGGGAGTGAGACAACTGTCAGAACCTCTTAGAGTTAATTTAGGTTGCTTAACTGTGCCAGAGTGTATGCAGCAGTCCAAATAATTAACAAAGAAGGGGAGCAATATGTCATATACACATGTTTTCAGGTAACCCTCAATTGCTATTAAACCTGTGTAGTTATACTGTCATTAATAAAGTAACACTATTTTATTAACATATTGCCATGGTCATTTTCTTGTGATAAACAGTTGGCCAGTTTTGGGGGAATCTCAATTATACAGTAGAATATGGTGAGGGTGATTGGTGATTGTGTAATCACCTTATTCAGAAGTAGACAGATAGCCACGCTGGATGTCCTGCCATTTAGCTTGCCACGCACTCAGTTACTTCAAATAGTATTTCATTATTGTTCATCTGATTATTTACCTAGTGCTAAAATGGAGCTGTCCAGGGCTGAAGTAGATGGTATTTTACGTTGTTTCACTGTGATTTCACTGTGATTTTCAGTCTATCCATATGGTCATAAAAATTATTATTTTTCTCTTCTAGATCACCCTGATATTGACAACACTCTCACTGTGATCACGAGGGCCACCTATCAATATTTGGCTGTGAGTATCATGGCTTAGAAGGCAAATTAAGATAATTGTATTTGCATATAAGCTGTAGTCTTCGATAAGGTGATATCTGTTGGAATGAACTCGCCAGAAGGGTTGCTTAGAGAAGAAGAGAGAGAGAGAGGAAAGAGAGAGTGGGATACAGAAAGAGCAAGAGAGAGATAGGATTTGTTGAGTGAAGTCCTTGCTTTTTTCCACATCAAGAGGTAGCTGTCACTTTCATTGCTGTGATTGGTCCTGACCTCTTTAACCAGAGACTGTTCACTTGAAACACATCGTCACATGCTTCCTTTCCCTCCGCTCCAACCTCCCTCAGAAAGATCATCATCCCTGTAAAGAAACACATTCTCATGTTTCTTTAATTCACATTGTAGTTGTTGTGTTTTTCTTTGATTTGATTAAATGTTGAATTATTATCTATATTATTATTATCTACATGTTTATTCTTATTATTATCACTGCATTGTTGGAAAGAGCTCTCAAGGGTAGAATTTCACTGTACTGTTTTTAAGCTGTTGTATCCTGTGCACGTGGTGAATCAACATTGAAACTTAATCAATAGGAAGCTGCCTCTAGCCTCCCGTCTCTGCTGTAGGCTACGCCGTGGGCACAGACAGTGGCCTGTCTTTGACTGGTAACAGTATGTCAATAGTTACTGCCAATGTCACAGGGTACCCACTGTCACCTGGCATAGTGCTCTGACCAAGTCTGGGGCGAACCACTGTTAACCAATCAACGTAATTTATTAATTAATCTACTAGAGAGTGACTGATCAATTTGTCTTCACATACAGTATTAATCAGTTAAGCAGTTTTCTACAGTCTACATCAGTGTGGGGATAGCAGGGTTTTCTTGTGTCAATGCATGTTTTTATTCCCTTTTAAAAGCAACCATATGTTATCCCTGGCATGTTACATGGTTACATAATGTCACTGAAAAATATTACCTTCTTGGAAATATGCATGATCTAATGCATTAGCCGGATATACAGTAGATGGTTTTCACCACAAGATACTCTAATGTATTCTACAGATCATCATCGATCCTAATTGATGAATGGCTCTAAATCAAATCAAATTTATTTATATAGCCCTTCGTACATCAGCTGATATCTCAAAGTGCTGTACAGAAACCCAGCCTAAAACCCCAAACAGCAAGCAATGCAGGTGTAGAAGCACAGTGGCTAGGAAAAACTCCCCAGAAAGGCCAAAACCTAGGAAGAAACCTAGAGAGGAACCAGGCTATGAGGGGTGGCCATATGAGGTGTGGCTCTACAACACTACCAATAGAAAATATATTCTACAGTACGACAGACAGGCGTGGTCAAACCAAGCCATGAATGTGTTGGACTCCATTAGACTATCTTTCAGCATGATAAACCCAGAGAGGCTGGGCTTCCCCAGAGTGCCATCTGCTCTGACATAATGTCCCAGTTGATCACTGAGGCACAGAGAGGAGCCACACTGTGGTGTTGTGAAGAAGGGAATAGGCTTGGAGATGCTGGGCAGGCCACTGTGTGTGTGTCTGTCTGTGTGTGTGTGTGTGTGTGTGTGTGTGTGTGTGTGTGTGTGTGTGTGTGTGTGTGTGTGTGTGTGTGTGTGTGTGTGTGTGTGTGTGTGTGTGTGTGTGTGTGTGTGCTTGTAGAGAGAGAGAGAAAGATAGGAGACATGATTTACTATAGGATGGGGCTTTTGTGGGCTAGTCTCCTCTCCAGCAGGCACACACTGCCCTGATTGCCTCTCCCCGTCTCAAGCACTCACCTGATTAATCAGCCATTTCCTTGTGTGATGACAGCCTGGAGCCACAGGGGCCCAGTGAGGGCTAATAAAGCCAAGAGAAGAGCACATCCTGGGAGAACAGATACTGCCCTCTGCCCACCCCTCTGTCCTTTATACCAGATGAAACACAGGTGGCCCTGTGTGCAGCCTAATCAACATTAACATTGATCAGTTTAACATTTATTGAATGGAAATTGATACCGCAGGGAATAGATATTCATATGTAGGTGGACGCCAGAACGGCTATTGAATATTGTGTTGTAAGTTTGCTTTGTGAATCTGCAATATTATTGACGAGAAGAGTATGCTCAGAACAGACGTTATTTGGAACGGAATAGAAACCCTGGACTTACATTGAATGTGTAGGCCTATTAGGTAATCTATAATATCTTTAATGTTATTGATTTTCTGTTGCTATGGCTCAGGCCAGGCATGTGTACTACCAATTAGATCGTATTCTACTCTCTCTCTCTCTTTCTCTCTCTCTCTCTCCACCGCACAAAGATTATGCTGATTCAGCATCTGTTCATGTCTCAGTCTTTAAACAAGAGAAGATTCGACATTACTTAGACATTGTATGTGGCTTTAGCTGTTCCTCCCCACATTGTGAAATAACAGTGCTCTAGGTGAAAGGGTTCCCTTCCCTTTCACCGTGCCAGATTCAAAGTGGGCCAACCACAGCTGGAAGGCACCTCGTTTCGTTTGGCAGCTCAGTGCTGTATGAGAGAGAGAGAGATTCTGCAGTCACAGCCCAGTGGCGTCTCCTCAACCCCCCCACTTCCTATCCAACACCAACCCCTCTCCCTTTCCCCTCTGTTCTGTCTGCCCACTCCCTTCCCTTCCCCTACAAGCTGTTGGCTTGATGAACACTTATTGGGTATTCCTTTAAGAGACTGGGGAGAGATTGTCAAACTGCAGAATTGAGACACTGCTTGGCAGACATTTTGGAGGCCATCACAGACACAGTAGTATTATTAAGGGACGGAAACCACTGGTGCTTCACTTGATTCATGGGGGGCATACATCTGTGCATGCGTGCATGTGTGTGTGTGCACTGTGCATGCACGTGTGTAGGTATCAACTTGTTTATGTGTATAGTCCATGATATAGCTGCACAAGCTGCTTATCTTTGTTTTTAATTCTCCAGCATTGTTGTTCAATGAGGACTTGTTCCTCTCCTGTGCTCTTTTTTTGTCTCACTGTTCAGCAGTTTATTGAGAACTATTACTGCTACTATCTCTATGAATGTCTCTCAGTATCATCACTGTGTATAATAATTAGGAGTAGTAGTAGCAGTAGTAGTAGCTGTAGTAATTGTAGTAGCAGTAGTAGTAGTAGTAGTAGTAGCAGTAGTAGTAGTAGTAGCAGTAGTAGTAGTAGCAGTAGTAGCAGTAGTAGTAGTAGTAGTAGTAGTAGTAGTAGTAGTAGTAGCAGCAGCAGTAGTAGTAGTAGTAGTAGCAGTAGTAGTAGCAGTAGCAGTAGTAGTAGTAGTAGCAGTAGTAGCAGTAGTAGTAGTAGTAGTAGTAGCAGTAGTAGCAGTAGTAGTAGTAGTAGTAGTAGCAGTAGTAGCAGTAGTAGTAGTAGTAGCAGCAGGAGTAGTAGTATCAGTAGCAGCAGTAGTAGCAGTAGTAGCAGTAGTAGTAGTAGTAGTAGTAGTAGTAGCAGTAGTAGTAGCAGTAGCAGTAGTAGTAGTAGTAGCAGTAGTAGTAGTAGTAGTAGTAGCAGTAGTAGTAGTAGTATCAGTAGCAGTAGTAGTAGTAGTAGTAGTAGCAGTAGTAGTAGCAGTAGTAGTAGCAGTAGCAGTAGTAGTAGTAGTAGCAGTAGTAGTAGCAGTAGCAGTAGTAGTAGTAGTAGCAGTAGTAGCAGTAGTATTAGTAGTAGTAGTAGTAGCAGTAGTAGCAGTAGTAGTAGTAGTAGCAGCAGGAGTAGTAGTATCAGTAGCAGTAGTAGTAGTAATAGCAGCAGCAACAACAGTATAAGTTATGTTCAACTAATCTAAAGAAGGACAGTTTTATTGCTTCTTTAATCAGAACAGTAGTTTTCAGTTGTGCTAACATAATTGCAAAAGGGTTTTCTAATGATCAATTAGCCTTTTAAAATGATAAACTTGGATTAGCTAACACAACGTGCCATTGGAACACAGGAGTGAAGGTTGCTGATAATGGGCCTCTGTACGCCTATGTAGATATTCCATTAAAGATCAGCCGTTTCCAGCAACAATAGTCATTTACAACATTAACAATGTCTACACTGTATTTCGGATCAATTTGATGTTATTTTAAAGGACAAAAAATGTGCTTTTCTTTCAAAAACAGGGACATTGCTAAGTGACCCCAAACTTTTGAACGGTAGTGTACATGGATAAACACTTCACGGCAGACTGGAACCATTTAACTCTGTTTTGTTTGTAGCTACAATTTGTTTGGTCAGCGTTGTGCCAAGTCACTCCGGTTCACACTGACCGTGGCGTGTGCAGAAAGTAGCCAAACACTTTTTCTATGTCGATAGTGCCCTGCTAAATTCAGGGCATCAATGTTGTTGAGAAAAGTAGCAAAACTTTTGTAGTTCTTGATGGCTAACATTATATCTTTCAAAAACAGCATGGTAGAAAGGCCTGTCAACACATAGTGAACAGCTCATGTTATAGACAGAAGCATGCTACATGGCAGACCAATCCAAACTCATCTCCCGGCATGTCTAGCCCATCCATTATCTCAGCCAATCATGGCTAGCGTGAAGGTTCCTGACTTTTTCCGTGGCTAAACCAACCAGGCTTGTAATTTAATAATTTTATTCATATTTATGGATGGAATACACGTTTGTTAATAAGGCACATGAAAGTTCCTGTTCCAGAAGGTATTTCTGCCCAAAAAACGCATTTTGATATAAAATAAATGTTCACGTTCAAATGCTGCTCCTGTGAAGTAGTGACGTGTGACATATGCCTAGTTTTTTGAAATATGTCACAAATGTGCCACGAATCAATACAGTGTTGATACTGAGACACTGAGTCAGCCCTGCATTTTAGACCACTGTGTCGTAAGATACTGGATCTGAAACGGCTGTTGTCGGGAGAGGGAGAAGACCAAGGTGCAGCGTGGTAAGTATTCATAATACTTTTAATAAATACAAATACTTGAACCAAAAACACGACAAACGAACAGTTCTGCAAGGTGCAATACACAAAACAGAAAACAACTACCCACAAACACAGGTGGGAACAGGCTACCCAAGTATGGTTCTCAATCAGAGACAACGATAGACAGCTGCCTCTGATTGGGAACCATACCAGGACAAACACAGAAATACAAAACATAGAACAAAACATAGAATGCCCACCGCAACTCACGCCCTGACCAAACCAAAATAGAGACATGAAAAAGGAACTAGGGTCAGGACGTGACAGGATCACTTTCAGGTAAGTTTAGAGCCATTGCTTTAGAACTTTAGACTTACTACACTGTCATTTCAAGTACCATTTGTGACAACCAGTAAGAGATAGTTATGAAAGAACAAACATTGTAAAATGCATACAGTACTTTTGCTTCTGAACCAACAAAAATATCTTCAAAGTAGGAGATATCTGTTCCATTCCAGTCATTCTAGTACATGGCAAATGTTGTGACAGAGTCAGTGAATTGACTTTTAAAATGATTGGATAATTTCCAAGCTCCAGCCGGGTCACCCGTGATACGAGTCAGTATTTGACGTCTATCCATGTCTGAGGACATCGGGAGATGACGTGGAAACCGGCGACTAGGGGCAACAGTGCTCACTGCCACCTTTAAGTAGGTTTTGGTTTTGCTAGGATGTTGTGGACGGGGATGGCGGATGGGTTTTAACATCTGCCTCTGATTCCAAAGATTGCAAGTTCAATTCCATCAATAGAAAGTCATTTTTAAACGTTTTATTTTAAGCCTCTTCCAAACCTTAGCCCTTACCTTAACCATTCTGCATTGATGCCTAATCCTACGATTTTGGAGTTAAGGCCTAAACTGAACCTTAAACACAATTTGCAACAACTTCAACATTTGACGTTTGAGAAACATGGATGAACATCTGATTCTGACGTGAGACTGTGAGAGCTAGTTGCCAAACCAGGCACAGTAATCATCTATTAAACATGTAATCAATTGAAACTACAATTGACAGGTATGGCAGGAGCAAAAAACAAATAACACTTGCTCTTGTTTCTCCAGGCCTGGGTTGTGAAATTGCTAAAGGCCATCCCTCTTTCTTTCGTTCCGACTAATTGAGGCCTTATTGATTTCATTTAGGAGTGCTCATCGCTGTCCTCTAGGAGGCAGCTTCACTAACGGGAAGATGATCATTTTCTGCAACACTATAAAAAGCTCAGAGGACTCTGAATTGTCTGGCTCAGCAAAGGTCCCAATAGTACAGAGAGAGCATCATAGAAACATGCTGCAGTGCAGACAAATACATTTATTGTGCCAATTCCAAGACGACCCAAATGAAGATCTGAAAGGGTAAGCTAAGGAAATAAATCCATGAGAAAGCTATAGTGTGCTTGCAATGTTTTCTCTTTTAATTTCAGCACTACCTCCATCTTTAATGTCCTGTAGGTTTTTTACATCTATAAAATTACTTCTGCTGTTGTGATTGTTGTTATGACTACATCAACTATTACTTCTACTTTACAGTGGAGGCTGCTGAGGGGAGGACGGCTCATAATAATGTCTGGAATGGAGTCAATGGCGTGGTATCAACCACATCAAAGACGTGGTTTATATGTGTTTGATACCATTCCATTGACACTATTCCAGCCATTAGTATGAGCCGTCCTTCCCTCAGCAGCCTCCACTGTGACATCATTACATCAATGATCTTGTAGAGCCTCTCTACTGCTGCTGCCACGGTGATTTCCGTGATCCATCTTGGCTGTTGCCACAGCGGTCAGAAACGGTGTTGGAAAGAAAGGTTTGCTTAGTAAGACCAACTGCTGATTCACAGCTTCTGTCAATCTCCTTATAGCTACTTGTGAGATGCCAGTTGGATTTGAGCCCTTACAGCAATTCTTAAGTACAATTAAGTATAAATTGTTCCATGTAACGTTATACATGACAATAATATTTCTGCTGCAAAGACATTAGTGAGTGTTTATGTGCGTGCGTGTGCCTTCGTGTGTGTGTGTATGTGTTTGTGTGTGCGTATTTTTATGCACACGTGTGTGTGCATGTGAGCCTAGTGAGCATTTGAAAGAGAATCTCTCAGCAGTCACTCCTTCAGTGTCAAACTACCTCTTCTGGCTACAGTGTGTGTGCCACACAATGGGGTCTCTCCTCTCTCATTTCTCTATTTTTTCCTAAGCTCTCTCACTCTACTCTACATCCCTTTCTACTTCCTTTTCCTCTACCCATCTGCTGTTCTACTCTCATCCTGTTCTCATGTTGTCTCTTTCCTCCTCTCCTTTTCCTTCCCTGACACATATTTTACAGCTGAACTCTCTATCGTTCCCTGAGATGCTAGACTCTGTACAGTTCCCAGAGGTGCTAGTCTTCGGTGAGGTTTGTTTGAAGTACCGCTAGGTTCTTGATGTGGGATTGACAGTATTGCATATGAATTCTCTCGGGTTGCCCTTCAGTGTTGGAGCAGGGCGGCAGAGAAGAGTGCTGCATACAGCACAGTGTGAGCAGCATCACAAATCAGGAGCCTGAGAGAGTGAGAGCGCTGGAGTGGGGGGAGGATGGAGGGAGGGGGAAGATGGAGTGGGGGGAGGATGGAGGGAGAGGATGGATAGAGGGAGGGGGAGGATGGAGGGACGGGGAGGATGAAGGGGAGGATAGAGGGAGGGGGTGGAAGATGCGGGGTAGAGAAGAGATGGAAAGGGGAGGGGGATCCACTCTGGGGGGAGTGAAAAAGGGAGAGAGTGGAAACAGGGAGAGGAGGAGGGGATTGAGAGAATGAAGGGTCATGTGAGAGAGAATGTGTGTGTTTGTACGTTCATGTGTGTGTGGGTAAAGGAGAGTGAGTACTGCTGCAGTGGGAACAGTGAGAGGAGGACTGCAGTTTCTTGGGCTTATGGGCGAGCGAATCGAGGGACGTTATTAAGGCACTGTTACATTAACCCTTAAGTGCCTCTCTGGTGAATGGGTTGGCCCATCCATTGTGGATAATAGGATCAAGGAGATTGCTCTGGTAAGGGTGTATTCCAACTATTTTTGCCTCCCTGGCTTTAACTCCTTATGGAATATAGGGGGAGACTTTATGCATAGATAGGAGGAGCTAAATGTTGCTGTCCGGTGCTGAAGTGCAGAAACTACACTGTAGGCTGGGGGAACTGAGTTGGTGCTGGATAAGGCTGCACTGTGACTTGATTGATCTCATCTCTACTTGTATTGCACAGATGAATAATCTTAAGTGGGACAGGTAATGTGTATGCTACGCTTTGCATGTTATTTTCGAGTGCATACTGTGCAAACTTTTGTGACAAGCTTGATCATTTATGGTAAGATTAATCATCTTGGGACATTTGTAGATTTTGAAAGATTGTTTTCTTGATTTTGAAAGATTGTTTCATGATAAGCTGTGAGATGTGCCTTTGTACTGTGTTTGGGACCTGCGAACACAGTCATTTGCTTTGGGGTCTTTGCAGGAGCACTATGGTGAGTATACAATAGGTCACTCTCATTGATAATTTCTAATTTAGCCTAGGTGGCTCGGTTTGTAGTGTAGTGGAGTAGCTACCTTTATTTTCCTGGAGTACGTCCAGGAGGCAGCCCTTCTGACAGCTGCTCTGTACACCCCACCAGCTTCAATTAACACCTCACCCTGTCCTGCACTGTCAGGGACCACGACGTGGTGCAGCCACAAACACATGGCACCCCACCTAACAAACACCAGCCTGTACCTGCTCAATATCAATCAAATCAATAAAATGTATTTATAAAGCCCTTTTTACATCAGCAGATGTCACAAAGTAGTTATACAGAAAACCAGCCTAAAACCCCAACCAGCAAGCAATGTAGATGCGACTTAGCGTGATGGCTAGGAAAAACTCCCTATGAAGGCAGGAACCTAGGGAGGGACTTAGAGAGGAACCAGGCTCTGAGGCGGCCAGTCCCCTTCTGATGTTCAAACGTTCATAGATGACCAGCAGGGTGAAATAATAATCACAGTGGTTATAGAGGGTGAAACAGGTCAGCATCTCAGGAGTAAATGTCAGTTGGCTTTTCATTGCCAAGCATTCAGATGTTGAGACAGCAGGTGCGGTCAGTCAGGAGTCGTCCGGTCAGGTAGTCCTGAGGCATGGTCCTAGGGCTCAGGTCCTCCGAGAGGGGAGGGAGAAAGGGAGAGAGAGAGAATTAGAGACATACTTATAGACCATTGAAGCATAGATACTGGAGGCTGAAGGCTGAGACAGGGGGTGTCGGGGGACACTGTGGCCCCGTCTGACAATACTCCCGGACAGTGCCAACCAGACAGGACATAACCCCACCCACTTTGCCAAAGCACAGCCAACATACCACTTGAGGGATATCAACAGACCACCAACTTACTACCCTGAGACAAGGCTGAGTATAGCCCACAAAGATCTCCTCCACTGCACGAGCTCGAGGGTGCACAAGACCGGACAGGAAGATCACGTTAATGACCCAACCCACTTAACTTGATTATAGCGCAAAAAAAGCCAGGCATGCCAAGACGCACCCCTCCTAGTGACAGCATGGAAGAGCACTATTAAGTCAGTGACTCAACCCCTGCAACAGGGTCAGAGGCAGAGAATTCCAGTGGATAGAGGGGAACCGACCAGGCAAAGACAGCAAGGGTGGTTCATCATTCCAGTGCCTTGCCGTTCACCTTAGGCCAGACTATGCTCAATCATAGAACCTACTGAAGAGATGAGTCTTCAGTAAAGAGTTAAAGGTTGAGACCGAGCCTGCGTCTCTCACATGCAGACCATTCCATAAAAATTTAGCTATGTAGGAGAAAGCCCTGCCACCAGCTGTTTGCTTAGAAATTCTGGGGACAATACGGAGGGCTGCGTCTTGTGACTGTAGCGTACATGTAGGTATGTACGGCAGGACCAAATCGAAGAGATAGGTAGGAGCAAGTCCATGTAATGCTTTTTAGGTTAGCAGTAAAACTTTGAAATCAGCCCTAGCCTTAACAGGAAGTCAGTGTAGAGAGGCTAGCACAGGAGTAAATTGATAAAATTCTATGGGTTCTTGTCAATATTCTAGCAGCCGTATTTAGCACTGAAGTTTATTTAGTGCTTTATCCTTCACAGTTTTATTTGAGACAACTTTACAACCATCAAGACTAATTGTCAAATCAAACAGCAGATCTCTTTGTTTCTTGGGATCTAGAACTAGCATCTCTGTTTTGTCTGAGTTTAAAAGTAAAACATGCTGCCATCCTCTTCCTTATGTCTGAAACACAGGCTTCCAGGGTTGGCCATTTTGGGGCTTCACCATGTTTAATCTAAATGTACAGCTGTGTGTCGTCCACATAGCAGTGAAAGTTGACATTGTGAAAGACATCACCAAGAGATAGAACATATAGTGAAAACTATAATGGTCCTAAAACAGAACCTTGAGGAACACCGAAACTTGTCAGAAGACAAACCATCCACAGAGACAAACTGATATCTTTCTGACAGATAAGATCTAAACCAGGCAATACTGGGGTAGGAGCCTATGTGGTACCCTGTAGTCTTCCCTCAGGTCTGTGTAAGCTAGGACAGGACAAAGAAGGAGCAGATAAGACAGAGGCTGACAGATACGCTGAGGAGTATGGAGAGGGGAAACTGGAGAGAGGCCATGGGGGTTTTATTAAGAGCTACAGGATGCACTTTTTTACGATGTGTCTTGTGCGCCGTGTAGCTAGAGCAGGCAGGCTGGCAGGCAGAGCTGTGAGGGGACAGTTCCAAGGACATAGCTGGCTATCTTGGGCTGGTCACTTCCCACCTCGACAGTGCTGCTGGGTCTCATTGTTGGGCTCTGCTCCAGGACAGTACACTGATGTAGTTCTGCACCAGAACAAAGGATGTTGATGATTTCATACAGCTTTCTCGAATGAAAATAAAAAAACGCCTTTGAATCAGGATACATGTTTTTATCAGTAGCTTTATATCTCATTGAGATGAGAGCCATAAATGCACATTTTTATTGTATGGAATTTAAATAAAGCAACAAGTGTAAGCATTTCCGCCATTCCATCGTAAGTAGAAGTGAAGTGTCTTAGATTAGTCTTTGCCCCTCAACAGACTATGTGTCCTGAAGTGACTTCCTAAAATGCAAACCAACCAACTACGTTGATCCTGTCCCTAGAGACATTGGCCATGTTCAAGAAGATGAAAACTGTAATGTATCATAGATAAATTGTGACTGACTGATCAAAAAAATAATAATGAGTAGTTATTTATGATGCAAGGTTCTTTGTAGATCAGTCAGTAGGCAGTCACCTGCCCTGTTGACTGCAATGTTGTACAAGTCCAGAGTCTCTGTCACTGCTTTTCAACCGCTCACTCCCAGCCTATACATTTCAGGAGTGGGGGTGGAGTGGTCACATGACTATCAGTCTTGTACTCAGATGAAAACAAATGAGCATGTCTGTGTTTGGGGGGGAAAGCACCCTCATGGACTGAAACCAATCATTGACTGAAATCTTTCCCATCAGTAAAACAACACCCACCACATTCTTATTGTGGTTAACAACTGCTTTAAAATGACCTACATTGCTGACTGTTGGATGTTAGAAGATAACTCTCAAAACTGTGTCATTTTTCAGCCTCCAAAACATTCAGGCAGGCTCATTCGGGCCTTTTTACTCCCATAGCTCAGCCTGCCAAATCCCTTAGTGAATACATCCAGATAGTTTGTCTCGGTGTCTGCTCATGTCCAGCAGCTGGTGAATTGACAGCTGGTGTCCCACTAAAAGAAATGTAGAAAAAAGTCTCATTTGAACTATTCTGTGTCCTGTCCCCCTATCTCACAGTAGACACACCGTGTCCACTGCGCTCCTGCCATTTCTATTTGCTGATGTTTTGCCATATTCATGTTTGTAAAGAGACAGTCCAATACTGTGAAATCCCTTTCACACACAGACACAAATCCCACGTTTTTAATATCCCACCTTCTTTTACCTGCTTTTTTTATGTATCTGAAAGGTGTAGGGGGTAAAAAAATGTGGTATATTAAATCCCACCTCAAGACCTAGTCATATAACCTGCATTTACACAGATCCTGTAACAAAAATACAAGTATCGGGTCTATGTGAATGGTTCTTCAGAGACAGTTGTCAGATACATTACATGACCACACCTGCTCGTCGACCATCTCATTCCAAAATCATGGGCATTAATATGGAGTTGGTCTCTCCTTTGCTGCTATAACAGCCTCCAATCTTCTGGGTAGACTTACCACTAGATGTTGGAGCATTGCTGTGGAGACTTGCTTCCATTCAGCCACAACAGCATTAGTGAGGCCGGGCACTGATGTTGGGCAATTAGGCCTGGCTCGCAGTCTGTGTTCCAATTCATCCCAAAGGTGTTCGATGGGGTTGAAGTCAGGGCTCTGTGCAGGCCAGTCAAGTTCTTCCACACCGATCTCGACAAACCATTTCTGTATGGACCTCGCTTTGTCATGCTAAAACAGGAAAGGGCTTTCCCCAAACTGTTGCCACAATGTTGGACGCGCAGAATTGTCTAGAATGTAATTGTATGCTTTAGAGTTAAGATTTCTCTTCACTGGGAAATCCTAAGGGGCCTAGCCCGAACCATGAAAAACAGTCCTAGAACATTATTCCTCCTCCACCAAACTTTACAGTTGGCACTATGCATTCGGGCAGGTATCACTCTCCAGGCATCCCTCAAACCCAGATTCATCCGTCCGACTGGCAGATGGTGAAGCGTGATTCATGACTCCAGAGAACGTTTCCACTGCTCTAGAGTCCAATGGTAGCGAGCTTTACACCACTCCAGCCGACGCTTGGCATTGCGCATTGTGATCTTAGGTTTGTATCCGGCTGCTCGGTCATGGAAATCAATTTCATGAAGCTCCTGACGAACAGTTATTGTGCTGATGTTGCTTCCAGAGGCAGTTTGCATCTTGGGAGTGAGTGTTGCAACTGAGAACAGACGATTTTTATGAACTACGCCCTTCAGCACTCGGCGGTCCCGTTCTGTGAGCTTGTTTGGCCTACCACTTCACGGCTGAGCCGTTGTTGCTCCAATACGTTTCCACTTCACAATAACAACACTTACAGTTGACCGGGGCAGCTCCAGCTGAGAAGACATTTGACAAACTGACTGTTGGAAAGATGGCATCCTATAACGGTGCCACGTTGAAAGTCACTGAGCTAGAATCCACTAATTTGAAGGGGTGTCCACATACTTTTGTATATATATATTAATTGAGTGCATTCTGAAAGTATTCAAACCCCTTCCCCTTTTCCACATTTTTTTGTTACAGCTTTATTCTAAAATGGATTAAATAAAACAGGTTCCTCATCAATCTACACACAATACCCCATAATGACAAAGAAAAAAAAGGTTTTTAGAAATGTTAGCAAATGTATGAAAATATATGAACATAAATATCTTATTTACATAACTATTCAGACCCTTTGTTATGGGACTCGAAATTGAGCTCTGGTCCATCCTGTTTCCATGGAACATCCTTGAGATGTTTCTACAACTTGATTGGAGTACCACTGGTCAGGGAGGTGACCAAGAACCTGATGTTCCCTCTGACAGAGCTCCAGAGTTCCTCTGTGGAGATGGGAGAACCTTCAAGAAGGGCAACCATCTCTGCAGCACTCCACTAATCAGACCTTTATGGTAGAGTGGCCAGACGGAAGCCACTCCTCAGTAAAAGGCACATGACAACCCGCTTGGAGTATGCCAAAAGGCACCTAAAAGACTCTCAGACCATGAGAAACAAGATTCTCTGGTCTGATGAAACCGAGATTGAGCGTCACACATCTGGAGGAAACCTGGCACCATCTTTGCGGTGAAGCGTGGTGTGGCAGCATCATGCTGTGGGGATGCTTTTCAGGGACTGAGAGACTAGTCAGGTTCCAGGAAAAGAGGAAAAGAGCAAAGTACAAAGAGATCCTTGATGATAACCTGCTCCAGAGCGCTCAGGACCTTGGACTGGGGTGAAGGTTCACCTTCCAAAAGGACAATAACCCTAAGCACACAGCCAAGACAACGCAGGAGTGGCTTTGGGACAAGTCTCTGAATGTCCTTGAGTGGCCCAGCCAGAGCCCGGACATGAACCTGATCGAACATCTCTGGAGAGACCTGAAAATAGCTGTGCAGCAATGCTCCCCATCCAGCCTGACAGAGCTTGAGAGGATCTGCAGAGATGAATGGGAGAAACTCCCACAATACAGGTGTGCCAAGCTTGTAGCGTCATACCCAAGAAGATTCGAGGCTGCAGTCACACCCAAATGTGCTTCAATAAAGTACTGAGTAAAAGGTCTGAATACTTAAAACCTCTTGAAACTAGCAATCCCGGATCCGGGAGCGTAATCATAGCCTCAAACGAATTAGCATAACGCAGCGGACATAAATACCCCTAGAAACTTTTCCTATTCATGAAAATCGCAAATGAAATGAAATAAATATATTCAAACACAAGCTTAGCCTTTTGTTAACAACACTGTCATCTGCGTTTTTCAAAATATGCGTTACAGCCAACGCTAGACAAGCATTTGTGTAAGTTTATCATGGCATAATGCTATGCTCTGCTGGCAGCAGGCAACATTTTCACCAAAATAAGAAAAGCAACCAAATTAAATAATTTACCTTTGAAGAACTTTGGATGCTTTCACTCAGGAGACTCCCAGTTAGACAGCAAATGTTCCTTTTTTCCAAAAAAGTATTTTTGTAGGTGAAATAGCTCCCGTTTGTTCATCATGCTTGGCTGAGAAATCGACCGGAAAATGCTACAACTACAACGCCAAACTTTTTTCAAAATTAGCTACATAATATCGACAGAAACACGGCAAACGTTGTTTAGGATCCATCCTCAAGGTGTTTTTAACATATATATTCGATAATATATACGTCGAGGCAATTGGTTTCTCATAAGAAGCGATTGGAAAAATGGCTACCTCAGTATTTTACGCCAGATTTTCTGCGGGAGACACCATGTGACCACTTGCTAAATATGCTCCCTTACATAAACTCATTCGTAGCTCATTCACAGCCATATAAGGAGTCATTGGCATGAGGCAATTTCAATAAATGCCGCACTTCCTGGTTGGATTTTTATCTGGGTTTCGCCTGTAACATCAGTTCTGTGGCACTCACAGACAATATCTTTGCAGTTTTGGAAACGTCAGAGTCTCTTCTTTCCAAAGCTGTCAATTATATGCATAGTCGAGCATCTTTTCATTACAAAATATATTGTTTAAAACGGGAACGTTTTTCATCCAAAAATTAAATAGCGCCCCCTAACACCAAGAGGATTTCTTAAGTAAATGTGATATTTCAGTTTTTGAATTGGCAAACATTTCTAAAAAATTTTTTTGCTTTGTCTTTATGGGGTATTGTGTGTAGATTAATGAGGGGGAAAAAATCTATTTTAGAATACGGTTGTAATATAACAAAATGTGGAAAAAGTCAAGGTGTCTGAATAATTTCCGAATTCACTGTAGAGGACTTGCTGCTTCCTTAATAGTTTCCTGGGTGGAATTAATCATTATTTTCATATGTTTTGGTGAGTGATTGCCTATTTTGTATGTTGGTTACTGTGTGTAATTGAGTTTTAATGCATACTTCCTCATTCTTCATGTTTCCAGTGCATTGTTTCAGTCTTCAGGCCAATGTGCAGTCGGTTCATTAGGTATAGACCTGTTTTTTATGAGAAACAAGGGATAATACCATCCTCCCGTCACCACAGCTCTAATACTGCACGAATGACTAGCTACAGTAAGCATATCATGGGAACAAAATCAAAGCCACAAAGCAGGCTGAATTATAACCCTCACAATTTAGTTTTCTCTTTGAACTTGGAATATTTTAGTTGATTCGAGACTAAATCATGTTTTTCAAAGGCTGAACCCAGAGCATGCATTTTAATTTTGTTCTCAACTATGCTGATTACAAAGCAACTATGGGCCTATGATTAGCTGTTATGCTATAATTACTGTCACTCTTTCCTCTGATACATCAACCCAACAACACTAACAAATATGATTTCTCAGCTGGCAACTGTGTCACGCAGGCCAGGTGAGTGAGTGAGAGAGACTGAGAGAGAGTGAGAGTGAGAGTGAGAGTGAGAGTGAGAGAGAGAGAGAGAGAGAGAGAGAGAGCTGGCCTTGTGGTGTTGCGCTGAATGCCAGGCAGACCTTTGGAGAGAGTGGCAGGTCCAGGCCCTGCCATCAGTCCCAGCCTTCCTCAACCACCCTGCTGCTGATAAGGCATTTTCAACAGTTTTTTTATCTGCAAAGGTGAAAGATAAGCCTCATGCCACTTTTAGATGCTGTTTTCTCCACCGCTTGGTAGCAGATAGCTCTGGGTTGTCCTCCAGAAGTAACTTGGATTGAAAGTAAGTCGTAGAAGTACTAAAGGGAACTGAGTATATGTTAATAAGATTGTTAGAGTTTTCCAAATATAGTTTAAAATCATAATATCTCATTATAGCAAGCAATATGTTCACATAAAATGGCTTTCATGTCAGGGCCTCATCAGATATCCTTTAGTAAACGTGAGACTACATCTGACACAGAAACCTTTAGTTATCATTGCAGGAGCCTCCATTGTATTTGTCCTCCATTTTGAAACGAGAGGCTGTTGGGATCCCAATAGATGTCGTCCTATCTGCATTGCTGCAGAAACCCGTCTCTTTCTCTGTTTTCACTACAGCTTCACATGCAGATTGGCTCACTATCTCTGTGGCAGTATGATTAATCGGCCTATCTTGGGACAGGCTGGGGTATGAGGTTGGGTAGGGTGGAGAGAGAGAGAGCCTAGCTGTAAATGATCCCAGGCCTCATTGGACATTCAAACAGCAACCCTGTCGCCAAGCCTTCTGAAGGATCCCTCAGATAACAGCTGAGTCACAATCAGCTGCAGGTAGGAGTTAGCTACCATTGTTTTATCCATGCCACCCGGTTTGTAAATCTTCCCTTTAGGACTGTCAGGGCACAATGTTACATGTTAGAGAAATACTTTTCTTTGGTTCAGTTCACCCAGATCCTCCACAAGGCTTTTCCTTTTCTTTGACATCCTTATCCTGAGCTCTTACGACAGAATCCATTCCTTTATTGGGTTTTCCGATATTCTTGAAATGATTTTGTGACAATTAAAATTGAAGTGACATGAGGGAATTAAATTATGCAAGCTATCCACTGTGACAAGACTTGACATGAAGTGGATTGCACTGTATTGCAAGTTGATTGATCTCTAGTTGGACTGTCAGGTGTCCACAATACATTTCACAGCAGAGGTTTGCATAAGTGTGTGTGGGTGTGTGTGCAATTAACTGTACATGCATGTATAGTGTGTGTGTGTGTGTGTGTGTGTGTGTATCTATTTGTATGTGTATGCTGTGCATGTGTGACTCACTCCATATCACTGTAAATGTCCTCTCCTGGGGAACTGCTCAAGCAGTACTGATGACAAAGTAATGGCAATCAATTCCTGTGTGAATGTGCAACTGTCACCCTCCCTTGCTATATGTCATTAAGCAGGAGAGATCCCTGTCTGTACAGGAATGGGAGAGTTGGGGATGGGGAAGAATATTCTTGCCTACTGTAGGCATTGGTGTGGACACCTGATAAGCTGAAACCTTTCCAGACCACTCCTGGTACATTACTGTACGTCTTCTTGCTATCAAATGTTTGGCTAATGTCCAGCGATTAGATTCTTCATTTCATATCTTTCAGAGTTAAGATCACAACCCAATGACATGTTGTCATTCCTGATTCTTAAACCACTCTTGAATCCTTGGAATCTGAGGTGGTCTTGGGTTTGATGACACAGGGCTTGTACCCCGATGAGTCAGCTGGATACTGCCGCTCAATGACTATTCATATAATTACTTCAATTAATTAAAGGATATTACAGTTCCCTGACTGCAGAATTAGACGCTACTAGACTATTGGGGGCATTCAGTGTGGCACAAGCCCAGAAGGCTCCAGGTCAGAGTCAAACTGCAGTACACCAGTTTTATCTTATCTGGATTATTACCCAGTCATATGGTCAGGTGCTGCAAAGAAGGACCTAGAAAGACTGCATCTGGCCCAGAAGAGAGCAGCACGTCTTTCACTTGACTGTAATCAGAGGGCTAATATCAATACTATGCATGCCAGTCTCTCTTGGCTAAAAGTAGAGGAGAGACTGACTGCATCACTTAATGTGTTGAAAATTCCAAATGGTTTGCAAAGTCAACATACACACAGCTCTGACACACATACTCACCCCACCAGACAAGCCGTCTTTTCACAGTCCCCAAATCCAGAACAAATTCAAGAAAAACGGTACAGTGTTATATACAGCCGTTACTGCATGGAACTCCCTTCCATCTCAGATTGCTCAAGTGAAGAGCAACCTAGTTAAAAAAACAAATAAAGCAACAATTCACGGCACAACGCCTCTCCCCTATTTGACCTAAATATTTGGTGTATATGTACTGATATGCAGGCTATGTGTGACGTTTTGAATGTATACAGTTCTCTCCTTGAGGTGTTCTTGTCTATTAATGTTCTGTATTATGTCATGCTTCATGTTTTTTTTGTGGACCCCGGGAAGAGTAGCTGCTGTTTTCGCAACAGCTAATGGGGGTCCTAATAAAATACCACCTAAAATATAGATTGAGCTAAAACCTGCTGTGACAGTGACTATTATTTTCTGCATGATGGTTGTTGGCTGTGTTAGTAAAAAAGCTACTGTCTGAAGTTCTCAGCTTTATTTAGATCACATTCGCTTAAAATATTGATTATTGGAGACTGAGAAATTGATGCTGCAGATTAACTGACTACAGATACTGTGTAGGAGGTTGCAGCTAAAAATACTGTCAAAGAAAATAGGGCATGTGATATGTGAGATGATTGCCTGTGAGGATGTCTCTCTCTGGCAGATAACACTTCAAATACAACCTTTAGACATCATCCACCAAACATAGCGGACATTCATTAAATTGTGCTTTGTGACATACAGTATTCAGCAGCCAGCAGTATTTGAAAGATACTCCAACCCAGATTAAGTACCACAGTGTAGTTTTCCACAGTCTATTTTACTGATATCAGGAATGACTACACTCAACAACAACCAAATAACGTAATTTTTGAAGCCAGTCAGTCAGTCCAGATCAGCCTCTCCGTCTCTTACCACCCTCAGATGGTAAATAAGCAGAAAGGCAGCAGCCAATCTTGTAGTTTCATAGTAATCCTATTAAAACATGTGCAATAACGAGGCCATTAAGGTTCTGGGAGTCCCCAGTCCATTCCAAGAGGGGTAGATTGCCTTGCCAAGGGAAGTAAAGAGTTTAGGAAACACATCTGCACATTATCTCTAATTGAAACGGCATCCAAAGCCTTGTTTTCAGCTCAACAGTTGATTGTGTGGAAACTCAAGTTGACCCGTTCAGCTAGCATTCTAATGCAACAAAACATTGTCACGAAAACAAATCACCCAAAGTAGGCCTATAAAGCGAGTAAGTATAAGAGTTGTTCTGAAGGAGGAGGGACTTAATATGTTTAAAGTGAAGGCTTGCATACTCAATCGACTAAAGAACAACCACAATAGACTATATCCAATAAGAGTGTTCTGTTCAACCTAACAATGTCTGTCTGGCTCCTAATATGTTTTATTTGACCCTTATTTTACTCATTTACAGCAATGACCTGGGGAATAGTTACAGGGGATGAAGGAGCCAATTGGTAGCTGGGGAGGATTAGGTGGCCAGATTTGGAATTTATCCAGGACACCGGGGTTAACACCCCTACGCTTACGATAAGTGCCATGGGATCTTTAGTGACCACAGAGAGTCAGGACACCTGTTAAAGTCCCATCCAAAAGACAGCACCTTAAACAGGGCAAGGTCCCCTGGAAACAACACTTCCAACAGCATCTGGTCTCCCATTCAGGGACTGACCCAGACCAACCCTGCTTAGCCTCAGAGGCAAGCCAGCAGTGGGATGCAGGGTGTTGTTATACGGCTGGGATGATCAGCTCAAATAGACTAGGGGGAGCGCATCGGTCAGGAGTGACTCACCGTTATTACAGACACTGTTTTTTTCTATTTCCATTAGCGTAACTAAGACATTCATGTCCGTTTATGATAAGTGTCTCCGTGCTTGGTCGTGTCATGTCTCGGAGCAATTATTTAAAAATGCATTTATTTGACAACTTATTGCAATTAATTTGTGCCTAGAGTCGCTCTGTGCAATTTGGATGGATATAATTGCTTGGTGTTAAAATGGAAAGGGCAAATCTGTAAAACATTTATATATTAAGAAAATACCTCAAACTAAGGACTATCTAAGTAAAGGTTGTCTTGAAAAACAGACTGCTTTTGGTTTACTTTTTCTCTGCTCAGTACAATTTCACTGCTCAGTCAAACCTAACCTAACTGACAAACAACGAACCAACCAACCATGGCTGTCCTTGGCTAAGCTAACGTTCCTTGTGAACATAACAACATTTACAAAGAGGAGTATAATCAGAATGTTAGCTCACGACCAGACACAGACTGGGCACTGGCTAACAGCTGTGCAGAAGTGGGATGGAGGTGAGGTTGTCAGGGACCAACGTAAAACAGAGGACGTGTCTTTCTGTCTGGCTGTAGGAGTGTGTTAATTAATTATAGTCAGGGAACTTGATGTTGTGAAGCTAATGAAACAGCTGCACTGCTACTGCACAGTACTCACTCTCCTCAGGTTATTTGCTACTAGAACTGACCGGCGTGCTAATCAGCCCTCTGAGAAACAACAGAGTGCTATGATGCATGGAGATGGAGCTACATGGATAATGTTGTTGTCACACTGCCAGTACTGTCCACTTCCCCCATACCTCATCCGCATACTGTACATGTAGGTCGCGGCAGGTAGCCTAGCGGTTAAAAGCATTGGGGCAGTAACCGAATGGTTGCCAAATCCCTGAGCCGACTAGGTGTGCCCTTTGAGCAAGGCACGTACAGTATGTCATGCCCTGATCTGTTTCACCTGCTTTGTGCTTGTCTCCACCCCTCTCCAGGTGTCACCCATCTTCCCCATTATCCCCTGTGTATTTATACCTGTGTTTTCTGTCTGTCTGTTGCCAGTTCATCTTGTTTGATCAAGCCTACCAGTGGTTTGTCTCAGCGCCTGGTTTTCCCTAGTCTCTCTTTTTCTCGCCCTCCTGGTTTTTGACCTTTGCCTGTCCTGACCCTGTACCCGCCCACCTGACCACTGCCTGTCTCTGAGCCTGCCTCTGAGCCTGCCGTTCTGTACCTTTGCTCCACGTTTGAATTACCGACCTCTGCCTGCCGTCCTGTACCTTGGCCTCTGCTCTGGATTATCGACACCTGCCTGCCTTGACCTATCTTTTGCCTGCCGCTGTGGTTACAATAAACATTGTTACTTCACACAGTCTGCACTTGGGTCTTACCTTGATTCCTGATAACGTAACCTTAATTGGTCCTGTAAGTTTATCTGGATAAGAGTGTCTGCTTAAATGTAATGTCTAAAGTACACATCATCCACAGATGACAAAGAATGATCTCTGTAGCTATGTGAATACAGTATGTTTCGGTTTGTCTATGCAATGCTTGAATGTGGTAGGGTAAAACATTAAGCAGTTTGGATTTCTTTGCCATTGACCAGTCTGGCCCATAATTAGAAGGAAGTACAAATTTCACTTTTGTTTAAGCTGGGTAATATGCTAGTTAAGACAACACCAGAACACACAGGAGAAGCACACTTTCTAGAGTCCACATTGAGGTGCGACTAGAATCTGCTTTATCATGACTCATTTTGCATGACTCAAGGGCTTAAAACCCGAAAATAAAATCTATGCTAAAACAAAAGTAATGCGATTAGATTTAGTATTTATTAGGATCCAAAATTAGCTCCCGCCTAGGCTACTCTTCCTGGGGTCCAAACAGGAAACAACACAAATATATACTTAATATACAGTACCAGTCAAACATTTTGAGACGCCTACTCATTCCATTTTTTCTACATTGTAGAATAATAGTGAAGACATCAACACCATAAAATAACACATATGCAATCATGTAGTAACCAAAAAAGTGTAAAACAAATACATAGATTTTAGATTCTTAAAAGTAGCCAGCTTTGCACACTCATGGCATTCTCTCAACCAGCTTGATGAGGTAGACATCTGGAATGCATTTCAATTAACAGATGTGCCTTGTTAATTTGTGTCATTTCTTTTTTCTTCTTCTTTTCTTTAAACGTTAACTAGGCAAGTCAGGTAAGAAAAAATATATTATTTACAATGACGGCCTACATTTGCCACTCTTAAAACATTTGAGCTAATCAGTGTTGTGAGGTAGGGGTGGTAGGTATGGGTGGTATACAGAAGGTAGCCCTATTTGGTAAAAGACCAAGCCCATATTATGGCAAGAACAGCTCAAATAAGCAAAGAGAAAAGACAGACCGTCATTACTTTAAGACATGAAGGTCAGTCAATATGGAACATTTCAAGAACTTTGAACTTTTCTTCAAGTGCGGTCTCAAAAACCATTAAGCGCTATGATGAAACTGGCTCTCACAGGAAAGAAAGACCAAGAGTTACCTCTGCTGCAGGCGATAAGTTCATTAGAGTTACCAGCCTCATAAATTGCAACCCAAATAAATGCTTCATAGAGTTCAAGTAACAGACACATCTCAACAGCAACTGTTCAGAGGAGACTGAATGAATCAGGCCATCATGGTCGAATTGCTGCAAAGAAAGGACACAAATAAGAACACAAGCAAATGGACCGGTGGAAATCTGTCCTTTGGTCAAAATTTGTCAAACTGCTGTGTCTTTGTGAGATGTGGAGCAGGTGAACGGTTGATCTCCGCATGTGTGATTCCCAGCATGAATCATGGAGGAGGTGTGATGGTGTTGGGGCGCTTTCCTGGTGACACTGTCTGTGATTTATTTAGAATTCAAGGCACACTTAACCAGCGTGGCTACCACAGCATTCTGCAGCAATACGACATCCCATCTGGTTTGCACTTAGTGGGACTATCATTTGTTTTTCAACAAGACAATGACCCAACACACTTCCAGGCTGTGTAAGGGAAATTTGACCAAGAAGGAGAGTGATGGAGTGCTGCATCAGATGACCTGGCCTCCATAATCACCTGACCTCAAACCAATTGAGATGGTTTGGGATGAGTTGGACTGCAGAGTGAAGGAAAAGTAGCCAACAAGTGCTCAGCATACTGTATGTGGGAACTCCTTCAAGACTGTTGGAAAAGCATTCCTCAGGAACCTGGTTGAGAGAATGCCATGAGTGTGCTAAGCTGTCATCAAGGCAACTTTGAAGAATCTAAAATAAATGTTGATTTGTTAAAGAAAATTGGTTACTACATGATTCCATGTGTTATTTCATAGTTTTGATGTCTTTCCTATTATTCTACAATGTAGAACATAGTAATATAAAGAAAAACCCTTGAATGAGTACGTGTGTCCATACTTTTGAATGGTATTGTACATATATACATTGCGTTCGCAAAGTATTCAGACCCCTTGACTTTTTCCACATTTTGTTAGGTTCTAAAATTGAGGTTCTAAAATTGATTAAATTGTTTTTTCGCCCATCATCAATCTACACACAATACTCCATAATGACAAAGCTGTAACGACGTTCGTCTGTAGAAGGAGAAGCGGACCAAAAAGCAGCGTGGTGGTTACTCATGTTTCTTTAATGGAAAATGAACGATACATGAAAATACTTAAATCTACAAAACAACAAACGGAACGTGAAAAACCTATACAGCCTATCCTGTGACAACAAACACAGTGACAGAATCACCCACCAACCAAGAACCAAGCGGCGTGGTAGAAAACAGCGACGACAGCAGCAGCAGCAGCAGCAGCAGCAACAACAGCGGCCGGTATCACAGGACTCCTGGACATGGGAGGAGATACTGAACGGAGGGACCCTGGGCACAGGCTGGGGAATATCGCCGCCCCAAAGCAGAGCTGGAGGCAGCGAAAGCTGAGCGGCGGCGATATGAGGAGGCAGCACGGCAGTGCGACAGGTACGAGAGACAGCCCCAAATTTTTTTTTGGGGGGGGCACACGAGGGGTGGAGCTAAGCCAGGTAGCAGACCTGCGCTCACTCCTCGTGCTTATTATAAGCAGCGCGATACTGGGCAGGCACCGTGTTATGCGGTTAAGCGCACGGTGTCGCCAGTACGTGTCCATAGCCCGGTGCGCTATAGGACAGCCCCCCGAGAGTGTCATGCGACGACTGTGGGAATGGAGCCTAAGGGAGAGGTGCGTGTAGTAAGCACTAGATCTCCCGTGCTTACCCACAGCCCGGTTCAACCTGTGCCTGCACTCTGGAGGGTCCGGGCTAGAGTGGTTATCCAGCCTGGGGAAGTGGTGCCAAGGTTGCGCACCAGAGCTCCAGTGCTCCCCCACAGCCCGGTCCTTCAGGTGCCTCCTCCTAACCCCAAGCCTCCTGTAGGTCTCCCCAGCCTGGTGGTTCCTGTGGCAGCCCCACGCACCAGGCTGTCTCTCTGTCTCCTCCCTGCAGGTGGTCCTGTCTGTCCGGCGCCGCTGCCGGAGTCTCCCGCCTGTCCGGCGCCGCTGCCGGAGTCTCCCGCCTGTCCGGCGCCTCTGCCGGAGTCTCCCGCCTGTCCGGCGCCTCTGCCGGAGTCTCCCGCCTGTCCGGCGCCTCTGCCGGAGTCTCTCGCCTGTCCGGCGCCTCT
Organism: Oncorhynchus clarkii lewisi; assembly: GCF_045791955.1. Taxonomy (NCBI): domain Eukaryota; kingdom Metazoa; phylum Chordata; class Actinopteri; order Salmoniformes; family Salmonidae; genus Oncorhynchus; species Oncorhynchus clarkii. The sequence continues at coordinate 58,996,477 of NC_092155.1, read as the reverse complement.
GCCGGAGTCTCCCGCCTGTCCGGCGCCTCTGCCGGAGCCTCCCGCCTGTCCGGCGCCTCCGCCGGAGCCTCCCGCCTGTCCGGCGCCTCCGCCGGAGCCTCCCGCCTGTCCGGCGCCTCCGCCGGAGCCTCCCGCCTGTCCGGCGCCTCTGCCGGAGCCTCCCGCCTGTCCGGCGCCGCTGCCGGAGCCTCCCGCCTGTCCGGCGCCGCTGCCGGAGCCTCCCGCCTGTCCGGCGCCGCTGCCGGAGCCTCCCGCCTGTCCGGCGCCGGAGCCTCCCGCCTGTCCGGCGCCGGAGCCTCCCGCCTGTCCGGCGCCGCTGCCGGAGCCCCTCTGCCCAGAGCTGCTGCCGCACCTCTGTCCCGAGCAGCTGTCCCTCTGTCCCGAGCAGCTGCCCCACCTCTGTCCCGAGCTGTCCCTCTGTCCCGAGCAGCTGCCCCACCTCTGTCCCGAGCTGCCCCTCTGTCCCAAGCAGCCCCTCTGTCCAGTGGGGTCATTGAGTAGGGTGGCCATGGTGAGAAAGCCACGGAGGCGGACAATAAGGCGGACTAAGACAATGATGAAGTGGAGTCCGCGTCCCGCGCCAGAGCCGCCACCGCGGACAGACGCCCACCCAGACCCTCCCCTATAGGTCAAGGTTTTGCGGCCGGAGTCCGCACCTTTGGGGGGGGGGTACTGTCACGTTCTGACCTCTATTTCCGTTGTTTTGTATTTATTTAGTATGGTCAGGGCGTGAGTTGGGTGGGCAGTCTATGTTTGTTTTTCTATGTTTTGGGGCATTTCTATTTTTTCGGCCTAGTATGGTTCTCAATCAGAGGCAGGTGTCATTAGTTGTCTCTGATTGAGAATCATACTTAGGTAGCCTGGGTTGCACTGTTTGTTTGTGGGTGATTGTCTATGTTGATGGCTTGTTTCAGCACAGTCCATATGATTAGCTTCACGGTTGTTATTTTTTACTGGTTTTGTATAGTGTTCAGTGTTCACTACTTTCTTTATTAAAGATTGACCATGGACACTTACCACGCCGCGTATTGGTCCTCAGATCCATCTCGCCTCTCCTCTTCAGATGAAGAGGAGGACGGCCGTGACAAAAGCTGTCACGCCCTAACCATAGAGAGCTGTTTATTCTCTATGTTGGTTGGGGCGTGATAGTGACTAGGGTGGGTCATCTAGGTGATTAATGATTTATGTTGGCCTGGTATGGTTCCCAATCAGAGACAGCTGTTTATCGTTGTTTATCATCATATTTAGGTAGCCATTTTCCCCATTGTGATTTGTGGGATCTTGTCTACAGATAGTTAGTTGCCTGTGTGCACACCAGTAGCTTCATGTTTCGTTTGGGATTTTGTTGTCTTTGTTCGGTGTTCATTTAATAAAGTATAATGTACGCCTATCACGCTGCACCTTGGTCCAATCAGTACGATGAACAAACAAAAAGCAAAAACATTTTTATAAATGTTTGCTAATTTATTTAAAAAATATTTATAATAATATGACATTTACATAAGTATTCAGACCTTTTACTCAGTACTTTGCCTTGAGTCTTCTTGGGTATGCCGCTTTAAGCTTGGCACACCTGTATTTAGGGAATTTCACCCACTCTTCTCTGCAGATCCTCTCAAACTCTGTAAGGTTGGATGGAGAGCAATGCTGCAAGGCTATTTTCATGTCACTTCAGAGATATTTTATCGTGTTCAAGTCTGGGCTCTGGCTGGGCCATTCAAGGACATTCAGAAACTCCCGAAGCCCTCCTGCGTTATCTTGGCTGTGTGCTTAGGGTTGTTGTCTTGTTGGAAGGTGAACATTCGCCCCAGTCTGAGGTCATAAGCGCTCTTGAGCAGGATCTCTCTGTACTTTGGTCCGTTCATCTTCCGCTTGATCCTGAATAATCTCCCAGTCCCTGCTGCTGAAAAACATCCCCCCCAGCATGATGCTGCCACCACCATGCTTCACCGTAGGGATGGTGCCAGGTTTCCTTCAGATGAAAAGCTTGGCATTCAGGCCAAAGTGTTCAATCTTGGTATCATCAGACCAGAGAATCTTGTTTCTCATGGTCTGAGAATCTTTAGGTATCGTTTGGCAAACTCCAAGCGGGCTGTCATGTGCCTTTTACTGAGGAGTGGCTTCCGTCTGGCCTGATTAGTGGAGTGCTGCAGAGATGGTTGTCCTTCTGGAAGGTTCTCCCATCTCCACATAGGAGCTCTAGAGCTCTGTCAGAGTGACCATCGAGTTCTTGTTCACCTCCCTGACCAAGGCCCTTCTACCCCGATTGCTCAGTTTGGCCGGGCGGCCAGCTCTAAAAAGAGTCTTGGTGGTTCCAAACTTCTTCCATTTAAGAATGATGGAGGCCACTGTGTTCTTGAGGACCTTCAATGCTGCAGAAATGTTTTGGTACCCTATCCCAGATCTGTGCCTCTACATAATCCTGTCTCGGAGCTCTATGGACAATTCCTTTGACCTCATGGCTTGGTTTTTGCTCTGACATGCACTGTCAACTGTGGGACGTTACATAGACAGGTGTGTGCCTTTCCAAATGATGTACAATTAATTGAATTTACCACAGGTGGACTCCATTTGAGTTGTAGAAACATCTCAAGGATGATCAATGGATATAGGATGCACCTGAGCCCAATTTCGAGTCTCATAGCAAAGGGTCTGAATCCTTATGTAAATAAGGTATTTCAGTGAATTTGTTATACATTTGCTAAATTTCTAAAAAGCTGTTCTCACTTTGCCATTATGGGGTATTGTGTGTAGATTGATGAGAACTTTTATTTATTTAATTCCATTTTAGAATAAGGCTGTAAGGTACCAAAATGTGGAAAAAGTCAAGGTCTGAATACTTAACTGTAAACTGTATATATACACTACATGACCAAAAGTGTGTGGACACCTGCTGGTCAAACATCTCATTCCAAAATCATGGGCATTGATACAGAGTTGGTCCCCCCTTTTCTGCTGTAACAGCCTCCACTCTTCTGGGAAGTCTTTCCCCTCGATGTTGGAACATTGCTGCGGGGACTTGCTTCCATTCAGTCACAAGAGCATTAGTGAGGTTGGGTGCTGATGTTGGGCGATTAGGCCTGGCTCGTAGTCGGCATTCCAATTCATCCCAAAGGTGTTAGGCGGGGTTGAAGTCAGGACTCTGTGCAGGCCATTTGTTCTTCCACACTGATCTCTACAAAACAGTTCTGTAGGGACTACGCTTTGTGCACAGGGGCATTGCCATGCTGAAACAGTAAAAGGGCCTTTCCCAAACTGTTGCCACAAAGTTGGTTGCACCGAATCTTCTAGAATGTAATTGTGTGCTGTATAGATAAGATTTCCCTTCACTGGGAAATCCTAAGGGGCCTAGCCCGAACCACGAAAAACAGCCCTAGACTTTTATTCCTCCTCTACTAAACTGTACAGTTGGCACTACACATTGGGGCAGGTAGCATCCTCCTGGCATCTGCCAAACCCATATTCGTCCGTCGGACAGGCAGAGGGTGACTCCAGAGAATGCGTTTACCACTCCTCCAGAGTCCAATGGCGGCGAGCTTTACATCACTCCAGCCGCGCTTGTCATTACGCATGGTGATCTTAGGCTTGTGTGTGGCTGCTCGGCCATGAAAACCCATTTCATGAAACTCTCGACGAACAGTTCCTGTGGTGACATTCCTTCCAGAGGCAGTTTGGAACTCGGTAGTGAGTGTTGCAACTAAGGACAAATGATCTTTACACGCTACGCGTTTCAGCACTCAGTGGTCCTGTTCTATGAGTTTGTGTGGCCTTCCACTTCACGGCTGAGCCATTGTTGCTCCTAGACATTTCCACTTCACAATAACAACACTTACAGTTGACCTGGGCAGTTCTAGCAGTGCAGGAATTTGACAAACGGACTTGTTTGAAAGGTGGGATCCTATGACGGAGCCACGTTGAAAGTAGTTATTCAGAAAGGCCATTCTATGGCCAATGTTTGTCCATGGAGATTGCATGGCTGTGGGCTCGATTTTATACACCTGTCAGCAACGGATGTGGCTGAAGTTGTCTACATACTACATACTACTATATATATAGCAATACATTTGCTTGACAATTTAGCCATTCAGCAAACTCTCCCAACCAGTGACCCACAGCTAGTGCATTCATCTTAAGACAGCCAGGTGAGACAACCACATATCACAGTCGTATCTTAACCACATATCATATACATAATACAATACTTAATACAATGCAAAATACAATGCAAAATACAAAACAAAATGCATACAAATGTCTCTTCATAGTCCCTGATTTGCCATAAGGTGTTCTTTTTTCTGTTTTTGTTATAATCTGCTTAAATTATTATTATTTTTTAAATATTTTATTTGATATTTGACAATACAAAACATACAACATACAAACAACGACATCATACAAACATCAACTACATTACACCTGCACAGACCACCATCCGTCACCACTATCTCCAGCGCTCGAATCACTTTCCGCCACAAGGCCTCATTTAGTTTGAATCTGGTTTTATTGCTAGCTTGAGTTGCATGTGTTTCCCAGCATCTGTTCTGGACTTGGGTTCTATTTACTGTAATGCCTTCTCTCTACCATAGCAAGATATACACCTCCATGACTAATGTACATGGTAATGACAATTGAACAGAGTGCTTGTGCAACACATTTACTGGAGTTTTCTGCCTAAAATAGCTTTGCCATGATTCGTTAGGTAAACAGAGCACATTTTGAACTTTAGATAGATAATACAACTCTCCAACATTATGAAACTACCAAAGCATTGTTGATTTCTAACAGTAATCCCCTAGCATCCCCATCTCAGCTGGTAGTTAGGAAAAATCCTGCAAACCAGAAGTAAGACGTATTATCTCTTACCTTTTGTGGTGAGATTATTTGAAGTCAACAAAACAGTGTCAGTGAGCAGCGCTTTATTCCAGTGTGTTTATATGCAGATGAAGAATACAGACTAAAAGCCCTTGATACCCGTTCAAGTCTGAGCCAATGTGCTTAGTGATAAGCGCCAGATCATACCAGGAGCCATGTTGCTCAGGGATGTGGAGCACAGCCATTTTGTTTGAAGTTATGAGGAGAAGTAGAGGAGTCCCTAACTAACGAAGTGAGAAGCACACTGAGAGATGGGGCTCTAAAGCGGATACTGTTTCTTGTCACGGATTTGTAGCTTGTTGTTAAGTTGGTAAATTTGCCATTTAAGCAGGTAAAGTAAGTATTTGCTAATGTTTTGCTTGTCTGTTATGCTGCCTCTAAGGACATGTCTAGACAGAGTCAGTTTACTTTAGGATTGTAAGGGTTAGAAAAGCGCAGACTAGTTGTGTAGGCAAAGGTTATTCATGGCAGATTGCATTTCATTTAGGGATATGATATCGACCAGACTATTGTACAAATAGTTAGGGTATTAAGGCAGAATAAACACTTCAGACATTCTAAATATTGATATGTTTCTTTGGCTGTGTACTGGCTTGTGTTGAAGAGGTGGTATTTCGTGTTCAATTTAAGGCTTCCTTCAAAGGGAAAACACCATGTATAATTAATTTCCCAGGAGTGAGTGGTGAGAACTGATCATAAAGCAGGGGTAATGGCTGCCATAAAGCAGTAGACTAACCCTGGTCCTCCGAGCCCCTCCAGGGCCCACTACCCCGCTGCCCTTCGAGAGGAGAGGAGATAAAACGCTCCTCCACGCCATCTCTGCCAATGTTAATTCAATTCTGCCTGGCTTAGTCTGCCGTGAGGGTCAAACAGAGGGATAAATCTACCCGCCTTAGAGCCTGGCTGGCTGGTGATTATCACTGGGTTGTTGTTAATACAACCCAAACACCCAAGACTAAGGCTGCTCAGCCAAGAAATGGACAATGATGACTGTTGCTATACACATACCTCATGTTTAACAACGTCTCCCCCCTGATATAGTCCATCACACTTTTGGCATATTTTGTAACAGACATGGTTTGTAACAGACATGCCCCACACCCAATCAGTGGAAGCAGGCCATTATTTGTAAGAATGGTTTGAATGGTTTGCCTACACAGATGGATAATCCACACTGTGTTATTCACCCAGTGTCTGGATGTCGTTAATTACTATACATTTTGGGAAGAGCAAGTACAGACAGCTCATCCCTCCAGCATTCCTGGTTTACAAGCCGGCGGAACATTCAAGGTCTTTCAGGTTATCTTGTCTAAAGAATGAATATGTTTACATGCAAAAGCAATGAAATCTAGACAGTTTCTGCCTCAACACTCTTGAGACAGAGCATCAAGGATGAACAAGATCGGAGGGAATCGATTAGGCGAGATCGATTAGGAAAACACTGTGACATGGATGGCATGATGGTACAGCATAGCGCCTGTCAGTAGACTGAACATCTTCCCAGAGAGAAAATATACATGTAATGTGATCTCTCCCCAAACCAATACAAGTCATTTATCCAAACTTTCTTAAATAACTAACACACTAGAGTGTTTAAATATTACTATATGTGAAAAATGTCCCTCTTCACTAACCTTTATTTTTTTAACTGAAATGTTCCAGAAATTGTTTTAAAAAAATACACAATTAACTATGTCTGATGACTCACTGCAAAGAGAACACATTATTTAAACGTTCATCATTTGTTATCCCCTTATGGTGTTCTTTCACTTTAGTAGTTGCGGTATTTCCACAAGCCATTTGTCTTACGCAACATTAACTTGCATAACGTCGCCATACTACATTTATAACTAGTCTTAGTCCATTTGAATAATATAAAGCTTATCCTTTCTGTTGTCAGCTTCATTCAATTATTCACATGCAGCAATAGAGACAGACAGGATCTCCGTCAGTGGATAAGAGAATTGGCATTTGAGAAATGAAAAATCCTTTTTGTTTGCCCATATCCTCATGGCTTTAATGAAATCAGAAATAATTTTAATGAACTCATTATGCTTTTCTACCTTCAAAGCCCCTCTTCGAAGCCCCTTCATCACTAAGCTAAGGACCCTGGGACTAAACATCTCCCTCTGCATCTGGATCCTGGTCTTCCTGACGGTACACCCCCAGGTGGTAAGTGTAGGCAACAACACATCTGCCACGCTGATCCTCAACACTGGGGCCCCTAAGGGGTGTGTGCTTAGTCCCCTCCTGTACTCCCTGTTCACCCATGACTGCATGGCCAGGCACGACTCCAACACCTTCATTAAGTTAGCTGACAACACAACAGCCTGATCAATGACAAGACAGTCTATAGGGAGGTCAGCGATCTGGCAGTGTGGTGCCAGGACAACAACCTCTCCCTCAATGTGAGCAAGACAAAGGAGCCGATTGTGGACTACAGGAAAAGGCGAGCCGAAAGGCCCCCAATAACATCAACGGAGCTGTAGTGGAGCAGGTCAAGAGTTTTGAGTTCCTTTGTGTCCACATCACCAACAAACTAACATGGTCCAAACACACCAAGACAGTCATGAAGAGGGCACGACAATACCTTTTCCCCCTCAGGAGACTGAAAAGATTTGGCATAGGTCCCCAGATCCTCAAAAAGTTCACCATCGAGAGCATCCTGACCGGTTGCATCACTACCTGGTATGGCAACTGCTCGGCATCTGACCGTAAGGCGCCACAGATGGTAATGCGTACGGCCCAGTACATCATTGGAGCCAAGCTTCCTGCCATCCAGGACCTATATTCTAGGCGGTGTCAGAGAAAGGCCCAAAAAGGCCCAAATGACTCTAGTCAACCAATTCGTAGACTATTCTCTCTGTTACCGCAAGGTAAGCGATACCGGAGCACCAAGTCTAGGACCAAAAGGCTCCTTAACAGCTTCTACCCCGAAGCCATAAGACTGCTGAACAATAAATAAAATGGCCACCCGGACTATTTACAATGCCCCCCCCCTCCCCCCCTTCCCCTGTTACTCACTGTTTATTATCTATGCATAGTCACTTTAACCCTACCTATATGTACAAATTGCCTCGACTAGCCTGTAACCCCGCACATTTACTCAGTACCGGTACCCCCGGTAAATAGCCTCGTTATTGTTATTTTATTGTGTTACTCTTCTTCTTATTTTACATTTTTTTACTTATTTATTTACTAAATATTTTCTTAACTCTATTTCTTGAACTGCATAACTAAGCATTTCACAATAAGGTCTACACCTGTTACACCTGTATCCGGCGCATGTGACAAATAAAGTTTGATTTGAATCCGGCTCATGCTCTGTCTAACATTATTTTGACACATGGAGGATCACACTCAGCTGCTGTTTGTCGCAGTTTGATTCCTTGCCCTGGTGACAGCTTTGTTATCGAAATGTGGGTGGACATATGTGCATGGGATGCGCGAACACAGAGTAAGTTGTTGTTGTGGTTTAGCTTGGCTTTGTATATCACTACGTATCTCATACAATGTTATATGCTGAAGTTGATATTGGTATTGGCTATTATTACCTTTAGTGTCATTTCCATGTGTAATATTTGCAATGTATGTTGCCCATTTGTATAGTTTCATTGTATGGTAGGTAAGATGTTTGCGTTAACTGCTGTTGTTATTATTGTACGTTTATGTAATACCTGGTTATTAGATACAGTCCTTACCTATTGTGCTATTGCAGTTCTGTTCCATTTTTATTCTCTGTTGTGGTCCATTTAATATGCCTACATTAATCCAGCTCTATTCATTGCATTCCATGTGTATATTCATTATCTGTCTGGTTCTGTAATTTTACAGAACCATCTCTATTTAAATCTCCATGTTCATCTCCATGTTCATCCCCATGTTCATCTCCATGTTCATCCCCATGTTCATCTCCATGTTCACCCCCATTTACATCTCCATGTTCACCCCCATGTTCATCTCCATGTTCACCCCCATTTACATCTCCATGTTCACCCCCATGTTCAACCCCATGTTCACCCACCCACATGTTCATCTCCATGTTCAACTCCATGTTCCTCCCCATTTACATCTCCATGTTCATCCCCATGTTCATCTCCATGTTCAACTCCATGTTCATCCCCATTTACATCTCCATGTTCACCCCCATGTTCATCTCCATGTTCATCCCCATGTTCATCTCCATGTTCATTCCCATGTTCATCTCTATGTTCATCCCCATGTTCAAATCAAATCAAATGTATTTATATAGCCCTTCGTACATCAGCTGATATCTCAAAGTGCTGTACAGAAACCCAGCCTAAAACCCCAAACAGCAAGCAATGCAGGTGTAGAAGCACGGTGGCTAGGAAAAACTCCCTAGAAAGGCCAAAACCTAGGAAGAAACCTAGAGAGGAACCAGGCTATGTGGGGTGTCCAGTCCTCTTCTGTCTGTGCCGGGTGGAGATTATAACAGAACATGGCCAAGATGTTCAAATGTTCATAAATGACCAGCATGGTCGAATAATAATAAGGCAGAACAGTTGAAACTGGAGCAGCAGCACGGTCAGGTGGACTGGGGACAGCAAGGAGTCATCATGTCAGGTAGTCCTGGGGCATGGTCCTAGGGCTCAGGTCAGTTGAAACTGGAGCAGCAGCACGGCCAGGTGGACTGGGGACAGCAAGGAGTCATCATGTCAGGTAGTCCTGGGGAATGGTCCTAGGGCTCAGGTCCTCCGAGAGAGAGAAAGAAAGAGAGAAGGAGAGAATTAGAGAACGCACACTTAGATTCACACAGGACACCGAATAGGACTGGAGAAGTACTCCAGATATAACAAACTGACCCTAGCCCCCCGACACATAAACTACTGCAGCATAAATACTGGAGGCTGAGACAGGAGGGATCAGGAGACACTGTGGCCCCATCCGAGGACACCCCCAGACAGGGCCAAACAGGAAGGATATAACCCCACCCACTTTGCCAAAGCACAGCCCCCACACCACTAGAGGGATATCTTCAACCACCAACTTACTATCCTGAGACAAGGCTGAGTATAGCCCACAAAGACCTCCGCCACGGCACAACCCAAGGGGGGGAGGGGGCGCCAACCCAGGCAGGATGACCACATCAGTGAATCAACCCACTCAGGTGACGCACCCCCTCCAGGGACGGCATGAGCGAGCCCCAGTAAGCCAGTGACTCAGCCCCTGTAATAGGGTTAGAGGCAGAGAATCCAAGTGGAAAGAGGGGAACCGGCCAGGCAGAGACAGCAAGGGTGGTTCGTTGCTCCAGAGCCTTTCCGTTCACCTTCCCACTCCTGGGCCAGACTACACTCAATCATATGACCCACTGAAGAGATGAGTCTTCAGTAAAGACTTAAAGGTTGAGACCGAGTTTGCGTCTCTGACATGGGTAGGCAGACCGTTCCATAAAAATGGAGCTCTATAGGAGAAAGCCCTGCCTCCAGCTGTTTGCTTAGAAATTCTAGGGACAATTAGGAGGCCTGCGTCTTGTGACCGTAGCGTACGTGTAGGTATGTACGGCAGGACCAAATCAGAGAGATAGGTAGGAGCAAGCCCATGTAATGCTTTGTAGGTTAGCAGTAAAACCTTGAAATCAGCCCTTGCTTGACAGGAAGCCAGTGTAGAGAGGCTAGCACTGGAGTAATATGATCAAATTTTTTGGTTCTAGTCAGGATTCTAGCAGCCGTATTTAGCACTAACTGAAGTTTATTTAGTGCTTTATCCGGGTAACCGGAAAGTAGAGCATTGCAGTAGTCTAACCTAGAAGTGACAAAAGCATGGATTAATTTTTCTGCATCATTTTTGGACAGAAAGTTTCTGATTTTTGCAATGTTACGTAGATGGAAAAAAGCTGTCCTTGAAATGGTCTTGATATGTTCTTCAAAAGAGAGATCAGGGTCCAGAGTAACGCCGAGGTCCTTCACAGTTTTATTTGAGACGACTGTACAACCATTAAGATTAATTGTCAGATTCAACAGAAGATATCTTTGTTTCTTGGGACCTAGAACAAGCATCTCTGTTTTGTCCGAGTTTAAAAGTAGAAAGTTTGCAGCCATCCACTTCCTTATGTCTGAAACACATGCTTCTAGCAAGGGCAATTTTGGGGCTTCACCATGTTTCATTGAAATGTACAGCTGTGTGTCATCCGCATAGCAGTGAAAGTTAACATTATGTTTTCGAATAACATCCCCAAGAGGTAAAATATGTAGTGAAAACAATAGTGGTCCTAAAACGGAACCTTGAGGAACACCGAAATGTACAGTTGATTTGTCAGAGGACAAACCATTCACAGAGACAAACTGATATCTTTCCGACAGATAAGATCTAAACCAGGCCAGAACTTGTCCGGGTTTCCAATCTCTCCAAAAGAATGTGGTGATCGATGGTATCAAAAGCAGCACTAAGGTCTAGGAGCACGAGGACAGATGCAGAGCCTCGGTCCGATGCCATTAAAATGTAATTTACCACCTTCACAAGTGCCGTCTCAGTGCTATGATGGGGTCTAAAACCAGACTGAAGCATTTCGTATACATTGTTTGTCTTCAGGAAGGCAGTGAGTTGCTGCGCAACAGCCTTTTCTAAAATGTTTGAGAGGAATGGAAGATTCGATATAGGCCAATAGTTTTTTATATTTTCTGGGTCAAGGTTTGGCTTTTTCAAGAGAGGTTTTATTACTGCCACTTTTAGTGAGTTTGGTACACATCCAGTGGATAGAGAGCCGTTTATTATGTTCAACATAGGAGGGCCAAGCACAGGAAGCAGCTCTTTCAGTAGTTTAGTTGGAATAGGGTCCAGTATGCAGCTTGAAGGTTTAGAGGCCATGATTATTTTCCTCATTGTGTCAAGAGATATAGTACTAAAACACTTGAGTGTCTCTCTTGATCCTAGGTCCTGGCAGAGTTGTGCAGACTCAGGACAACTGAGCTTTGAAGGAATACTCAGATTTAAAGAGGAGTCCGTAATTTGCTTTCTAATAATCATAATCTTTTCCTCAAAGAAGTTCATGAATTTATCACTGCTAAAGTGAAAGTCATCCTCTCTTGGGGAATGCTGCTTTTTAGTTAGCTTTGCGACAGTATCAAAAATGAATTTCGGATTGTTCTTATTTTCCTCAATTAAGTTAGAAAAATAGGATGATCGAGCAGCAGTAAGGGCTCTTCGGTACTGCACAGTACTGTCTTTCCAAGCTAGTCGGAAGACTTCCAGTTTGGTGTGTTCATCCCCATTTACAGTGCCTTGCGAAAGTATTCGGCCCCCTTGAACTTTTCGACCTTTTGCCACATTTCAGGCTTCAAACATAAAGATATAAAACTGTATTTTTTTGTGAAGAATCAACAACAAGTGGGACACAATCATGAAGTGGAATGACATTTATTGGATATTTCAAACTTTTTTAACAAATCAAAAACTGAAAAATTGGGCGTGCAAAATTATTCAGCCCCTTTACTTTCAGTGCAGCAAACTCTCTCCAGAAGTTCAGTGAGGATCTCTGAATGATCCAATGTTGACCTAAATGACTAATGATGATAAATACAATCCACCTGTGTGTAATCAAGTCTCTGTATAAATGCACCTGCACTGTGATAGTCTCAGAGGTCCGTTAAAAGCGCAGAGAGCATCATGAAGAACAAGGAACACACCAGGCAGGTCCGAGATACTGTTGTGAAGAAGTTTAAAGCCGGATTTGGATACAAAAAGATTTCCCAAGCTTTAAACATCCCAAGGAGCACTGTGCAAGCGATGATATTGAAATGGAAGGAGTATCAGACCACTGCAAATCTACCAAGACCTGGCCGTCCCTCTAAACTTTCATCTCATACAAGGAGAAGACTGATCAGAGATGCAGCCAAGAGGCCCATGATCACTCTGGATGAACTGCAGAGATCTACAGCTGAGGTGGGAGACTCTGTCCATAGGACAACAATCAGTCGTATATTGCACAAATCTGGCCTTTATGGAAGAGTGGCAAGAAGAAAGCCATTTCTTAAAGATATCCATAAAAAGTGTCGTTTAAAGTTTGCCACAAACCACCTGGGAGACACACCAAACATGTGGAAGAAGGTGCTCTGGTCAGATGAAACCAAAATTGAACTTTTTGGCAACAATGCAAAACGTTATGTTTGGCGTAAAAGCAACACAGCTGAACACACCATCCCCACTGTCAAACATGGTGCTGGCAGCATCATGGCTTGGGCCTGCTTTTCTTCAGCAGGGACAGGGAAGATGGTTAAAATTGATGGGAAGATGGATGGAGCCAAATACAGGACCATTCTGGAAGAAAACCTGATGGAGTCTGCAAAAGACCTGAGACTGGGACGGAGATTTGTCTTCCAACAAGACAATGATCCAAAACATAAAGCAAAATCTACAATGGAATGGTTAAAAAATAAACATATCCAGGTGTTAGAATGGCCAAGTCAAAGTCCAGACCTGAATCCAATCGAGAATCTGTGGAAAGAACTGAAAACTGCTGTTCACAAATGCTCTCCATCCAACCTCACTGAGCTCGAGCTGTTTTGCAAGGAGGAATGGGAAAAAAATTCAGTCTCTCGATGTGCAAAACTGATAGAGACATACCCCAAGCGACTTACAGCTGTAATCGCAGCAAAAGATGGCGCTACAAAGTATTAACTTAAGGGGGCTGAATAATTTTGCACGCCCAATTTTTCAGTTTTTGATTTGTTAAAAAAGTTTGAAATATCCAATAAATGTCGTTCCACTTCATGATTGTGTCACACTTGTTGTTGATTCTTCACAAAAAAATACAGTTTTATATCTTTATGTTTGAAGCCTGAAATGTGGCAAAAGGTCGCAAAGTTCAAGGGGGCCGAATACTTTCGCAAGGCACTGTACATCTCTATGTTCATATCCATGTTCATCCCCATGTTCATCTCCATGTTCTTCTCCATGTTCATCCCCATTTACATCTCCATGTACATCTCCATGTTCATCCCCATTTACATCTCCATGTTAATCTCCATGTTCATCTCAGTGTTAACTTTTGGGATGCTTTATTCCCCTCTAACCGGGGCAGTGTCAGTGAGTCACAAATCAGTCAAATACTTAGATCCAGGTCACTCTCTTTCACTAGATATGACCTTACTATACTTATAATCAAGACTTTTGGAGTCCAGAATGCTATGTACACGTAGGACTCATTTACAACTCTATGTTAACAGCCCTCTCTCTATTCACAAGGACTGTGTGTGGCCTAGCCGTCTAGGATGAAGTGGAACCTGTTCAAGAAGAAGCCTGAAGCCATGGTCGGACCGGAGCCCACTGGGGCCGCTGTCTTAACTGTTGCCCCTGGCCCCGTGGCCTCCACCGCAGCTGACAACTCCACAGAGGCCGTCAAAAACGGCGATTTTGACGACATCAAGAATAAGTTCCTCAATGAGATTGACAAGATCCCATGTGAGTGCCTGTCTGGACGTTGCACAGTACCTAACACCCACACCTATCCAGATGAGTTTGCATGACTTTTATTGATAATTACACTGAGCAAAAATATAAACGTAACATGTAAAGTGTTAGGCCCATGTTTCATGAGCGGAAATATAAGATCATAGAAATTTTACATTGTGTTGTGCACAAATTTGTTTACTTCCCTGTTAGTGAGCATTTATGCTTTGTCAAGATAGATAATCCATCCACCTGACAGATGTTGCATATCAAGAAGCTGATTAAACACATGATCATTGCATTGGTGCACTTTATGCTGGGGACAATAAAAGGCCACTCTAAAACATGCAGTTTGCCACACAACACAATGTTGCAATTGGTATACTGACTGCGGGAATGTCCACCAGAGCTGTGCCAGAGAATTTAATGTTAATTTCTCTACCATAAGCCGCCTGCAACGTTGTTTTCGAGAATTTGGCAGTACATCCAACCGGCCTCACAACCGCAGACCATTGTAGAGGCGAGCAGTTTGGGATGCTCTGGATTGACGTGTACGACAGCGTGTTCCAGTTCCCTCCAATATCTGGTAACTTCGCACAGCCAAGAGGAGTGGGACAACATTCCACAGGCCACAATTAACAACCTGTTAACTCTATGCGAAGGAGATGTGTCGCACTGCATGAGACAAATGGTGGTCACACCAGATACTGACTGGTTTTCTTATCCACACCCCTACCTTTTTTTAAAGGTATCTATGACCAACAGATGCATATCTGTTTTCCCAGTCATGTGAAATCCATAGATTTGAGCCTAATTAATTATTTTCAATTGACTGCTTTCCTTATTTGAACTGTATCTCAGTAAAGTATTTGACATTGTTGCATGTTGCGTTTATATTTTTGTTCACTATAGATCTGTTCTCCCCCTGAAGGCAGTGACATCCACTTTAGGCCCTTATTATGTATTGATCAGGCGGTATCGTTGCGAATGGCATTCTCTGAAAATCTAATTTGCACCAAATCTAATTGTTACCTAATTGTTTTTTGTTTGTGTGTGTTTGTGTATGTTTCTGTGTGTGCGTTTGTGTGTGTGTGTGTGTGTATCTTAGTGCCATCATGGGCCATCATCGCCATTGCAGTGGTAGCTGCTACCCTGATTCTCACCTGCTGCTTCTGCATCGTTAAGAAGTGCTGTTGCAAGAAGAAGAAGAACAAGAAGGGCAAGAAAGGGAAGGGGGAAATGGGCATGACGAACATGAAAGGAGGAGAGGTATGTTCAACCCAGAGGGGGGGGGGGGGGGGGGGTAATTGTATAGTTATAAATCAGAATAAATACATTGGGAACTAACACCCAACTTAAAGCTGT
The DNA here is from genome assembly GCF_045791955.1 of Oncorhynchus clarkii lewisi. Lineage (NCBI taxonomy): Eukaryota > Metazoa > Chordata > Actinopteri > Salmoniformes > Salmonidae > Oncorhynchus > Oncorhynchus clarkii. Next base: position 58,980,835 of record NC_092155.1, on the reverse strand, counting down.
TCTTTATGTAGAATATTTGCCAATAACAGCATAGAGAACCTATTGTCCCATAATTGACAACCACATCACTCAGTGGATGGCATAGTGAAAATAGAGCCCTGTCTAGCCATTTAGAATTCATAACATTGTATATATTTAGTAAGTCATTTAGCCCATCATTGAACTGTCAAAATCTCTAGAAAATACCCCCCCTTCCTTCTTCATTTCTTGTTGTTATATATTGTATTTGTCAGACATGTTAGTGGTGCTTTCTGTTGTGCTTTGGGACCAGGGTGAAAAATGACACAGCTGGGCTCTTTTGCATGGGGGAATTATACTATTGTTGATGGAATATATAATGCTTACCAATTAGCACAGAATAGCCATGCCAAAATTCTAATTCTAAACAGCCCGTAGCGACATTGTGGGGCTAAATGTTCTAGTCTAGTGCATAATCGATAATTTTACAGATTACATTTTGGTTCAATTGAACATTCTTCAACAACAACAACAGTAAGATCCCCAAACTGATGGTTAAATAAAACACAAGGCCTCTAGTTTAGAGCTTGCCTTAGTGGGGTTCTAGCACTGTGTCATTTTTCCTGTCCTATGGTGTAGTCGTTGACTCTGCCTCTGCTCTCATTTCCCTCTATGGTGTCTGCTGTGAGTTCAATCTCTTCCTTTCTCCCTGCTCTCCTCCTTCCTGCTTTGTGTCTTATGTGTGCTCCGTGTATCTTGACTGTGGTGGACTTCTCTGTATACGGTAGGTCTGACGGCACGAGGCGCACCTCTCTGGCCTCTCTGTTTAAGCGTAGGGCAGGGGAGAGATGGGGGTGGGCTGGGCTTGTGGAAGGGGATTGGCGATTATTACAATGGCGCTATGGCTTTCTATGTCTTGCAAGCTTAGGTGCTGTGGGAGCTTGAGGGTGTAGCTATGGGAAAGATTAAGCTGCTTTGCAAGTCTTTTGATTTGATATGCTACCGCACCGACTGCCATGATGATGTCTTGAGTATCCATGGAGAGGTTGCAATTTTGGGCAAAAGATAAAACAAACAAACTATAAGACCTCTGAAAGTGGAAATGTTTTAAATGTTTTTGAAATGAACTTGCAACTCATCCTATGGTTGAGCCTCTGAATGATGACGAGTGCACTGAGGCAACCCACTAGAGATCACTAACATGCATGTGCAAAGGGTGAGGTTGGCTATTGTCAAATAATGGGGGAAACATTACCCGCTGAGATTTATGAACATGTTTCCACAATCAAATTACCTAATGAAGCGCATTATTGTTCATAGTCTCTTACAGTAACTATAATACTAGTCTTTTCCATGCTTTCAGTGTGAAATTCATACATAATTTCTACATCATAAATTCAGCTGTGCAAACATGCTCAGAGATCAAGGTGAGACAAAGTGGTTTGTATCTCTTGACAAAGACCAACCTTTTCAGAAGGTATTATTGAATGGCCACAACTTGACTTGAGAGTAACTATCCTGGATGACCCAAGATGATGCTGACCAATTAGGTTATAATCAACATTTCCCTTTCTCCCTGGAGCAGTGATGTTAGTGGAAAAGAATGGGGGTCAGAAAGTTTGCCTACTGGTAATAATGTGAGCCACATTTGAATTCTCTTTAGACATCATGATTCAAATCTAAACCCTGGTACTTCAATTGGCTGCCTACAGTTTGATTTCAGAATTCCTTGCAGAATGTGAGCTCACAAATGAAAAGTTATCGTAGTTATGATGATGGGGACATACTTTTGGACAATCTTTGAATCCCACTGCATGTATGGTATGATTTAGACTGGAGCTCTCCAATATAGCATTACTTCTCATGGATGTGCAATTTTCACAAACACTCTAAGGAAAAAGGGTTCCAAAAGGGTTCTTTGGCTGTCCCCATAGGAGAACCCTTTTTGTTTCCAGGTAGAACCCTTTTTGGTTCCAGGTAGAACCTACATGGAATCCCCAAAAGTTATTCAAAGGTTCCTCCTATGGGGACAGCTGAAGAACCCTTTAAGGTTCTAGATAGCACTTTTTTTTCTAAGAGTGTTTTTCAGGATTGCAAAGCACGCAATCTTGACTAACAAAAATATTACTGACATTGATACATTACTTTAATGCACATCAGGAGTCATTATTGAAACTATAGGAGACTGAAAAAGGCTGAGTCATTTCATTCACATTATTTAAAGACTACTGTATTCTCCTGCATTGATTGACCTGGCATGCTCGAATGTAAAGCATTTACCGCAACAAATGTACAGAATGCCACTATAAGGAGATGGTGTGTGTGTGTGTGTGTGTGTGTGTGTGTGTGTGTGTGTTTGTGTGTTTGTGTTTGCACGTGTGTTTGAAGAGTGGGTGAGTTTTTCTGCAAGCCTGCATGCGAGAGCCTTTGCATGTGAGTGTGTGCTTATGTGTGCTTGTTGTTGGTTAAATGTTTGCTCAGTAGATGTGAGGTATATTAAGTATGTAAGGCTGTGTATGCAAGGGTGAATATAATATTTAGAATACAGTGTGTCTGTGTGAATGTGTTAGTAATTGGGTCTGTGTTTGTGTGTGAATGGAATACAACATAGAATGAGCTGCAGTCTGCCCCAGTTCCTCTTCCAGGGTAAGCTCTGCGATAAATAGCATGGCCCTACTAATTGACATTATTGGGTAATGTACAGTGTGTGTCGAGGACAATATAAAAGAAATGCATTAGAAGTTAGGCAAAAAATCCCTTAAAAGGGTCAGTAATTCTACGATGATGTCACGGTTAGCTATTTGGCTAATTATATTATCATATGAGCTGACACTGGGATTTGTAAATGTTCCTTATAACTAGAGATACTGTACAATACATCTGTAACACGCAATATGTAGTAGCAGGAGTTATGAGCTCATATCTGCTGTAGATTGGTGTCGATTTTTCAGTAATTAAAGTAATTACGATGATTATGTCAGTGGAGGTGTAATCTTAGACAGTAATAGTGCAAACAGATTTCTGGGAGGTTGGAGTGCAGTTACGGCAACAAGGAGAAAACAGAATACAAGCATTGTATTGTTTCTGTAGCCTTTGACACAAACCTTTATCAATGTCAAAATGCCAGGATTTGAAGCAAGAACAAAAACATTTGTCCTGTCTGGGGCTACCCCTGGAGCAAACCTTGACTACATCTTGACTGTTTTACTGACCTTTTTTTCCTTTTGACATTCAGTATATCGATCTCTTTCTATGTTATGTCAATGAATATATACAGTAAAGAATTAATTATGAATATATAGTGCAAAAGCAAAATGGCGTCACTCAAGGAATGGTGAAATCAAGTCATGTTGCAACCAAGGTCATCGATGAAAAGATGTGCACTAGTAACATCTGGGTAAGCAAGTGGCAGGTAAGCAAGCGGTAAGTGGCAGGTAGATGGCTGCTGTGACTAACTGGACCGCTGAAGAAGAATCTATAGGTGTTTTTGACTATTTGTTCAAATGTCTGACGCCCACTCTGCCCCCTCCTCCCCCTTGTCATTCCAGAAACAGGACGATGATGATTATGATGAAGATGATGCTGAGACTGGTATGACTGGAGACGAGAAAGAGGAAGAGGTGAAGGAGAAAGAAAAGCTCGGGAAGCTTCAGTACTCCATAGATTACGACTTCCAGGACAACAAGGTGGGTGTTTTGACTTGAGCAGATGGCTTTTTGACGACCCCGGAGCTTAAAAAATAGACAATTTTACTCTGCTGTAAAAAGGAAAAAACAAAGCTAACTGCCTAAGCCTCTAGTCCAAGGTAGTTTTCCACATGACGGCTTTCAAAGGCAATGGACTTTTGCCATTTGCTGAGAGTTTTTTATCCTTCGGAAATGCAGCTTTGATTTGCTCCAAAAGCCAAGGACAGCTGTAAATGTGAATTTGCTGACACTAAAGGATTGATTCAATCCATCGTTCTACGGTTATGCTTTCGAGATCAAATCAGTCAAACTTTTACAAAGATTCCATTCCTTGTTTGTTATATATGCAGCATATGAATGGATTTCCTTGACCTGTTATGCAGCATTTGCTCCGTCATCATACTCTTCTGTGGAGAATGTCTTTGTTCACTGATACTTTGAGGAGCACAGACAGACACACAGACAGACAGGCAGGCAGGCAGGCAGACAAACAGACAGACAGACAGACAGACAGGCAGGCAGGCAGGCAGGCAGGCAGGCAGGCAGGCAGATAGACAGACAGACAGACAGACAGACAGACAGACAGACAGGCAGACAGACAGACAGACAGACAGACAGACAGACAGACAGACAGACAGACAGACAGACAGACAGACAGACAGACAGACAGACAGAGACAGACAGACAGAATCACACCAAAGCGTCTTTATCATGTTCATCGTAATGTGTTACACAAGCATAAAGTAAGGGCTTTCTTTGATCTGTTCAAAGAAACATCTGTTCAAAGAACTGTGGGTTGTCTCTGTGGAACTGTGAGAGGACACTGTCTGGGTACATTGAGACTGATTAATCATGCATAGAGCAAATTGACTGACCCCTTTTACCCTTGACCTCTGATCCCTAGCTCACAGTAGGCCTCCTCCAAGCAGCTGATCTCCTCTCCATGGACAGCGGCGGCACCTCTGACCCCTATGTCAAGGTCTATGTCCTCCCAGACAAGAAGAAGCATTTTACCACCAAGGTGCACAAGAAGACGCTGAACCCTACCTTCAATGAGACCTTTGTTTTCAAGGTAGACTGCTGTATTTTGATTGCTCTCTCTCTCTCTCTCTCTCTCTCTCTCTCTCTCTCTCTCTCTCTCTCTCTCTCTCTCTCTCTAACTCTCTCTCTCTCTTTCTCTCTCTTCTATAACGTGTATCAGAATTGTAAAGATAAATCTAATATACCTAAGCTGTGATGGTTGGCCAGACCATAACTCCTGCCAGACAGCCAGTTACCCAAAGCCTGATGCATCAGCTATGCTCTCTCTCTTCTGATCCATCCGCTGGGCTGGTATTTCAGATAACACATCATAACAGAGATTCCCCAGTCCACTGCAGACTCCCTGCATCTGATACCAACTAGCCTCCACCACTGAATCTCCTCCGCCGATAATAGAGGCAGAGCCTAGACTTGCATTAGTAGATGCTCAGATGCATTTCCTTCAAACAATCTCTAATTTGTTTAAAATTCATCACTAATCACTAAATTCATCACTAATCACATTAGAGAGGCTTCAGAGGCTAACATTTACAAAAGAAAGTGATATTGATGGGGGTTTTGATGTTTTTCAGATTCCATTCCAAGAGATGGGTGGCAAGACTTTGGTCATGCAGGTCTTTGACTTTGACCGCTTCTCTAAGCATGACGTCATTGGAGAGGTGAAACTACCCTTGCACAAACTGGACCTGGCCCAGCCACTGGAGGAGTGGAGGGACCTGGACAGTGCAGAGAAAGAAGAGGTAAAATGTTGAAGACCATCTCCCACTTTTATTCAGTCCTTTGAAATACGTATCACGTTGTACAGTTCAGAATGATGTTCATCCTCGTCGTATGAATGGTTCCCTATATTTAGTGTTGCATAGTGTGAATGGTTCCCAATATTTAGATGTTGCTTAGTGTAAATGGTTCCCTATATTTAGTGTTGCATAGTGTGAATGGTTCCCTATATTTAGTGTTGCATAGTGTGAATGGTTCCCTATAGTTAGTGTTGCTTAGTGTAAATGGTTCCCTATATTTAGATATTGCTTAGTGTGAATGGTTCCCTATATTTTGTGTTGCTTATTGTTAATGGTTCCCTATATTTAGTGTTACTTAGTGTGAATGGTTCCCTATATTTAGGAGTTGCTTAGTGTGAATGGTTCCCTATATTTAGGTGTTGCTTAGTGTGAATGATTCCCTATATTTGGTGTTGCTTAGTGTGAATGGTTCCCTATATTTAGTGTTGCTTGGTTTGAATGGTTCCCTATATTTAGTGTTGCTTGGTGTGCATGGTTCCCTATATTTAGTGTTGCTTGGTGTGAATGATTCCCTATATTTGGTGTTGCTTAGTGTGTGTGAATAGTTCCCTATATTTAATGTTGCTTCGTGTGAACGGTTACCTATATTTAGTGTTGCTTCGTGTGAATGGTTCCCTATATTTAGGTGTTGCTTAGTGTGAATGGTTCCCTATATTTAGATGTTGCTTAGTGTGAATGGTTCCCTATATTTAGGAGTTGCTTAGTGTGAATGGTTCCCTATATTTAGGTGTTGCTTAGTGTGAATGCTTCCCTATATTTGGTGTTGCTTAGTGTGAATGGTTCCCTATATTTAGTGTTGCTTGGTTTGAATGGTTCCCTATATTTAGTGTTGCTTGGTGAGAATGGTTCCCTATATTTAGTGTTGCTTGGAGTGAATGGTTCCCTATATTTGGTGTTGCTTAGTGTGAATGGTTCCCTATATTTAGTGTTGCTTCGTGTGAATGGTTCCCTATATTTGGTGTTGCTTAGTGTGAATGGTTCCCTATATTTAGGAGTTGCTTAG